>NW_028258413.1:3208829-3529712 GCF_053883595.1 Heterocephalus glaber | reverse complement strand
GAGCAAATTGGGTGCGGGGACACTGATCTCCCGCCGCAGCCCACGAGCCGGTTGCAGAGCTTTGATGTCACTGGGCGCCTGGAGGCGGGTCTCCATGTCGCCCGGTCTGGGCAGGATAATGACAACCTCGGGATTATGGCTCTGGCTTTCCTCTTGGACCTCTCCCACGCGTGGTCCTCAGAGTGGCCCAAGCAGCGCCGCAAGACTAAGTGGGATCACTTCCGGGCTGGAGCGGAACTGTAGCACCAACCTGGATCACTTCCGGGCTAACTCTGCATCAGCGAGCCTGGCTCGTGGTGGCTTCTCAACCCTGCCAGGGTCCTCATCACTCCTGGGGAGGCAGCCCCAGTGGGCCTCTCTCTGTCGAGCATTTTCATAGCACCCCATGTTATGGTTTCTATTCAGATGCCCCCAAGGCCTCGTGTGCTTGCAGGTGGGGCCATAGGGAGCTGAGTGGGTCAGGGCGGACCCTGTGGTGGATTAGTCCGTGGTGAGTTGGTACCTGAATGCGGTGCTGGGAGCTGCAGCCTGGTGGCGCGGGGTCACTGGGGCGTGGCCAGGCGGGTCTGTCTCCCTCCTCCTCCCTTGATCTCTCTCTGCTTCCTGTGCACCAGGCCCCTCTGCGGTGCCGCCCTGGTGGGAGCCAGCCAGCTCTGACTGAAACCTCTACAAACTGTGAGCTAAATAAACTTTTCTTCCTTTGAGTTATGGACGTTGGGTATTATGTCTCACCAATGAGAAAGTAAGCAAGACACTCTTTTCCCTCTATTGTCCCTTTCCACTATTACAATTAGATACTATACTAACTGAATTATTAAACATTTGAAGCCTCGAATTGAAATTCTATGGGCTAGTTATTGGTTCTGACTTTCCCCCACTGAATCCTTACTCCCTTGTCCAGGGCCTGGCCTATAACAGGGGCTTGGAGAGTAATTTAAAAATGAGCGTCACACTTAGTGACAGTGTGATGGAAATCAGAGCCTGAGCATTGCCCCTCGGAGCACCTGACTGGCATCCGCTGGGTGCTCTGCTGCTCTCTGATAGTCACACCAGCAGGTGGATAGATAGTGGTGTCCCGGTTTGCAGAGAGGGAAACTGAGGCACAGAAGCTTGTGTGATTTGCCCAAGGCCTAGGCTTGCTTTGAGCTCGTCAGGACGAGAGCGCAGTCAGTTTTGCCCTTCTGCTCTGCCCGACGGCCCTGAGCGTCTCCCGCTAGGCTGTCCTGTCCTGCCCTGTCCTCAGTGCTCTTCTTCCAAGCCTCTCCTGTTTCTTCTCTTTCTCACACGCCAAGCCAGTCTCTGCTAGCACAGGGTTAGGACAGAGCTGTTTGCCACTTTGGGTGGAGAGAGTCTGTCTGAGGACCACAGTCAAACTGCACATGAAAAAAGTATTTCTCTCCTGTTTGGGCATGAAGACACACCTGTAATCCTAGCATTTGGGAGGCTGAAGCAGGAGGATTGCTGTGAGTTTGAGGCCAGCCTACATTACATAACAAGATCTTATCTACAAAAAAACCCCCAAGAAATTCTTTTCCCTTTTTTATTTTTTGAATTTAAAAAATAAGCCATCTATGCAACAGCATTTGGTTGGTGGGTATGCACTTTTTTATATGAAAAAGGCTAGAAATGTCCTTGGCTGCATTCAGGACCAAGGAGCCACAGGGCTGCAAGAGGCTAAAAAGCCAGAATCCTTTCTTCCTGGCCTGGGGGCTCCAGTGGCTGCAGAGGCTGGCTAGGAGCAACAGGGTTCCCCGAGTTTGTTCCCTTCCTAAGGCAGAAGGAAAGGAACATCTAATCTCACATTTCATATCTGAGTTTAACATGTTGAAAATGAGTTAACTATGTGAGGCTTTCATGGCATTTAGTGTTTGTGTCCTGGGGTTATCACATTCCTCGCACTCCTGATGTAAAGGTCTGTGATCTGCTTCACAGCTGGGGAACTGCCGAAAAACCAGAGTCTGCGTCCTTCCCAAAGAGCTCTGTGAAGTGTTAGGGTCCTGAGAAGCCTTCTGGGTCTGGGGCTGCCTCAGTGACTGGCTGTGGGCCAGGAAGGGAGGCGCATCCTTGCTCTGGAGACAGAGGTGAGGGAGAAAGAGGGCAACTTCCTAGGGGAAACAGGCCCAGTGAAAGAAAAGGGCAGTAAGGTAAACCTTTCCAGGTTCTCTTTTAAAGACCAGACCTGGTTGATACTTCATTCTGAGGTGCTGGCTTGGATGCAGCCCTGTCACCCCCTGAGCCAAGGCTGTGCTCCCTAAGCGCCATGTTGAGCCTGCGCAGCTGGGATTCCAGGCGTAGGCCCACA
Source organism: Heterocephalus glaber (assembly GCF_053883595.1). Lineage (NCBI taxonomy): Eukaryota > Metazoa > Chordata > Mammalia > Rodentia > Bathyergidae > Heterocephalus > Heterocephalus glaber. The sequence goes on along the minus strand of NW_028258413.1, from coordinate 3,527,410 downwards.
GCGGGAGTGGATCGGAGCATCCCGGATTGGGGGAAGGTCAAAGGAGCAACACTGAAGCCCTGAAAACTGCTGGCGTTGCCACCAGTCCTTGATAAGTGCTGGCTGTCATGGTTGTCCTTACATGCGTGAAACGTCTGGTCTTGGTGGCGTGGCCACGCTTACGTAACCCTTTGCTAGCAAAGCCCATGGCTCCCCGAGCTTGCTGCCCGAGTTAATCACATCAAGTAGCAGCACAGGGCTGTTTTACAGACGCTTCCCTAATCCTCCACCTTCTCAAGACATACAAATCAACAGATTAAGTGTAACCAGGTTTCCTCGATTATTTCCCCTAAAGATAAAAGAAGCGTAACACCTGCGTCAAGATGGCCTTTCGGAAGGATAGCAGGTAGAGGGCCTGCTCTTCTCCATCTTGCTGGCTTCAGATGGTACATTTTGTGTGCCAACTGCTTGTCCTCTGTCCATTGGGCCTGGTCCAAGGAGAGCGAGTTGACTTGGATTTGGAAATAACTTGACCACTTGGGAAGCTTTGTGTTTGTAGCCAGCTGCTTCTGGCCAGGGATTTGTCTCTGGTAGCACTGCAACCCACTGTTCCTGGGCTCATCCCAGAACTGGGGACCCACAGCCTTCACCTGACGACGGCACAAGGAAACTGGAACTCTGAGGGATCTTGAACTCGGAGCTGGAGTCGGGTAAGTCACTCTTGTGGGCACAGAGGGAGACTTCTTCCCCACCACCTGGGCTGTCTTTAGGAGCGCAGATCACCATTCTGAGTTCTTGTTTGAGGAGGGGAAGCATTGTTGCACTTTTCCTGAATTGAGAGCGGGTCAGTAGTTCATTTGTGTTTGCCTTTGTATGGGATCTGTTTCTGTTTTCAGAGTGGGAGGCACACCAGCCACCCCAGGCAGCCTGCCGGGCAGAGTTTGGGTAACCGGTCTGATTACAGTTATGAGTCCATGAAAAGGGAAAAGACAGCTTCGTTTTGTGACACTGCCTGGCCCCAGTAGTCTTTGGCCTCAGGAAAGAAATGGCCTGGCCATGGGTTCTGGAGGCAGAGGTGGGCAGAATGGAATTCAGACTCCAAGGAGGGCTGGGGGTTTCCAGCCCTGGAAGCCCGGCAGCCTGTGCTGTGCTGTAGTTTTGGAATTCAAAGGTACCGCATGTGCCGAGAGCCCTCCCGAGCTCTCCTGGCCGACCTGCGGCAGCTGGGCCAAAAGCTTGGGTTCTGGCCCCTCCCTCCCTCTCTGTGGGCATTTGCTCAAGCGGGTTCAAGTCCCCAAGCTGGTCATCAGAGACTGTAGCATTCAGATGACAGAATGAGTGTGGTAACATTTGGGTGAGGCAATGTATTAGTCTGTTTTCTGCGGTTACAGATGCCCAAGGCTGCGGACATCTAAGGCTCAGGGCCGAGGGCCACGTCTGCGGGTGACCTTGGGGTGAGGTCCCATGGCAGGAGACGGGAGCATGCCTTTGTGTGTCCTGGTGTCCTCTTGCCACTCAGTCCCCAGGGCTCTAGCCTGCTGCCTTCCTCCTCCTGCCACCCTCGAGGGCTTCTCAGGTTCCACCCTTTCTGCTTTGCCCCGGGATTCAGTTTCAGTACAGGAAATTGGAGGACCGATGCCCACCACAGCGGCACCGGGGCAAGAGTGGTTGCAAATGCGTGCTTGTCAAATGCTGCTAACTATCAGCCGTTGTGTGTGATTTGATGAGGGATATTAGGGTTTTCCCAGAGATTGTGTGGATTCCAACTGTCTGGGTGCTTTAGATTTGGATAACTTTGGAATTATAGAAAGGGCTTAAGATAATATATTGTGGTGCCTGTGAAGCTTAAAAAAGGAAGTACACTTTCCTTTATTTCCTGAGGACGGTTCTTTCTGGAATTCTCAAACTTTGTGACCCCTGTAAGCAGCTAGGAATCAAGAGACGGACGGCAAGAGTCTGATCTGCTCCTGTGGCCTCATTGCTGTACATTCTTCCCGGAGAGTCTGCACATCTGGGCAGGTCTACCGGAAACCTCCCCTTTGGGCCCCTCGGAGTTCACTGTGGTCCACCGCTCCCCTTGGTTCAGGGGACAGCCCCTGGACTCTGTCTGGTCCTGGACAGGTCCTGCTCTACTTGTCCAGTACTTTTTCTTTTTTTGTGTGTGGTACCAAGGATTGAACTCAGGACCTTGCGCTTGCCTGTCCAGTACTTTTGTCCCTTTACTAGTACAATGCGGGGGGTACTGGGATTGAACCCAGGGACTTAGCATGGACCTACATCCTCAGTCTTTATTTTCATTTTGAGACAGGGTCTCATTAAATTGGAGAATTGCCTGGGCAGGGCTCAGACTTATGATCTTCCTGCCTCAGCCTCCCAGGGTGCTGAGATTACAGGAGTGCACCACCACCCTCGGCTTATAAAATATTATATATGTAAAAATCCATTTGCATGGACAAATTCATTTGCATGTATACCGGAAGCTCCACTAAACTGCAATCAGGATGTATTCGCTTGCTAAGAAATCTGAGATTCAGCTTTTAAAGACCACCAATAGAAGAGTACTGTTCCGTTTAAGACCCTTAGTTCAAGGACTGTTTGATATAAGCTCACAGTTTTCCTTCAAAACACTTTCTTTGTGTCTTTAATATAGAATTTATTTTATGCTGCCCGGGTATTCCAATAGGGCAGTGGTGGCAAACCTATGGCACGTGTGCTGCAGCGGGCACAAGAAACCCTCTCTGTCAGTGCACGAGCCAAGTCACCCCAGCAGCTGAGCATCAGATATTCAGGTTTAATTGCAGTGTTGGCACTCTGTGATAAAGAAAGGTGTTTGGGGTTGTAGTCTCTAAAAGGTTCGCTCTCACTGCAATAGGTTTTTGTTTGTTTATATAGGTTGCATATATATTGGAGGCATCAACTTTATTTCCTTAATTTTATGCTAATGCTTAGAATATATTCAGTGCTAAAATGTTTTCCACTTAAGTGAAGTGTGGGGTTTGGGAAGATAGGTTGAGAAAGAAAGCAAAAATAAATAAGCACATAAACGAATCCCTTCTTTCCTGGAGTCAATATGAGAAAATGAAAAAATGGAAACAAAACCTTTGTAAACAGGGAGGGGTGGAGAGGTTGAAGGGAGGGCAGGGGAAGGGGGAAAAAAGCCCAATTTCATCTTTTGAACATAATGAAATTTTATATTAGATGAACTTTTAGAACCTTCTATCTGCTTGATAAAGGTCACTTTGTAGGGCAGGCATGGTGGTGCACACCTGTGATCCCAGCACTCGGGAAGCTGAGGCAGGAGGAACTTCATGAGTTCGAGGCCAGCTTGGGCTACATAATGAGTTCAAGGACAGCCTGAACTTGTCTCAAAAAAGTGACTCTGCAAAATGTGGCATTACTATTTCAAAAAGCACCTATATAATTAATATAATTTTTAAAAATCAAGGATTCATGAACAATCAAGGGGGCAAACATGTGTTGAGTTTATCCATTTAAAACTGAAATGTAAGCCTGTATGTTAATTACCACCCTGATCTCTGGATTTCATCAAGTACCTATCTTTCCTGGGATTTACTGGGAAAACGCTGGCTGTCTGCAGGGTGTCTTGGCCCCGTCTTAGTTGGGTATTGGGGTGGTAGGAACATTTCATTGGCTTATTTGGTTGCTTTTCGATATTTTCTTAAGAAGAGGACATTGAAAGATAAAGTGTAGATGTAGAGAAAACAGTTCAAGTAAGTGGCTTCGACTTCGGGGCGCTAGCAGAAGGGCTTGCTGGCATGATCTTAGTGTGAGCTTGTGAGAGGGCTGGACTCAAGGGCATGGGAGGCTGCAGGACTTTTCTGGCCGCTCAGGGCCTGCCCTCTGTTGGCGAGCCGTGGGTAAGACCTGCTCTTGCCTCAGGGCTCTGCACTAGGCTAAGATTAGTCTATTGATCAGCATAGCATTCGTGGGAAATCAGGTCTGAAAAAGGTAGAATGTCCTTTAAAAACTCAATCAGATTATGATTTTCTTGTAGTATGGGGTCTGTAGTTAATGCAGGAAAAAAGATGGGGGATCCTAGGAAAATGGACAAATTCTGAACAGTTTTCAGTTTCATGTTTAGAATGTCTACTTCAAAGAGCTCAAACAACAGAAAAATCTTGATTCAACTGATTGAATTATTTCCTTTTTTTGCGTCTTTTCTTACTGAGGATTGAACTCAGGTCTCAGATATGCTAGGCAAGCACTCTATTACGGAGCTACAGCCCAGCCCTTTTTACTTTGAGACAAGATCTCATTAAGGTGGAATTTGAGCTGCAATCCTCCTGCCTCAGCCTCCTGAGTAGCTGGGATTACAGGTGTGTGCTACAGCACCTGCCCTGCATCAAACATCACTGAAGCAGGAATAAGGTCTACTCCATTTCGCTCATGCTCTGAATAAACTCTTCAATTCTATGTAAATGTGTTTGGATCCTTTGTATATACCAGTTATTCCCAGGGGTCAATGCTGTGCTCCGTAGTCGTTGATAAGACTAAATATGTTGTAGTTTGTGTGTGTGTTCGGGGATCAGACCCAGGGCCTTGCACATACTAAGCCACTGAGCTACCCCATCCCCTACCCTAGACTCTAAATAGTTTGAGATAAAAGGATTCTTTTTTTTTTTTTTGTACCGGGAATTGAACTTGGGTCCCTGCACTTTCGCAGCAGGCAGCAAAACCACTGAGCTAAGTCCCGGCCCTAGGATTCTCTAGTTAATTGTGGATACCATCAATTTAGGGTTTATAATTTCTCACCGTCATAACTTTATGAAACAGTTATAGCTTCATTGAAACATTACAATTTAATGGGATCATTAAATAAAACTCACATAAGTATTAATGTCTTCCTTGGACTTTTTATTTCTTACATGATCCTTTCACTAAAAAAATTAATATATGTGAGAAGTCTCAGGAAGAAAAACAAGTGCTGTTATGTTTCTGTGGCCAGCTTTTGGAAACGGGAAACGCGTCAAGAGCCAGTGGCCCCGCTGACTGGGAGATGTGAAGTGTATGGTGGTGGGGACTGTCACGTGCAAATGTCATGCTTGCTCTGTTTTGTTTGGTCTTCAGGTAGAGGGAGCAGTTCGCCCTCCTGTTCCCCTCCAGACCAGTCCCAGATGTTAGGGACAGATGTTTGGGAGACCTTTAGGGTTCTGGGTGGGTGTGTAGCTTCCTACCAAGAATCTAGCCACATTTGTTTGCAGTATGTAAGAACCTGTGGATCTGGTCAAACAGTCCTCTCCTGCACACCGAATGGATCTCTAACTGGGTGTTCGTTTTAGCACTGTAGGTAAGGCTGGTGCCTGGTTTCAAATGCTGGCTCCATTACTTTCTAGCTCTGTGTGCTTGGATGAATAACTTAGCATTTCCAAGTTTCAGATTTCTAATGTGTAAAATGAGAACCATAAAGTGCCAGACTCACAGCAGAACTGTAAGGGTTAGGCCATGTAAGGGTTGGCTCAGCATCAGGGTCTGTGATAAACACTCATTAAGTGACATTTGTGTGGCTCATGCATTCCTGAGTATCCGGTTTGTGCAGAGCATGGCAGCAGCCCCAGGGCTGTTGAACTGAAGGGTGTAACCCAGATTTGGTCACCTGGTGCTCACATGTGTAAAGCCAAGTTGCCAGTTAGATTTGGACATGTTGGTGGATCACTGCAATTCATGTCCCTGGCCTTAAAAACTTAGAAGAACAGGAGTGTTTCCAGTGCATTGGAAAGCTGTCACTGGTGCTAGGAAAACAACTTAGGTGCATGTGAGTCTGACGAATCTCCCCAGTAGCGTGGAGTTGCATAGCGACTTCTTCCTGTGCTCTTTTTTATATAATAATGCTTCCTGTGTTTAGCCAAGATGCAAATATTGGCACAAGAATGCAAACATGCACAGAATTGCTAGGAAGTCAGAGAGGCCTGCAATTGGCTGTGCCCATGATTGTATCAGTGAACTCTTTTGTGTGTTGCTTATTGATAAAGTTGAAGTTGAAGCTAGGTTTTAATAATCTCTTCGTCTTTGTTAATATTACACTGTGTTGTACAGTGACAGGTTTGGAGTACACAACTCAGGGTTATGTGAGTGTCCTGGTACGTGGAATTGCTTGAGAAAAACACTTGGAATTCCAGCGTGGTTGACAAGACTGTGCAAACAATATGGGTGAAAATGAAGCAAAATGCCTCTATTCCCATAGTTCTTTTTCTTCCTTTTCAGTACATGTTGATCTATCATGTGGCTTATTAGTACGTTTTTATTAGTACATGTTTATCAGTGCATGATCACATTTACCTTGGGAGCTGGTCCACACGCGTACGTAGCTCTTCTCCATTCTTTTTTCTCCCCTCCCCTTCCCAGCCCTCCCGACCCTTCGGCCTCTTGTCCTCTTCCCATTTCCTCACCTCTGCTTCTGTGTCTCCCACAGCTGTCTTCTGGTGGTTTCCCCCTCCTTGCTCGTTCCTGACAGTCCTAGATCCTGCCCAAAGCTGATTTTGCCTGAAGAGCAAACTGGTCAGGTGTTGGGGGGTGGTAACACTCTTTGAACTCAATTTAGTTGAAGAAAATACCTTTTTGTCCTTAGCTTTTGTATCAGAATTGGTGCTCAGGCCTTAGTGTGTCGGACGCTTTGGGGAAGAGAAAGCATTTAGCTTCTTAGGAGAGAGTGGAGCTGTCTAATCGCTACATGCTTACTACAGAAGGTGGTGGACAAGCTGGGCCTCTCTCTGGGAGAGCAGCAGCTGGGTCTCTTGAGTGCTGCTGTGGGCCAGGCTCTGACCAGCACCGTCTGTGGGTTAACTCATTAATATCACACACACACCCTGCCGAGTGATTTCATCATTCCCATTTTACAGACTGGGCAACCGAGGCCCACTAAGCTCAGCTAACTCCCATTAGTAAGTGGTTGAAGAGATTTCACCTTTAGTCTCCTTGGCTCCAGGAACTGGGTTTTCCAACGCTAAAGTCTTTTGGAGGGCAAGAAACTTTGCAAATATCAATGGAGAACATTCTGGAAATAATTTATTATTAAGCAGGAGGTGAGGAAGAGATTAGCTCGGGAGAAAATGATGAAAATTTTCTTCTCTATACTGGCTGAGACCCTCAATATACTATTTAATAAGAAGGGTGATATGGAATGTCCTTTCCTTGTCCTTAGGATTTTCTTTGCCCCCCGACATCTGGTGGAAAATACAAGTTAAAGAGGCCCTCATGCTCCTCAGCCCGCTGGGAGGGCACTGTCCTAGGTGTTCGGAGGTCCTGCTCCTGGTCTGCTGCCCATAGTGCGTCCCCTTGCCTAGGTCGCGCATCCTCCTTGGACATTTTTCTCAACTAGAAATATTAATTACCGTAATCATCTCATGTGGACATTAGGAAAACCAGGAAGAATGAGAGGAGTTCGGGCTTGAAGTAGGAAGGGTCATGGAGATAAGGCGCTATCCTTTGCTCTCCGACGTCTCGCCCCGAGTCCTATGCTCCCCGTACTGGAAGGAGCATCGTGGGGACCAAGGCAGGCAGAGGGCTGGTGAGGGGGGAGTGGTCACATTTGTCCGCATGGAAGTCCTCTCTGTGATGTGCCCGACAACCTGGGGCCTGGATCCCTCTTCTCTGAGTCTCAGCTTTACTTGTTAAAGAGGGAGAGTGATGTTTACTTTCCGCTGTAAAATTATGCGGGCTAAGTGTGACAGTGTGTAACTGTAGTATCCTGTCACATGCTGCCACAGGAGATCCTCAAACTGCCTGAAACAAAACAAAGCAAACAATTGAAAACAGCTGGGTGTGGTGGCGCACGCCTGTAAGCCTGTCATCCCAGCACTCAAGAAGCTGAGGCAGGAGGATTGCTGTAGGTTCAAGGCCAGCCTGGCTACATAGTGACTTCAAGGCCAGTCTGTACTACATAGCGCGATCCTGTCTTCCCCCCAAATATATATGATATATATGACAAATAGGAAACTATGAATATTTAAGTGTTACCATAAGAATTTTATGTATTCTGCTAGTATTAGAAGATGTGAAGTACGAGATCCTAAAGTCATTTTATGAAAAAGTAGTGATGCTGTGTATGCTATTTATAATTTCTAGAAGACATTAATATTACAGGAGCTGGTGATTTGTAGTTCGTTTTGGCTTGCTGTTTATGTAACTAAAACACCTGTGTGTAATCGCAGCATCGTAGGCAGACTCTCGCTGCCCGGTGAGGCCCAGTCGGAATCCCTGGCAGCTGTGCGTATGTTGTGCTGCGTGTCAATGAGGAGCTGGGGCTATGAATGGAATGACAATGGCTGGCTGGCTGGCCTGAGAGTGGCGAGCTCATCCTGGTCATCTGGGTGGGCTCGGTGCAATCACAAGGACCCCAGATGAAGAGGGAGGTCGGAGAGGACAAGCTGAGGGTTGGCCACCTGCAGGGGCCTGGTGCAGGCTGCAGACTCTGCAGACGAGCAAGGGAGGCGCTAGGGGCCTGGGAGGTGGCGGCCACAGCTGCTGGACAGGGCAGGGCACCAATTGCTCCCATGTGCCCTAGAGCCCTGCGGACACCTCGATTTTTAGCACAGTGAGATTTTTTTTTGGTATGGGGGATCGAACTCAAGTCCTTGCACTTTCGAGGTAGGAGGCAGAACCACTGAGCTAAATCCCCAGCCCCAGCGCAGTGAGATCTTACTGTTCTGGACTATGGAACTGCAGGATATCAAATTTGTGTTGTTTGAAGCTGCTGAATGTTGATTTATTACAGGAGCCACGGAAAAATCCAGACAGTTTTCTTTTTGAAATTTTATCTTATTTTTCTTCTCTATACTGGCTGAGACCTTCAATGTACTATTTAATAAGAATGGTGGTAATGAATGTCCTTTCCTTGTTCTTAATTTTAAAAGGAGTGCTTCTCACTTTTTGCAGTTAAAAAATACATCTGCTATAGGTTTTTAATATGTCTATCCCTATATCAGGTTATGAAAACTTCACTTTGTTTTTTAAAATCAGGATTATCGTTTGAATGTTGTCAAATGTTGTCTTACTTTTCTCATTGCTGAGACAAAATACCCGACACCCGAAGTCGGCTGGCTCCGGCGGGGGGTGGCCTGGCAGAGGGGCGGGGCGGGGCGGAGCAGGCAGGCAGGGGGCAGCAAGCAGTGACCCTTTCTGACCCTTACATTTTATCCGGGTTACTTGGCCTGAGGGCGGGTGGCACTCGCACCGCACACTCCAGACCCACCATCTCTGAAAAGCCCCACTGGGATTGCATGACTCTTTGGGGGCCGGTAGACACAAGGCATAACAAAGGTTATATCTTTTTATTTTGGTACCAGAGCTCGAACTCAGAACCTTGCGCTTTTGAGGCTGGCAGCAGCACCGCTGAGCTAAATATCCGGCCCAACAAGTGTTACATCCTAACTTCCCCTTTCTTATGTTACACATTTCCTCTTCTTTGTATAAAAGTATAAAGTAATGAGGTCCCCCCTTTCTTTTTGGGAAAGTGGTGAATTGGGAGAAAATTACTCTTTCTAAATTAATCAATCCTTTAACCCTAAAAGTAGAAAAGATAACTTCACTGTTGTGGAATTTTCAGATTAGTACTAAAATTGTTAGATGAACTAGAGAAGAGAAGAGGGCTAATTATGCCAAGAGGTAATGCGAGTGAGCCACGGGGGCCATAAGTTGGAAATAGCAGGGAGTGCCTGAGGCTATTTAGAGATGCGGTTTTCTTAAACATCTTTACTCCATCTCTCCGTTATCATTTACTTTCATGCTAGATTTTATTTTCTGAAGCCACACAGAATAGTATCAGAAGCTCCCTGTTTCACCTCAGAATGGCTCAGATATTTGAGACCTTGCCCATCTCCGTTTCAGCCGCAGGTGGAGCCATCTATGACGCCGTGGTCTGAACACTTCCAGATTTCCATGTTTTCGGCCAGTAACTCGACACATTTGCCCATATAAATGCCTGGCTTTCTTTGTTCCCATATTCCAAACTTCCTTTTAATTGTAAGTACAGACTCATAATTCAGGAAGAAGAGTGTGTATCTAGGTGGCGGCCTATTATGTATCATGGGAACATGTTTCCCAAATGATGCTTTATCGCTCCAGATCTTGTCATTGTCCCTGGTGATGTATTTTAGTGGAATCAGCTGCAATTCAAGGTGAGATTGGATCCTAGTTCATTTTAGGGGAGTGATGACAAGGTGTTGAGAGCAGTGGAGATGAGAATGTGGCATAAAGACAGCCGGATGAGCACAGAGTGACCCCTTCCAGACCCCTGTGACAGGGCTGCCCGACACAACACAGGCACTGAGCCCAGGCAACCTCAATGGGGCCATTTCTGACTGAATTCTGTGGAGCAGCATTTTCCACACCGTGCTCTGTGAAAGCTGTATTTTCCTTGATGTTCAGTTCGCTCTTACTTTGAGTGATTGCATTTGTGGAATTGCCATTACCACCTTACAGGACATTCGTGTTTTGGCGAACACAGCTTGGTTCAGAGGAACGGCCGAGTGAGACTTCTGGCTGTGACTATTATAAGCTGATGCTGCAGTTTTAGGGGAACAGAGGGAAAATGCGTATGTAATCATGTGCCTGTGTCAGGGGACTCTGTTGCCAACTTCAGGTCAGAGGAAAAAACATGCAAGTTTCACACGAATTATGTGCTCACTGTTGTTGCGTATTTATACACCCAGTTGCTCGTATTATTCTGGGATGGCTTGCTCTGTCTCCCCTTGGGTAAGTCCTTCCATTCATATATTTCTTTAAGTACCTGTGGAGGACAGCTGGGCATAAAGGACATAAAGGCAACCACACAGACGCCCCTTTGAAGGGGTGATCCTGCGTACGAAGTGCTATGACAAAGGACAAGGCACAACGCAATGGCAGGAAGCACTGCATGACCAAGGCTCTAGGGAGGTTTCCCCACAGGGAGCAATGGCTAAGCTAACACTCTAAGCATGGGAAGGAATTAAGGAGGTAGAGTGGATTTTAGGTTGTAAAGGACGAAAGATGGCAGAAGCCTGGTGAAGGACTGGAGAGTAATGCAGGGTGTGGGGATGCAGGGTGAGGGAGAGGTTGGAGGGGCCCATGTGGGCTTCGGATAGAAGGGCTGTGTAGATGAGAAGGGATGTGAATGTTATTCTGAGTAACGAAGAGCTTCAGTTTAGGGTCTGAAGCAAGGATCCAAGATTCTGGCTACTGTGAGGCAGGACCAGCTATCGTGAGACCCGCTATAGCAGTAACCCGACGAGAGATGCAAGTTACCTCACCCTAGGTGCTGGCCATTCTGCTGCTCACTGAGCCTGTGGAGTCTGCTGGGGTGCCGAGGAGGATAGCATGGGCAAGGTTTTGTTTCATCCGCTGTGGAGTAGCAACAACATTCCCTGACATGGGGCGTGGAGGAGGGCTATGGCGGAAGGGCGGAGGACAAGCTCAGTTCCACACGTGTGGAGTTGGAGGTGCCTGCTGCACCCAAGTATGCAGCTGCATCCCAGAGTTCAGTTTGGAGAGAGAAAGAAAAAGGATTGATGGTCACCCGGAGAGCAGTTTGGTGAGTGGGGCAGGGGTGGGGCTTGCAGTGGATGAGGAGTGAGGGAGATTCAGAAGTAGGGGTGGGGAGAACAGAGTCCATTTTCTGGAAGTTGGTCTCTGGGTGTAGGAAAGAGAGGGCAGTAGCTAAAGGAGGTGCATGGGGTTGAGAAGGGGCTTTGATAAGAGCAGAAGATGCATGAATATATGGTGTTGAGGACGGAGGAGAGGTGAACCTCACAGAACGAGCTTCCAGGGAGCCTGGGGTGGACGTGGTGCTTGGGGCAGAGGGTGGCCTTAGGCCAAAAGAAGGGTGTCATTATCTATTAGAACAGAAGGCAAGGAAGAAATCAGATGTGTAGATGTGGGTACACTGCAGGCTGGTAGGACGTAATGGAGACTCTTCTATGGATTTCCTCTGTGAATGCAGGATCGACTGAAGAGAGGAGTGGAAATTAAAGGAGAGTAGAAAAAGCTTGAGTTATCACCATGATTGGGGAAACAGGAAGGTGGTTGTAGGTGTTGAAAGGTCTTGAAGACTTGGGGTTTATGGTGGGACCATTCTTGGCCACTGAGTGATTTTTTTCTTCCATGGTGTTGCATGGGCAAGACAGGGAAAAGATGCAGAAAGGGTGAGGGGTTGGTTTTTGTTGAGCGAACTAGTGGGAGGATAATGGAAGAAGGGAGTTGTTGGTATCGGTGTAGATAATTTGATCTCTAAGTTGGAGAAGGGAGTGAGTTGAGCTGTGTGGGCACTGTAGGTGTGAAACTGCTGGAGGGGAGTCACTGGGTGGGGAAGCCTGGCAGGAGAGGAAAGAGAACTCAGAGTAAATATGTTACTCCAGGGCAGAGTAGTTCTGGGGATTTCTTTTTGCCAGTTATATATTTATAGAAAGATAATCCCCTGGCTTTAAATAGATATGTACATATAAATATGAACAAACTTAAATACAAACCCTTGGATAACAAGGGGGCTTGTGAGAACTCCCTAGTCATTCTCCCTTACCCAAGGGCAGAGGGCATGAGTCTGCTTTTTAAAAATTATTAATTTTGGCCATTCTTGCAACAGTAAGCCTGCAGTTGGGTGATTTACCCACAAGGTGAAAGTCGGAAAAAAATTCAGAGTTTCCACTTTCTGAACTCTGTGCATCTCCAAAATTAGGGCTGCATGCTTCCTTGTTCTGTCTCTTAAGTAGTTTATCGGGGTCATGGAGACTCTCCCCTAAAATGAACCCAGAAATAAGATAGACTCGGCTTAAAAGGGCGAGGGACCATCTGCTGTACAGGCAAATGACATGACAAAGGCATACCAACCCTGGAGAAATACTCACCCCACCCCTCAAAGGCATATACTGTCCAGCCCGGGTCCAGGCCCTAGGTTCTTTGCTCGAGCCGTCCCTATTTCTTTGGCATTGTCAGAAGACAAGACTCAGTTCCCGGGTGCTGAGGAAGAGGAACAGTGGTTTAGGGGCTTCCTAAAGTACTAGTGAACAATTTAGGCTTAAAATTTCCCTGTTTAAAATCTTTTAAAATACACAAATCAAACTCCATTCTGTGCTGTACACAGCCCTCCTGACTCCCTGACGTCGATTTGAGGAGAGCAGAGAAGGGGAGTCAGCGTTGGAAGGGCCGCCTCACTTCCTTCCGCCTCTCTGGCTTGGCTTCTCCCTTGGGTACTGTGCTGTTGGGCTTGGAGGCTTCAGTGGCCCCAGAGCCAGGCTGAGGAGCCCCAAAGAAGCTCCCCTTGGACATCTGGCCTGGGGGTACTTGAAAGATGCGGCTCCAGAAATCCTGAAGGTCAGCAGGAGGGGCATCTGAGGGGGCTCTCTGCCAACCACTGGTGCCTGGGATCCGGGAGCCAAGTGAGATGTGACAGGGAACTCTGTGGGTACCTGGAGAGATTCCCACATGTTGACACCCAGCCCACTCTGGGCTGATGTCGTAGGCCTTTCCATCCATCAGCGCAAAGTAAGTGATCTTGAGCCCCAACATGCTTGACTCTGCCCAAGTCTCCTTCCTCAGCAGGATGCAGCCTGTTACACTCAGCACAGTATCTGGCACTCTTAGGTTCCCGGTCCATTTCAAACCTCCTATGCTTTCCTTGGCATCGACTACACATCATAGTATTCATTGCTTCCTTGAGGCCATCTTGCAGCTTGGACAGAAACTCATTCACTGACCAGCTCAGCTCATTCTCTGCCATTCGTTTCATCTCATATTCTTTCCGCCTTTCAGGGTTGCTGACAATGTCCCATGCTGCCCTTAAAACCTTGAAGGCCTCCTCAGCCTGGGGATGATGATTTTTATCAGGATGAACCATCACTGCCAGCTACCTATAGGCCTTCTTTAGTTCAGTATCTGATGCAGTGGCTTCAACCCCCAGCACATGGAAAGGGTTTAGCTCATCCTCAGGAGCCCCAGCTATGGTCAAGAGTCAAGCCACTTCCTCTTCAGGCTGGCGGTACCACCCACTAGCTACAGGTGCATTCCCTTGGCTATTAGTCCTCTGCTTGAACCAGGGCAATTTCAGCCAACCCCGCTGAACTATTCTTACCAGCTGCTGCCATGGCCTACTATCTCTCAGCAGAGTGAAGCAACACTGCAAGGTGGGAGAATCCAGCCATGAAAACAGCCTGATGGCCTTATCACTCCAGCCTAACTGGTCACCCCGGCCCACCAGAAACTGCCAGCCCAACTGGAGACGGCCCAAAAGGAGGGCCAGACCCAGGAGCAGCAAAGCACCCATTAGCCTAAGAAAATGGGTGAACAGCCCTGCCCCATAGTAAAACCCCTGGTTTAGAAATTGGAACGCTACCAGGGCCCAGCCCCCTAGCCGTCCTGCCCAGGCTCCCACCCAAACTCGACAAAGTTCCAAATCACTGCCTTTCAGCTGCCTGCATGCACAGATGAGATGGCCACAAGTTTCCATGTACTCTCCCACCAACACCAGCAGTTCAATCAATGACTAGAAGCCTGCCTGTGCAAGCTGACATAGTTCTTCTGCTCCCCACAACCCCAGGCCTCTGCGCTTATCTGTCTGACTTTGTTTCTGGCCCAGCCGATGTGGGCCAGGGGCCCTAGGATCTCGGTGTCCACTCTCCCGATTATACTCCTTGGTCAGAAAACGGTGCCACTGTCTCCGGGATGGTGGTTTTTTTCCCGCTGGACACCCGTGAAAATTCACTTGGAAATTTAAGAGGTTCCTCATCGTCATATTCCTCTTCCAATTCTTCATCTTCCCCCAAGGTTGGAGACATACAATGGTGGCAAAAATTGCTAGAAGAGCCATCTCCCTCAGAGTAAGGCCCTTGTGGGATTCCAGGGGTTCCCTGGCAGTTACAAGCAGATGGAATGGAAAGAAAAGAAGGGTTCCCATCCTCATGGTACCCAGCCTCACTCTTTGAGAGTTCCTGGTCCCCTCCTGACTCTTCTGAAGATAACTCACTCTGATCAGGGTCCTCTCCTTCCCTAGGTGGTCCTGGACCCCTTGGGGAGCCATGGCTTGGATCCGACCAGTGGGCGGGATTTGGGGGCTGTTTGTACATAGGACCAGAGTGTTCCGTGAAGCAGTGGGTACCATTAGGAGCAGTCCCTGAGTCCTGAGAATGCAAATATTTCAGGATCCGCGGCGGGTCCTAAAGTCCTGAGGGAGGCACCACCACTGTGATGGGCTCCACACAACCCTCTTTCTCCCAGGTGCTTCGGGGGCTTCCGGAGGGTTTTAGGTCACAGCCCTCATGGTATGTTCTGGGGCCGAAGACCGTCGGTAACTCCTCCCCCTCGAGCAGCTGGGCCTTGGGGCCCGGGGGAACTATGAGAGCAGCTCCCCTGGCTCCGCCTCCCACTCCCGCTCAGTTCTGGGGATTTCTGACCGTGTGGATGGTGGAATTGGATGATGCAGAAGGTCAATAGAAATGAGGTAAGGAAATGATGGATTGTAGTATATTGCCTGTGTTTACATTTAAGTCACCTGTAAGAACAGCAGCACTTGGCATGATGACTAAACCAGGTGCTGAGGGTTTCAGTGATGGAAGAGCATCCCTATGGTAGCCAAGAGGAGGGGAGAAGGTGCCGCTAACCAGATCGTGTGCACCTGGGAGAAGCGGTTCGTATACAGGGATGGGGAATCGAGGGTTCCAAAGTGGCATAGGAGCAATGCAGGTAACCAGCTTCCCTGCCTTCATCCCGGAGAATTAGCGCCTCCACTCAGGGAGTAGCAAGAGTGACTTCACAGTTTTAGATAAGACCCTGATAAGGAAAGAAAATTCCTGTAAGAGATTCCAAATGCGAGAGAGTTCACCACCCTTGCATTAAGGCCATGTATAGTCCGTTAAAATAAAATAGACTAGCAAGGTACAGACCTTGGGCCAAGAACATTACCACCATCCAGGAGCCTGTAAGAAATACTGAGTCCCCAGTCCCCTCCAGATCTAGAGTCAGAAATTATGGTCATGGCCCAACAATCTGTTTTTGCAAGCTCTCCAGGTGAATCTGATGAATGTGACGGTGGAGAATCCCCCCAACTAGGTGAGATGCCATTGAACACAGATGGAAAGCAAGGGGACACAGAGGGTCCAGGTGCGCTGTTTCAGTGGATGGTGACACCATACACACATGCAGGGGTGCGGATTTGCACCATAACAGCCGAGGTCCTCAGCTGCACTGGCTCCCACCCACCCGTCAGCAGGCGCTTCTGTGCTTTCCTTCTCTTCTCCATGGGGTGATTCAAACCCCTCCAGTTCCTTGAAATTGTTTCATCCTCTCTGGCCACTCTGCAGGTGCTGTTCCTCCCTACTCCATTGAAAAATTCTCAATTTAGACTGGAAAAAGATCAGAACCGTAGGTCAGACTGAGGGGGTGAGGCCATGGTTTGCTGCTGTGTGAGGATGGGTGGACAGTGGGGTGGGTGGCATCCCCGGGATTTTGTTTTCCATCTTGTTGGCCAGAATGGCATAGGAGGCAGGTAGCACCATCATTAGGGTTTGGAGGTCTGGAAGAGAACACTCGTGGGTCGTCCAGGCGGACAAGGCTGGCAGTTGGCCAGGAAAACATGGGGAAGTTTGATGGAGGGAGAGCCCGTGTTGTTCTGGGAATCAATGAGCTGTCGGGGGTGGGGAGAAAAGGAAAGGAGGGAGGAGGGAGGGAGAGAATGGATATGTAGCAGAAAAGAACAAAAGCATGAGATAGAATGAAAGTCAGAGGCCTGGGGGTCATCATTGAATGGGTGAAGGAAGAAGAGCTAGGAAAGAACAAGCAACTGGAGTGTAGACATGTCAGAACTAAGACTGTTGGAAAGGGGGGATCTAGCGTCTGCATCCAGGGCTGATGTGAGGTTAGGGGACCTGAGCATTGAAATGCGCTTTGTGTGGGACTCGCAAACAACAGACGCTTGCGGGAGCCGGTGGGCTGTGCCCCTCCACTAGGTGGTTATTAGGTGAGCATTACGTACTGCATTCTAAGTCCACAGTGCAAAGAGCTTGGTGGGGAGGCAGGAGCAACGAGTGGAAGTTCATTTATCAAGGTGGGAAATTCTGAAAGGAAGCAAGTTTGGAGTGGAAGCTCAGTTAGGAAAAGTATGAGTTTAAAAATGTACAAGTTAAACTATGAGTTTTAAAAACCCACAGCTAAGTGTATACACTAAGCTCAATGTTGAGGCTGCGGTATTGGGTAAACAAGAGTAAAATTCTTTTTTCTTCGGTGATGGTGGGGATTGAACCCAAGGCCTTCTCACTGAGCTACATCCCTAGCCATTTTTTACATTTTATTTTGAGAAAGTCTTGCCGAGATGCTAAGTTGGCTGTGCAGGGTTTAAACTTGAGATCCTTGTGCCTCAGCCTCAAAGAGTGCTGGAGTTACAGGCATGTATCACTACACCTGGCAGAAGAGTCAAATAAATGTTGGTGAGCAGTATGTAAATCAAAGAAAACAGGACAACGTTTCCACGAACATCAGTAAAGCTTTATAACAATACAATTCATGATCATTGTTTGGATTAATACTGTAATAATTACACACTTTTTACATTATGAAAATAAATCATAAATAGTGTAAAAATAATTCTGAAGATCAACTTCTCACAACCTACGAACCCTGAAAACAAGTTTAAGAAGCAAATAAAAACAAATTAGAAACCGAACACAATGCAATTATTTCCAAATTGCAAATCAAAAAACTTCATGCGTCTTTTGATTCAGTAATGTCAGCCAAAGAAAGTACAATGAAACTGAAATAAGAAATCAAACAGGGAGAATTCAGTCTTTCAAATATGTACACTACTGAGATAATTGGGTGTGTGCCATATTTACATTGATAAGACACAACACATTCTCAGAATGATCAATTACATGAGACTGGCCCACAAAACATTTTAAAGAAAACTACTCTGTAATGCTTGCCATTTTTTTTTTTTTTTTTGAGTTTCCCACTTTGTGAGTTTGGCAACAAAAATAGCTGCACCTAAAGATGAACTTTAAAATGTGAAAAACACAAAAATATATTTCCTAAAGAAAAATCAGATACATCTTTCAAAAATGTTAAGTTGAATGAAACGTTTACAATATAAAGTATATTCACATAAATGTCAACAAATATGTAAGACATTCTTTTGTGAATCCAATTCATTAATATTTCTGAGATATGTGAGAGACTATCAAATGTATTTTGGGAACTGTTGGTACTTCCTTTATTGTCGATAAATCAAACATAACAAGTAAGATTGAAAAGGTCTTCCTATTTCCAAAAGAGCATTCTGTTAATAAGCAGCATAGGCAATTTATGCATTTAATGTATTTTTAATGAAAAAATACTGTACTAAGATTGGATTAGCAAAAAACTAAAATCAGTAAAAATTTAAGTTGGAGGAATATCTCTTCCAGCATGTAACAAATCTAGCCAATATGTGAAGAAAAATTGAAAGTAAAGACTGAAGATTTTTATGTCCTAAAACAATTTGGCAGAACTATAACTGATCAAACATGGAAATTCTATTAGGGCTGTGAGATTTTGTTTTTTAACAGCCAGCATACAATAGGTTCTTACTCTTTTTGGAAAGATAAGATTTCTTTGACCTTGACTTCCTAGAGATATCAAGTGTTTGCAAAGATTAGAAAATTAATTTTTTTGGTAGTGTTATATATTAAAATATTTTTATTTCTTGTTAATGTGTCAATATCAGCATCTGTGTTGCTTATGAATTCTAGGTAAGATGATACTGTATGTAGCGGGAGCAAAAGGATAAAAAATAACTTTTTATGCTTCAATAGTAAAATTTTAAAACTTAGAAATTAAGCACTTTTCCTAATCTCCAAAGGAGCAGATATATTCGCATACTGTAGACAAAGGACGCGCATATAAATCACTTTAAGAGTAAGTTCTTGCTGTCCCAGTAGAACATCATGTGCACACACTGTAAGTTCAAGAACAAGACTTTTCTACTCATAGAAATGACAGATATTCCATTGTTCTCTGCCAAATCACAAGAAAAGAAACCCTCCCCCCAGGACTGATTTTGATAGTGAAAACCGGAAGAGTAGTTTAGGTGTGTGACACACCAGGGACTCTATGTGGAGTGTGCAGACTTCTTGCACACAGTTTGTATTAATTTTAATCAAATTATGTAAGTTAAAAGACGAGATGAATAAAAGTTTATAAAGGCGGGCCAGGGATTTAGCTCAGCGGTTCCGCTGCCTGCTTCACAAGTGCAAGGTCCTGAGTTCGATCCCCAGTACCCCCCAAAAAAGTTTATAAAGGCATATGATGCATGAAATGAACAGGAACCAAGGGGATCCACCATCCAAGTAAAAACACATCATCCATAGGCACACTGTTTTACAGTAAGAAAGGCTGGTCATTGAACCATAACTACAGCAAATTCACGAACTTTAAAAATAAAATCACACACAAAAAGCTTAGGAATGCAATTAGAGAAATGAAATTATCCATAGTAAGTTGCATTATCGATAAAAGAAAAAAATGAAAGAAATAATATATTAGCACCAATCAATAGGAATGGAAAAAAATTTTAATGCTAAAACATACAACAGTTTGCATCCTTTAAAAATGTTTTATCAGAAGTAAAATTTGACCTTCATTTATTGTCACTATAGTTTCTCAGTTCTCTACCTTATAAATTAAAAGAAATCTTTAAGAAAAATGTTAATCTGCCAACACATTTATCAACTATAATTCATTATTACTTTGGACCTTATTTGAGGATTCTCCATATCAGTGACAAAATGGATGTTTGAAAATATTTTGATAACCTAAAGTTTAAGATTATCTATGCTGGCTAAGACCTAGCACTTCTGTTGAACAAAGAGGAGTTTCATCATTCCTTTGTTTTTCCCAAGGAAATAAATGTAATGGAAATTTAGGGCTTCCTTTAATCATTGAATAAACTGATGTTGTCAAGCTAGTTATAGGGCAAAATTCCAATATACCCACAGGATTGTATTCTTCAAAGGACTATGTACAAAAACATTTTTATATGTGAAATGCTTCTCTTTTGATGTAGAGGTATTCTCATTGGAGGCTTTACAAATTTTAATTTAATGATTCTTCTCTACTAAGGAATAGAAAGGAAGATAGAAGAAATATAGTCACCAGACTTTTTTCTCAAGACTTTATCATTGGTTTTTCTGAAGAGAACATAGTTCTACTCCAGTTTAATCTTTCCAAACCATTTAAGACAAATTGTTTCAGACATTAATACATTATCCTAAGCATGTCATACAAAAAATTGTTAGAAAATGCCCTCTCATTATTTTAAAAATGCTAAATTGTCTTAGGGCTGTGGAATGTTACTAGAATTACTACCAAGTAGGCAGATCTAATAGTTTAAACATCTCTCTAACCTTGAAAATGTCATAATTTTTTTTTTGTATAATTGAGCACTGGGTCACAAATCTTCATCTTGGAATTCTATCTTATCTGTTGTTACCATAAGCTAATGGTGAGCTGATTTCCTCACTGGGGGTGAAAATGAGAACATTTCCCACAACATGGTACAGAATCATTAGGGCCGTTACATTCTCGAATGGGCCAGTGGGGTGGCCTTTCTCATGAACATGTTTCTCCCCACGTAAACTTTCCACTTAGCCACTTCATACCCTGCCACCAACTCTTTCTGTGCAAATAAATTCTAGTCTAACATGGTTAGGTAATTTTTGAGCAAGTAGATGAAAAAATCCTACTCTTATGGCAACTATGTTTCACAGATTTCTGAGATCTCAGATTTGGTCTGTGGATAAGAGAAACACTTAGAAATGTAAAAAGAAATCCAAATGTAGAAAAACTTAAAAAAGCAATAATAAGAAATAGAATGAGTTAGTTATCAAAGGTGATAAAATCTTGGCTTTATATTAACCGATAATCTCTATGTATATTACATTCATCATGTAAAAAAGTAAAAAAGTACTAAAGCTGAACTTTCATGCTTTACAATGATTAAACTGAAATTGGAGCTTTTTTGTTCTCTCCAGTTATCTAAAACAAAGATGTTAGTAAAAAGTCATTTGACTGTTGGCACTGAATTAGTATGATTTTGAAGACCTTTAGGAAACTGTTCAAAGAAGATATGACAAAAACTGAAACAAATTTTCTAAATATTCCTCCGAGTAAAAGAAAAAAGTATCCGAAAAGAACGGAGAACCCTATCTTCGTTTCTCTCGAGAACGTGTAGGAAAGGCTGGCGATGGGTGGACCGGACGGAGGAAAAGATGCCACGGGACTGTGGCAGAGGCGTCCGGGAGCCCCTGGACTTTCAGGAGGGCGTGAGGCAGAGCTTCCTGGGGACGCGCGTCTTCAGTAATCGAGCTTTGATGGCACGTGCATACCCTCTGTCCTCAGGCCGGCATGGCCATCCCAAAGACTTCTGGTCCCAAAAGAGCCGCAGCCTCTGTCACTTCCAAAAGCACCCAGATGAACGCTCGCTGGGATCCAGTTTATTAAACAAGAAAGTCTGCTATTCTGGGTGTTCGCCTCTGTAAACCGCTTTCCTACGTGGTCACATGAGAGACGGTGCGGCATGCCTAGCCATTCTTCTTCTCGCGGCTTCACTGGCAAGGGCAGCCCAAGGAAAACTGGCAGCAGCCATCGGCTCAGCCCCTTGGCATTTCACCCAAGGCCATAACACCAGAAGCTGTAGATCTGCAACGCCCTCAAAATATCAGACCAACCGTGTGTGTGCTCTCCGCCAACTTATCTCTTTTTGGCAATAAGCCATGGTGTAACCCCCTTGAGACGACAAAAGGAATAAGCTCAGATGAGCCTGCAGGGGGTGGTCAGGCAGCATGCAACCATCTGGGTTTGCACAGCAAGCAGGTTGGGCGCACACGCATGCTTTCTTTAGTCAGATTCAGTGGTGCCAATGCTAGGAGGGAAGGTGAGTGGAGGTGACAACAGACAAATCAGTCGGAATAGTACACATTCGTAGCCTTGAGTCCATATTTGGTCACAATTTCATGTAAACGATTTCATGGAGCTTTTAGCCCATGCAATGCTCAAAGTAAGAAAATAGCAAGAACATTCACTGTCTATCACTGAAGTCCGTATAAATACATATCCTCATGTAAGGGACACTGGTCTATATTCTTTGCAGGCTTCTCACTGGTTCCCTAAATTGCCCAATTTCGGATGCAAGTGGAGAAATGATGCGTGTGTACTATAGCACACAGGAAGAAGCAGCTCTATGTAAACATAGCTCAGACTTGTAAAATCTGCAGTTCGGTTTTCAACTATAAATATAGAAAGTGGACCATAATATATACAACTTCATGCTTGGAAAGTTAATTCATCACTGCAGAAAACAGACAACAAAAAAGACAAATATACAGAATTAGTATGTAGTGTTGGACAATTCCAAATTAACATGAATTTTGAGAAAGTTGGTAGAACCTTCAATAGAGGCTTTTATCAATGAAGTAATGGAGCACTTGCTGTATGCATCATATCTTACTTTTTATTGAGATGAGGGCTTTGCTCAGTTGCCCGGGCTGGCCTCAGCCTCCTAGGTAGCTGGTGTGTACTACCTACCCCCAGCTCCATATCTTACTTTTCTGAATTCCTGGATGTCATGACAATTTTTATCCTAAGTTTAGCTGATTCTTTCTTTGCCACTAAGAATTTTGTAATAAGTGCTTGCTTCAGTAACTTTGCTGGGAAAGCAGAAAATTAGGATTTTTATCACATATAGAATGATACGTTTTATGGAAAACTGAGTATATAGAAGGGAGACTTCTGACTTCCTAACATAGTCAGTATCGCAGTGAGGCTTGCTGTCTCACCTGCTGCTGGCTCCACTGTCAAGCTCTTTCAAAGAGGAGGAGGCGGAAACCACAGCGCGCCTACACTCTGAGCACTGCCCAGAGGCCAGGTGGAGCCAGCCTTTCCCATCTCCCTGCAGGGAGGGTGCCGATCATGAGGCTGAAAGCACTGTCCTATCAGATGCCAAGTCAGAGGGCAGGTGGTGGTCAGGGCGCTGGGTGATATTATAGGTCCTGTGTCACCCCTCAGGGGTGAGAGGGTGGTTTTCCAGGTGAAGAAGGCTATGCGAGAGGGCCACATCCCGAGGGCCACTTGACCTCAGACATGATCCAGCTAATGTCTGCCAGGCTGAAAGTGGAGTGTGGGAAGCCACTAAATAAGTGATGCTGTGGGGAGAGCGGGTTTTGCTGCCCTGGGCCAAGTAGGGGAAACTAGTTAAGCAGGAGAATTGGACAGATTTCCTCACAGGTGGAGTAGCTGGCCTCCAGGGCAACCAAGAGTCTCTTGTTTCTGACACCCTCGTTTGTCACAGTTTTGCCAGTGAAGCACGCCTGTCCAGGATTACTGAGGGAGCGCTAAGATGCTGGAGAAGAATAATTCCAGTGACCAAAGAGCGTGTCCATGTCCTCTAGCTCCGTGCCCTCAGTGGGCTTGCTGTCCTTTGGGACGATGTGCCCAGCATGGGATCAGGCTCGTGCCATCCGCAGAAGACTTGGTGTCCTGGAGCACAGGACACATGCAAGTCTCTTCTCTGCTTCCCGTTCTGTCGTTGTCCTCCACTGCCCCCCACTGTGCCTCTGAGGTCCGAGACATACTTGCCCTGGCTCTCGGAAGCTCCTCTGCCTCCTTGAATTGCTACTTCCTGCCCAGGTTGGATGACATGCTAGATGACCGCTGTATGAAGGAGCTTACCACACAGCCTTTGCACAAGGAGGGTTTCCATACAGGACATGTCCTATCCTCACTGCGTGCGTACAGTGACTATGGGCGGCCACACGAAGAGGTCAAAATGAGCCAATGTCATAAAAGATGTGGATTTAGTCAGCTTCTCCTAGATCAGTCAGGACCACTGAAAAATTTATATTTTCTGCTTTCTCAGCTTTTTGACTCTATTGACAGAGTTATACCATGTATAAGTATGTTTGTCAAACCAATTGAATATGAATAGAAAAAGAATCACAATTAATTGTTTTAAACAGTAGGAAGACAAAGGGCTGACTGAGAGACAAGCAAACCATTAGCAAGATGTGCTGCCCTTTTCCATTGCACACAAAGGGTCAGACAGGTGGAGAAGTACAGTGCTTGCTAAGCGCCGTTTTTACTCATCAGTTTGGGAAGAAATCGACCGTCAATATATGCATCAGAAGATATCCTAGGGCTGGAACCTTTTGTTTTTTAGTACTGGAGCAGCTTTCAGGAATGTCAATTGCAAAAGGTCTGTTGTGAATGGAAAAGGCCAGGGCAGGAGGAAGAGAGAGGGGCTTTTTTTTAGAAATTAGTCCATACCCTACCTTCTGCCAGCAGCCGGGCATGGGTAATCCATCCGGACCCTGTTTCAAAGAGAGAAAAGAGATTCCTCAGACTCCTCAGGAGTGACACACTTCACAGCTCACAGCTCACAGGTTTAAGACATGGATTTTACTTGTAGGGCGGGTTTGGTCATAGCTATCTTTTACCTAATCAGCAACTCCTAATATATTGCCCAGTGTTAGGTAAATGAAAATAATTCAAATGTTTTCCAAAGTGAGTATACACTTTTGAACATACCTAAAGCACAGAAAAATCTACATGTAATTTTGAAAAAGCCATTTATAAAGCATAGCAATCTAGTGGTCTGTTCATAGCTAGATCTTTAGAAATCTGTACTGTCTCTTAACTTCATTAAAACATATTTCACAATTATCTTATTAAATAAACCAAAATAACTTTTATTCGTAGTCACGAAGGAGTGTGACTGAATTCATGGTAATGATCCTGAATGATAAACCATTTCTATCTGAAGTGTATAGCTCTTCACAACCAATATTTTTAATTTTCCTACATTGAAAGTAGATATTGCAAATATACTTAGCTGAAAGACAGGCAGCCTATTTTTACAGGACAGTGTTGGCCACAAATTCATCAATTTTTAAATTTAAGGTCTTCAGAAGTCAGCTAACATTCTGAACAAAACAGAGTTGCTAAGTGATACAAAATTTTAATTTAATATAAGCAGTCTTCAGATACAAATGATACAAATGAGAGGAAAAGTTGATATATTATGAAGGCATGCTTGTATTTCCCCCCAGTAGGGTGGTTATAAAATGATTTTTCACCAATATGGAGCAAACAAAGTAAGACTGGGACTTCCTATTGACATTTTCTAACTACTGCCAGAATAACATTTTTTTCTAAATACAATCTCTTGATAGGTTTGAGAAATATAGATTGACCTTTAAAGAATCATGCTTGTAATTGAAGAGCCATATAAGAACATGCAGATCAAATATAACATAACCATACAAAATTGTTTTATACTTTAGAAACTAAGAATATACTTTTTTTTAAATGTAAAAGACTCTGAAATAGCCTTATGTATTTGGGAAAAATTGGTAATGCCAGATTGGTACAAGGAGAAGGATCAACCAGTAGAATTTTAGATTTTAGTATGTATGAGGAGGATTTCGAGTTCATGCCAGTGGAGATAAGGGGGTGGTGTGTACTTAGGGAAAGTGAGTTTCAGAAGGGGACCATCAAATCGAAAAGGTTACGTGATGAAGAAGAGGGTTTGGGCTGCAGACGATTATCTGTGCACTTCAGGGAAGTTTGGTTTCCTTCTCTGTGGTCTCTTCATGGCATTCCCTTGAGCTGGTTAACTACTGATGACAGAAGCTTAATTCTGTAGGTTTGGCCTTATTTACTGCCCCATCAAAGTTTAGTGGAAAAAAATACGGGTATTCCTCTTAGAGAAAAAGAAAAAAAACAACTTGGGGATAAATGCAAAAGTTATGGGCTGCTGGTGCCTTTGCAACAGATTTTTGTGTACATTCAATGTCATCATTAAGTGTTTAGTAAACCTATTAATATTCCCAAGAGCACGGATGCATTAGTCATGTCAGTGGTGAGGACAACATCGGCACGAGTTCTTGTTCACAGACGGTGCGAGCCTGAGCCCGCTCATGCACATGCATGTCGTATGTTTAGCATGTAAAGCTTTGCCCGCGGAGAGCTACTTTACACTGACAATGCATACGGAGTCAACAAAGGAAGGGCATGCAGGGTGGTAGGAGAGAGAAATACTGTACCAATTGGCAAGGGGCATCCAGCCCGTCCAAGCCAGGCTGGCCTGGCTCCCCTTTTTCCCCCTTAACGCCACGGAATCCCTG
Source organism: Heterocephalus glaber (assembly GCF_053883595.1). NCBI lineage: Eukaryota > Metazoa > Chordata > Mammalia > Rodentia > Bathyergidae > Heterocephalus > Heterocephalus glaber. Next base: position 3,501,302 of record NW_028258413.1, on the reverse strand, counting down.
TTTGTAAAGATTAACTCATAATGTTACTAATGCAAGAATTCACGTAGGTACAAGTTCTGCTAAAGAAACAACAAGCACAATGAAGGCTGGGAGAAGAGCAGCTCAGAAGGGAAGAGGCCTTGAGTGACACGGGGTCTAAGTAACAGCCAGGCCCAGTCTCCGAAGAAGGGCCGGTCTGGCAGCCATGGGCTTTGCTCTTGGAGGGTGGGGAGCCACTGGCTCCTCTGAGGTAGACCAGTCAGGCTCCAAGGACTCGGAAGCACTGGGAGTTAAAGCACGCTCAGCTGGTGCTGAGACACTGTCGGCCCAGGGGGATAACCAGAGCCAGGGGCTTCTGAGCACCTCCGGGTCCATGGCGGCTGCCCCCACAGGAAACCCTGCTGTCGCTGTCCCCGGCTGCTCTTCTCCCGCCTCATCCCTGACACGCGACATCCAGAGACAGTACCACGAGTCAGACATACCAACGGGCAGGGCGCATCCAAGCCAGGGGCACCCTGTTCTCCTTTCTCCCCTTTGGGCCCCTTTTTGCCTTTCTTTCCCTTTTCCCCCTGTGGATGGATACAAGGGTTTAATAAAGGGTTTATTTGGGTGGGAGGAGGGTGGTGATTCAGGAGCTGGGTGAGCTAAAATAAGTCTGAAAGGGCATTTACCACTGTTTTTTTGGAGAAGGCATGGTATTGAGCAACAGTGGATTCCTGGCAGCAGGATGTGGGATTTTTGAGACTTTTAGCCAAAAGCAGATGACTTAAAAAAGGCTGACACATCACAAAGGCAGACCAATGGCCCTGCACAATTGTCGCCATCACTGAATCGTGGGTTTGTGCTATGGGTCTGGCGAGGTTGATGAGAACCGACGGTATCAGAACTAGCCAGTGGTGAGAGGGGTTCAGAGGAATAAGAGACACTTCACCCAATTTTCAACGTCTGTCACCTTGGTTTTTAAAAAAATTCTGTAACAGATGCAAATTATATTGAACCAAAGGAAAAGGAAAGCATATTACCAACTTTTCTTTGAAATGTATCCAGTCATATTACTTTTTGTACCTCTCATTAAAACTTCAAAGTATTAAATATGCTTTTAACATTTTTAAAAATTGAAAGCAAATATTTCCCTTATTAAGTCAGGTAAACAAATGCTGGAAGTGTGAATACTTTGCAGCAATGCCAGTTGGAGAAGGAGACATTTATAAACCTTCAGGTCCTCAGTTTACTCCCTCATTGATCTCATGCCTCAAGTTTACAATGGTAAATGAGCTTCCAGATTATACACAGTGTAAGAAGAGCCAAAAAGAAAAAAAAAATCTGTTCAAGAGGAAAAGCAGTTTGGACTCAGTAAAAATGAGGTGGGCGGGATAATTACATGGTAGGAATGGAGCCATAGAATTAGTATTTCGGAATCCAGGTGAAGGCTGTGGGAAGTCTGCGTGGATCACAGGGGTTGAGGAATTGAGGAAAGGAGGCAGAAGGAGGAGAAGGAAGGAATGCACCTCAGCTGTTTCACATTAACATAAAATCTCTGCATATTTATAGGCAGGAAGGGGGGCCATGCAGAATACAAAACACGAGATACATATTCAAATTAGTGTATTCACTCTGCAATCAGCATAGCAGCTACAATAAAACTGAATAATCTCTGAAGCAAAACAACATGAATATTCACAGGCAAAGAGACATGCAGCACAGAAACATAGGAGATATGAATTCAGATTAATACATTCATTCTGACAGCCTGAGCAAAAGCTTCCTGTTTATCTCCTGTGTGCCAGAAAGATTGCCTCAGAAGGCTGGAATCAAAAACACCTGGGTTTCATGAATCCTGGAGAAATGGAGATTCTGGGGTGGTTTAGTGGATCACAACTGAAGACAAAGACATGAAAGTCGCGGTGAAAGGAGAACAGGGATGATAGGAAGATGGGAGGACCATCAGGAAGTTGAGCCTTCCTTAGCCAGTCCCTTCAGGTCAGGACCGACTGCCTCAGCCTCCTTGGGTGAGCGCTCTCCTCCCCGAGAGTGGTGGACTCCTGCAGTAGGTGTGACGGAGAGCGGGTGTGTTGAGTGCTACTAATCTAGACTTCACCTTGCTGTGGGATTGGTGAATCGACCAGATTCACATTGGACAGGACAGAGCTCTCACAGAAATGCTACTGTGCTAAGCTGTAAAAGTTGTTTTTCCTTATTTTAGTGGAGTTTTATGGAAGAGACACCAGAAAGAAGAATGTATCAAGGTTGTTATTAATCATTCCTTTGTAATACTTAAGTGATTACACAGAGCAACACAATTCTGGGTATGAGCACATAAAAGCTCTTGGTATTGGCATTTTTTGGGTTTTTTTGGTACTGGGGATCGAACTCAGGACCTTGAGCTTACAAGGCAGGCAGCAGAACCACTGAGCTAAATCCCCGGACCTGTGCTCCTCTTTTTGACACATTTCATTTGGTTTTGCTTTCTGACAGCTATGAGCTTCACTGTTCAAGAGAACTCACCAAGTTTTTTTTTTTTTTTTTTTGGTATCGGGGATCGAACTCGGGTCCTTGCACTTGTGCAGCAGGCGGTGAAACCACTGAGCTAAATCCCCGAGCCCAGAATGCACCAAGTTTTTTTGTGTGTGTGTTTTTTTGGTACCAGGGCTCGAACTCAGGTCCTTGTGCTTGCACAGCAGGCGGTGAAACCACTGAGCTAAATCCCCGGCTCGGCACCAAGTTTTAAAAACAATGTGGTGTTACATAGTACAGGAGGTGAATTAATTTGAGAAGTGCAGTGTTTTAAATTGGAATTGTGAGGGCACAATTTCAGCTACTTGAGGATTTTTGATATTCTACTGTAGTGTTGAATTTTCATTGGCTTCTTTTGCTTTGTCAAATATAAAATATTCTGCAATCAGTTGGGTCACTTCCAAGCAAAGTACACAGAAAAAGCAAAGAGGAATGGAAAATTGATTTTTTAAAATCCACAATCAAACACTGGAGTCATGAAACCCCAGTTGGGACTGGGCGCTGTATGCTGAGAGCTCGGGACCCCGAGATGGAAGCCAGCATCTTCCTGATAAAAACCTACAGCTCCCTCCCCCTGAGTCTGTTGGAGGCAGTCCTCGACCTGGGGCAGTGGACTTATCTGTCACACCGCTTGTCCTACATTTTTGAGTAAAATAATCCAGAAATACAACATCTCTCCTGGGTATGTTGTTAGGATGAATGAGATGCTTGCTTTCCAGGGTTAGATGATCTCCACCCTAATGCCACTGCAGGTTAGGGTGAAGTAATAAATTTTCAAAACCCCCATACATTACATTTTTCAAAGGCTTGGTGTCGGGGAATGAAAGATTGCAGTGTGGCTAACTGGGGATCGGAACTTCCTGTGCTACACTGTGCCCTTATTTCTAGCGGTGCAGCTTTTGTTGTTTCTCTTTGAAGACCCGATTCTTTAGGCGGAGATCTGTGTATTTTTGGAGCACAGCATGGAGACAGACAAGGTATCTGATGGGTCACACAGTTTGGGCAGCAAAGCAGACAGTGCAGGCAGAATCACACGAGATGTGCACGAGGAGGGAGATGTCACCTTCTCTCCCTTTTCTCCTAGGTCGCCTTTCTCGCCTCGAGGACCAGGGAAGCCCTGAGGGTAAAAAAAAGCAAAGCCAAGAGAGCTATTGGTGTAACTGGCAAAATCACATTGTGGAGAAAAGAAACCATCTTAGAATTTCACTGATTTAAACTCAAACATAAAACATGAAGAATTAAGTAAAATAGCGCGTGGAAGTGAGTTTTCTATCCTCTCCATTACATGTATGCAGCAGAGTTTTCCCCTTTGCTCCTAAGAAATGCAGAGTGGCAAGAAAATCCTGGCAAGTTCACTGGTTTGCGTGGGGTTTTACCTCTGTGCTTTAGTTTTGCAAGTGTAAAGTGGGCTAATGCGTATCTACCACATAGCTGTGTGAGTGTCAAAGGAGATGGCCCAACATAAAGAGCAACGTAAAAGATAGGAAGGGATCTTTCTCAAACGAGGGGGTCGAGAGATGGAAGGAGGGGAGGGCATGAGAAAAGGAATTAAGATGTGCCCTGTACCTGCACCAACCCCAGGAAGGAAATCATCACGTGCTGTGAGAATGTGCTAAAAAATACAAAGTGAAGTGCACGATAAAGTGCCAGGTCCATGCTTGCCCTAATAGGTGCTCAGTAAGCAATAATGAACACAACTCTTCCACCTTTGTCATTACCCACATAGTACACAATTGGTTTTGAGGGGCATTTATTTTTGACATTACCTATGTTAGCACGAGAAAATGTATATAGGGACTTAAGAGGAAAAAGTATTGTGTAACAGTCTTGAGATAAATTTAGTATCTGTTCCTTCAGGCTAGCATGGGAGAGGTATGTTGATCTTATGCATATTTTTTCCACAAGTGGATTATGCTGATGTTGCATATCCTAAATTTGGGGAAGTATTTTGAATTGCCAGTATCCACTGTCAGTTGTCAATTTTATACTAAATGGTAGTATTTGTCTTTGTGTTTATCTCATGCAAGCGCAACTGTATTTTATGTTGCCATCTCCATGCACAGCAGTATACGCTCTGTGCATGGCTACATGCACAGAAAAACAAGTATTCCTGCTGTTCGGGGTAGAGACTACCAGAACCTGTTACGATAGGAAGATGTTTATTGTACTCATTACTTACATCAAGACCAGGCTCTCCATCTTTCCCCTGCCAAAGAACCATAGTAGCTACATTAGTGTTCCTGAGTTTTAGGAATGGGGTATGATTTCACTTGAGGCTGCTGGCCATGCAACACTGGGATTAAAACAACTACTTCAGGAATGTGAAAAGTATTCTCTATCGATTAGTAACACAAGGGGCTGCAGGTAAGAGTCATGAAAATTTTTATGTCATACATTGGTTAAGTAGAGTGGCAATGGGCTGGAGTGTAACACTTTCTAGTCACGTGATCAGTTCAAGCATGAAGTCATAGGCAGAAACACTGTTTAGTTGATGTAAAGACGCACCAGCACTGAGAGGATGTGAACCAGTGCTACTTTAATAGCTTAGTGGTTAGTTCATAAATGTGAAAACTGTTAATATTTTAATTTGACTAGATGTGCCCCTTCCGTATAAATATGACAGGTGTGAAGGTCCTAACCACTTTTCAGTAAACTTTGTAAATGTTCGCCAGCCGTGGATCCCCTCAAAGTCCCCAAGCAGCTGCTCTGATTCTACCTGATCTTGACACCTACCTCAAAATCAGCATCTGAAGTAACCATGGCTTAGGGTTATTAGTTCAGCTCACCTTAAGTATGTGAAAGGTAAGGGAGGTTAGAAACCTCCCTACAGCACACGTTTCCTTGGGTCCTACCTGCCCTGCTAAATCAGTCATCACTGAAGCCAAGGTCTTGTTCCTGAAGTAAACTTGACACCTACCTCAATTTGGGAATTGTCAGGTGATAAAACACTATCAATAGTCTATGGTTTTTTGTTTTGTTTTTGTTTTTGGTACTGGGGATCAAACTTGAGACCTTGCACTTGCGAGGCAGGAGGCAGAACCACTGAGCTAAATCCCCACGTTAAAATCCCCCAAACATGGCAATATTCCATGTTTTGAAGATCATTGTCCTCAGAAACACGAAGGCATGGTAAATGTAAATACCCATTTCACATGGAGGATCGTTTTTAGCAGCAAGAGTAGTTTTTCATAAATCACCCATGGGAGCAAATAAAGCATGACAAAGGTCACGGACAACACAACCTCCACTCCCACGGGTGGATACAGTGGGCTCTCCAGGAGGGGCTCAGGGCGGGCACTGACTGACTGCAGGAAGCCTGCTTTCTGGGTGAAGTGGTGTTTGTCCTGCAGCTGGCTCGGGTCCTCAGTCTCGGGAGGTGATGGGGTGTGCTCATGGGAGAGGTGGCACACTGAGGGGACCTGGGGTGAGAAGCGCGGGATTAACTACACTGTGGAGAATGAGTGGGTCATCCTCGCCTCTCCAGTGTGATTAGTCAGGCCCACGAGGGAGGGGTTAACCATGTCAGTGGCAGGACAGAGGCATGCTGAAGGCTGTGACCCTTCGAGGGACAGGAAACTCACAGGCAGGCCGTAGGGCCCTCTGGGTCCTGGCTCTCCCACAGCTCCTTTTTCTCCCTAAAATGAAAAGTGGAAAGTCTAATTCATACATGTGCATCTGTGAAGAATGGTAAAAAAAATATGGTGAATGTTTATATTTAAAGGTATTACAGTAAGGACACATTGCTGTGAATCCTTCTCAAAATATCCTCCCTTGCTTCAAGCACACTTATCCTAACCTCATTCTTGCCACTTTCTGCAGCAGCTCTGGAGTCCTCTTCTCTGAATGTCTCTGGTTGTACTGTCCTGGTTGCCTGGATATCTTGAATTGATCCACAACATTGACCTCTCAAGGTCAGATTGACTTTAGGGAAGAGCCAGGAGTTGCAGGGCAGCAGATCCAGTGATGGGGGTGGATAGGACACACGTAGTTTTTATGAACCCTCCTTTCCACTGGATGGCAGCGGCAGCAGCATTCAGAGGATTTTGATCACATCTCATAATTTCAGTGGGACTTGGCCTGTTATTTATGATTTTTAAAACAGCAGGGAAACCGGGGCTTAAAGGCGAGGTCAAGAGCCCGGAGAAGGCTTAGTTGGAAATAACCCTACAGATGACGGTGGGTCTGGTTTGGAAAATCTCCACTGATTACCTCGATATCACCACTCCCTTCCCCTCCTCCAGAGAACTTTGTCTTTATTTTGTTCTTAAATATGCTGTGGTTTCTCTGAATAAATGAGTCACTAAAACGTTACTCTGTGAAACCCCTCCTGGGGATTAGCCCACCCCGCCATGACTCAGCTGCGAAGGCCACCCTGCTTCTCTGGCCATGCCGGGCGCTCCGGGGAAGGTGTTCTTCCGCCGGAAAGGAGGCCTGGGGAGTCTACCTCTGGCCCTCTCCCGAGGGGTGCTCAGAGCTTGCCTAGTCGGAACACAAAGCTAGAGCCGCCCTCTGACTATTTTGTTATATGAAACAACAGATTTCTTCATCATTTAAACCATTTTGAGTTTAGGTTCCGTCTGCTAAAGCAAATGGCACCATCGCGATTCCAGCTGGAATATGCTTGGGAAGGAAGCAGTGACACAAGTGTGTGAATGTGTGACTTCCTGTCCTGGGTGAGGAATGCCGAAGGACTTTGAGCCTCTCCACCTTAACGCACTGCAGAGTTCGAAGCAGGTGCGAGGGCACAGGACTGGCTTCCAAGGACGAAGAGGCTTCGGGTGCTCAGACCTGACAACGAGGGCTGTCACTCACATTTGGGAATGGCGGATCGGGGCCGGGATGCCTCCTTCCTCTTCGGCTGGGCTCATTTCCTGCAGTGCTTTCTTTGCTGCCCTGGGAAATCGTTCTGGGATGCCTCCTTTTGCTGATTTCTGTCTCTTTCAAATCTCAAACTTCAAGAGTCTCCAGCTGGCACCACGTTTAACTCTGAGAGTCACTCTCTAGTTTGGCACTTTGGGTGAGGGGCACTTGGCCAGGACTGACACACGACACCCGGAACACTTCACACTCACGCCATGTGCCTGCAACTGCGCCTTCAGAAATTCTCAGCGACTTCATTTGCTTTTGGGGCTAATCCTGCCCGGCACGGAGACCTGATACTCTTGTGACACCGAGGAGCAATCGGAAGTAGCAGCTGATTTACCCAACGGTAAACCTCTTGAGCCCCGGCAGTCTGCCAAAAGATTTGCTGCTCCAGTTTTAGTACAGGGGCTCAGTTACTTCATGCAGTGCTCGGAGCGCATCTGCCTTGGTCAAGCCGAGGCTCTTAGCTTTTAAATGTTTAATTAAGATGATCCTGAGAAGCTGTCAGTTTGATCTGAGAAATGAGACAGCAGTGGGTTCCAATTTGGTGTTGCTTCTGGACTCATCTATTTGGAGAACTGTTCTTAGATATGTCAGCCGCCATCGTGTGCACACCCCGAGTACTTGTTTTCTCTTTGGCCTTATTCTCTGCTTATTTCTTGCATACACCTTTTTTCCTTCTCTGAAATTACTGTAAACTCTCAGAGGTCAGGGAAAATAGCTGCTTTCTTTGCAACAGTGAATATAAGCATTAAAAAAGACCAAGATAATGAATCAGTTATAATGGTGGTGTTCAGTGCAGACAGGCAAGATAGGCTTCATGTAAACAGGAGGAGTTTCCATTTCACACTTCAAGTAGTACTATGCTTCGCACATAGTAGCATTGGGCAAATATTTATTACATCAGTGAATTCACTTTATAGGACACAGAATCAGGGGATTGAGAGGCATATCAAAGAAATCACTACCAAGCCCTCTTTCTTAAAAACCTGTTTCCGGGCTGATGAAAATGATCTCGTTTTAAAAAGACCATAGACGTGCAGAGTGACTCATTCCAACGCTTTGAAACACTCTTGTAAGATACTTTCTTTTATGTCCTCTCCTAGGTGATGGGGAAATTGATGACACAACTCTATTCAGATACGCAAAATGCTTCCATGGTTTTCAAGGAGAGGAAAACAAAGCCTGGGAGACAGGAAGACAGCTGCTGATGCCGCATGTCCCTCTGTGTCGGACATTTAGCTCATCCGCAGCATCTTTTTCCTTTTTCTCTCCTAAGGATGTGGACACGTGTCCTAGCCATAGAGAGGTTAGTGAAAGGTCTTTGTTTTTATAAGAACTGAAATTATTTCCTTATGGCTAAAGAAAAATGGGCTATTCTTTAGCTCAAAAAAATGGGAGCATGTGTAACTATGCAGAGAGGAATACTTAGGTTTTGTAATTTCCTTTGGAAAAACGTTGTAACTTACCCTGAATGAATACAGTAGCTTTATATTAAAGATTATCAGCCAGACTATGTAGTCCTGGAAACTGTAGCTCCGTTGCCTTCAACTTTCTGGATGAAGGCCAAATGAAAATACCTTCCTTATGGGTTAAGGAGAAACGATCAGAGCTATTTATTTTAGCTATGTAAATGTGTGCATTGTTTTTATTAAGGCGGCCCTATTTTATTTTGTACCCGGTGGTTTTCTTCTCTTGGTGTTTGAGGAGTCTGAATAGAATGTAACATGGTATATTTTCAGTGAGTCCTAGGTAGTCATTTATTTCTTCTGGAAAATGAGCAGCTCAAATTCGACTAATATGAAAAAGCCACGTTCTGTTTCCCTCAGTCCACAGCTTAAGCTTAATAATTTCTGGGGCAACTTACTCTTTCTCCTTTGGGGCCGGCGGGGCCATGGGGTCCCACAGGACCATCTGTACCCTAGGAAGAGATAAAAATAAAAGAATATGAGACACGTGACAAGGGCCACAGGAAAGACAGGTATGATTTATCCTGGCCTTTTCCTGGTGGATGATGCCTTGGGATGTCAGTGAGACAACACACCTTTATTGTCCATCCTTTCAGCCCAGTGGTTTTTGAGAAACTTATGCTAAAGGGATAAATTATATAACAGTGCATTTCAGTGAAGAGTCTACACAAAAAGCCATACATCATGTTGAATTAGAGATTTCCTCCCTGACTAAACGAGGCACCTTCACTTGGCCCCTAATCTTAACAAGAGAAATGTGACCGTCCTTCCCCCTCACTCACTGCCACCCTGGACCAGGCAAGCTCAGAAGTCTTGCTTGCGCCATTTAAGTGGTTTGAACAGTTATATGAGTAGAAAAAATAGTAAATGGGAATGATGTTTAACTGTTCCACTCAGAATCTGTGCAGCTCTGTTGGGAACAGGGGTGGCTTATGGGGAAGGAATTCTTCTTCTAGGTTCTATGGCAGTGGCTGAAGTCACTGGGCTCGCTCCTTGCAAACCAGGCAACTGAGGTGATTTAATGGTGCCACCAACTTCTGGCCTCTGGGTTCATCGAGTGCTAGGCTTTTGGTGGCAGGAGAGGTAACATGTGAATGAATACAAGGGACCCTGGGGCACAGTGGAGAATAATGGCTGCTTGAAGCAGTGTGTTGGAGCTGAAAAGCCTGGAATTCCTTTTAGATTCTTAAAAATGTAGCAAGGATGTCAAGTATGCTTGGTCATTTGTCAGGAAGATTATGCACAGATTTGCAAAATATTATAATACTTGCAAATGTAGGAACTATGTCAGCATGATTTTTCTATAGGACTTCATTTCTATTCCACGATTCTAGTTTATTCTGCCAGAGTCTTATAATATGAAAGAATTCAGATTTTCAAATTCATCCTAATGTTAGTGAATTTTCATCATCTTAAACGATGTTTCTGACTGCCTCTACTCAAAATGTATCTTTAGAAGACTTGTAAAGAGGATCTGTGGCTAAAATCAGAGATAGTAAGATCTCTGATCAGAGAAGAGACACAATGACAGCAGACAGACAAGTCATTTCCATGGACAGAGACTGAAAGTTCCAAGGGAAGAGTTGTATTTCTAAGATGGACATAAATCTCAAAGAACAGCAAGTTAAAGTACATTCGTATTTAACCTCTTCAGAGGCAGTTTAGTCTGTACTTCAAATAGAGCTGCAGTCCATTCTGTCACCTTGCCTCTCTTCCGCCATCTTAGTCCACCTTCCCCTCAGACGCCAGCCCCAGGTAGCTTCTCATCGTCTGATGAGAGCAGGTGGAACTGCAGAGGGTCTGCCCAGAAGCCCGAGGTCCACAGCCATGAAATATGTCAGAGCAAGATGAGCGACTGACTCACCCGGGATCCTGGCTTTCCATCTAAGCCAGATGCTCCCTGTGATTGGGTTGGTAGCAGGGTTGGTGGGTGTGACACGAATGACAAGAACAGAGATTAGTATGAGGAACCAGTGAATATATTAACACTTCCAACAACATACTAGGCACTCACAGGATTCTGGGGTGAATATCACATTGCTACACATTGTTAGTTTTTAAAAAACACATGACAATAAACATTCCACAGATGATGGCATTTTAATGACATTTCTATTAGGCAAACTCTTATCTAGAAATCAAGCTAATGAGGTTTATAAAATGGGCTACAAAGTAGTTACTGGCAATAGTAAAAGGCTCCTATCTAATTTCCATGTGAAAGTCATTTTCTTAAGGCTGTTGTTCACAGGCTGTTTCATTAGGGTCTGGGGAGAAGATAATGCTCCTCTCCTAAGACAGGGCTCAAGGGCTCGATAGAATAACCAAATTTAGCATTTCAGAGCATTAAAACAGCTGTAGTTACACTTTTTAAAATACTGTTTATGAACAAGAAATGCTGCGTTTTAATATGTTGGGATGTATGGACGATATTCAATATTCAATATTCATTGTTTTCTGAGTTGTTCCTACAGTTCATGTTTGTCACCACTAGAGGGAGTTCTACGAACAGGGAAAAAAACCCCGTGTGTGTGTGGGGTGTGTGTGTGTGTGTGTGTTAAGACAGATCTTGAGGTCAATGCAAAAAATAACTCCCAAACTCAATCCTGGCATTGAAGCCTGAATGGGAAATGCCTTAAAAATCTATGTTCTTAGGCAATGGGTGCTTTTCTTTACCTGGAGCCCCACAAATAGTATATGATATAAAAATGAGATTTCTGATGGGAGTTTACAGAACAAGTCTAATTTTTATAAGGTTTTGCATCTTGAAGCCCAAGTACTTATTTATAGTAAAGATTAAAGATATTGGCTAGATCAAGTATTTAAGAAGACAATGCACTGGGCCCCTAAGGTCTCTGGCAAGGCTGTAGAACTATTTCCCAATTTTATGCTTCAGATGCAGTTAATAAAACAAAACAAAACAAAAAATTTATCCCAGCTGCAAACTCTGCCAATGATGCTATACCATAGCCATTTTGGGTATTAAAAAAAAATCCTTCTGTATAATCCTATTATGATCCACACTGTCACAACAAAATACATCTTTAGTTAGCAATGCTTACAGTAAAAAGGTGTATTGCTATTATTTATTTATTGGTAGTATAGACAGAGTTTGGCTAAATGTTGCATGGAAATTACTGACAGCTCAAAACTTAGGGCACATATAGAGAAATCATATTAAAAGTTTAAATAAAAATTCAAACTTTCTTTTGGCTTTTGATATATCCTTCAGTTGCCATTATTATAACATTTGCAAAGAAACGGGAAAATGGTAATAATCTACGTCTACTATGTGCCTGATTGGTAAAGGGCTGGGCTCTCAGATGGAATACTTTAGGACTTCAAGCAAATCATCTTTGAGAAAAATGAAATTAGTCATCATCTTTTCCCTCCCACATCTTAAATATATGTACAAACTATTTTCTATTATTGATTTTATGTCATATTTCACTAATGCAAGCTCTAGGGCTCTTTACTGAGTTTTACTTGCATTCGCTGGCTAGGAAGTATATTAAAAGTTGAAACTAAAGCCTCAGATGCAGTAATAATTTTAAGTCTTTTAGCTGTTGTGGGAAGAAGGCTTGCATAAAATACATGAAAGGGAAAATCCTTCTTCCACATTGTCCATGTTGCCCCAAGAACTTCATGATGGGGAATTTCCCAAACAAACAACATATAACATGTAGAACACATGTGACTGATTAATGTGAGGGACCACAGCATTGACCTCACGCCACTGACAACGGCCAATTGTATCCGTGCCACCAACAGAGGGCTACAGTTTTTGGTACCCAAGGAGAAAAGACAATTGAAGGAGGTCCTAAACTGCACTAGAATAAGTTTAATGGATGCAACACTCTTTAGAGGAGGGTGATGGGGAACTGTCAGCCCGGAAAGCGGAAGTTGGCACGTTTGCAATTGGAGAATGACGGAACATTTATGGCATTGTTACGGGGTCATCCTCTGCCACCAGGGCAGACGTCAGAGAGACAAAACTGGGCTGAGCTCTTCTCTGACATGGTGTGATTTCGGATTACAGAAATCTCTGCAGTAAGACAGCTACTGAGTAAACCAGCGTTGTTACTTAGGCTAGAAAGAAAAATCTCAGTGTGCACTGAGACGGAAAGTTTACTTACTGGGAGACCAAGGGGTCCTCTGTCACCCTTTTGACCTGGTTCACCCTTCAGTCCTTTAACACCATTTAACCCTGGTTCACCCTAAACGCAAAAGCAAATGCCAATTGTGGTTGCTATTACGGGTGTTTAAAGTGTGAGAGAAGAGAGCCAGTCTCTGAGATCATTGCATATTCCAGTTTTCAGTAACAGCAGAGTCAGGCTACATCTGTCTCGGATCAGTTCAAAAATTAATGAAAATATTTTAAGTGAATAAACCGAAATGAACAATAGAATAATATTCTAGGAAGCAAGGCTCCCCAGAAAGTGTGTTCCTTTCCATCTGAAGATGCATGGCTGAGTTCCTTAATCTTTCAGTTCCATCTCAAGGAAATAAGTGCTATTGTATCTACATCGTTCTGATCAGGCGAGTCAGTCAGGATGGAGCTACTGAGGTACTTTCTTCAGAAAAACCCACTCTGCTGGAATGGAGAGCTGGAACATGCAGGAGAGAGTTACAGACAGATATTTTAAGCCTTTAAGCATTTTGTCCAGGGGAATGAGCTAAAATGTAGCAGCTGATGTTTGAAGTGATGCCATTCAGCAAGTCCTCCCAAGTCAGGCCCTACACGGATTAACCAATAGAGTCCACAGCAAGTCGTCCCTCCCAGAGGAGAACATGAAGATCAAAGAACCCGAGTGTTTTACTAACTGCTCATCTCCCTGATGCAAGAATCAAGTCGGTACGAATTTAACTCGAGGTGACATTACAAAAGTCAGGTCAGTGATAAATTCTCTTTACTCCCTTTTGCAAAAACCTAGGAATACACTACATCCATTTTCCACCAGGAAAATGTTAGAGGCAGAGAAAGTTCTGACCCATACACTCTTCAGCATGTAAGTACAGACGTCAATTTGTCAAGGAACTCTCCAAAGCCTTGTGAAGATTTCAGAGAGGGGAGAGGTTACGCTCACGTGGAGGGGGAGTCGTAACGCAGGCAGCATCTGCCCAGTCTGCCCAATGCGTGCTGGTTACCCAGGGAGTCCGTGCCCCTTCTAGACAACAGTACCACAGGGACGGGTGTGTCCTTCACGACTTGGAGGCTCTTCTCAGCAGGAGCTCTGGGGAAGCTGAGTGAGATTTAGCTGTGCTATCTGTATATTTGAACCTTCAAAGGACGACAGAATAACGGGATCCCTGGCCCAACAGTGAGTTTTCGGGATTTCAGAAAGAGGGGTTTGCGGTGCAGCCACAAGAGGAAATCTGACTGTGTGACAGCTGCGGCATCTGTCCTGGGAGTGTCAGAGTCGTGGTCAGTGTGGCTCTCTGGCTCCACTCACCCAGTGTAAACCTGAGGTGATGGACAAGTAAGACAGCAGGAGTAGGCTGCGAGAGTTCTGTGGAAGCTGTACCCTGACAGGAGCGGGCGTTAGAGGAGAGGGTCAGATTAAAACAGTCAAATTCCCTCACACCCTGGACCAAATTCTAGTCCCAGATCTGTCACTGTGCAGCTGCATAATTTGGGACAAGCAAACTTCCCAGGCTTGCAGTTTCTCAACTATAAAGTCAAGGAACTAGCATAGAGGTCATCTCTGAGGTCTTCTCAGTTGTACAGTTTTCCGAATCTATTATTTTAATATGAACAGAATCATTTTATTTTACATATCAAAAAACTTTGGGCATCTTCTAATTCCATGGTGGCGGCACATCTGAATCATTCAATTAGAACCAATTAAAACCAATCCTGGTGCCACCCTTAGTCATTACCACTGGGCTGACCTTCGGTGGCACCTCTAGATTCAAGGAGAAGCTGTGCGTGGGGAGTGTGGATTTAGTCCACGGTGGGAAAAGGCATCAAGAGGTTAAATAACTACCAAGCTCATAAGCCAAAGTGGTCTCTTCTGACCCTGAGAACCATACATGCTTCTGCGACTCGGACACTGGCCTCGGCAGAAGGAAGGCATTCTAAGGTGGACTTCACCCGTGGGTGGCAGCAGCCTGACCCTGAAAAGGAAATTCAAGGCTACCTGACAGTGCCCGGAACCTGCTGCAGCCTTGGAGCTGGGTGGGCCATCCCAGCCTTCCTGATGCCTACTGCCAACAGTACTGTCCTCCTACTCTTTCAAATGCACCAGCTCCTGGGGAGGAGCTTCCAGGAGCCTGTCAACTTCTTCTCAAGGAGCCTAAGGACAGGCTATCTTGAAATTTTCTATTTAGAAGGAAGCATCAAGTCACAAGATAACAATAACAAGGGACACTGATGAGTGTTTATCAACCAGCTCAACAAGCGAACCAGAGATTTTGCTGAGTCTTATAATCCTGCCTCTGATCACCACAGCAACTCTGAGATAAGTTGCTAGTTGAGTGAATGAAGAATCAGAGTGGCAGCGATCTGCCAAGGTGACAAAGCCTGGCAGAGGCCAAGCTGAGATTAGCACAGAGGCCCTCATTGCCTGCACGCCCTGGAAGGAGGAGCCTGTATTTCAGGGCGTCCTCCAGACTGACAAAGGGAAAGGAGCTCCTCCCAGTGCAAGCCTCACTCATTCTGACAGGAAAGGGCTTTTCTCCAAAGTGCATAGCATGCAGGTAAATGATGGGATCTTCCCAGTAGAGGACACCTGCTCTCCCCAACCCCAATCTAGACCGAAACCAAGAGGCTCCTCGTACAGCCATTCCAATGTAGCCACACTATGCACAAGCATAACACCAAATACACAGCTGGGCCTATCCCAAGAATGTCATCAGTTGACGCTGAATGGTTGGCCTGAGTATATTATAAACATACATAGTGACAAAGGAAAAAGCAAGATGAGGAAAAATTTGTCTCCAAGGGTTATCATTTAAATTTGTTGAAGTCATTTTGTACTTGAGATTTAAACATGTGGATGCTTAAAGGCTTAAAGATTATCAATGTTACTTGACAAAGAAGACAGGGCAGACATGCTTCCATCGCTTCCCCACGATATCAGGAAACAAATCAAACAGCCAAGGGATTTGTTGGATTACCTTGGGTCCAGGAAGCCCATGGGGTCCCTGCAAATGGAAAACACAACTTTTAATTAAGAATTGGTTTGCTGTTTCCCAGCAGAAGTGAATTTTATATCAAGCAAAGAGATGTAAGCCAAGAATCTTCTCCTTGAGCTATAGCTAGAGACGGGCCACTGGGTGTTACTGATTAGCTACCAAAGTTCCTTCTAGTCTTGCATTGCCCTGCAATAGGAAATTCATTAATAGCAGTTCTGTCTGCTAAATACCTATGAGAGGGAGGGAGAAATCTGCCAGGGTTACATGGGAAAAACATTAGGAAAAAAGCTATTCTGGGGCCGGGGATTTAGCTCAGTGGTTCCGCTGCCTGCCTTGCAAGCGCAAGGACCTCAGTTCGATCCCGGGTACCGAAAAAAAAAAGCTATTCTGAATTGACATTACTCCCACTTCTCAAATTTCTGTTTTTTCTGGTAGAATATTTGAGATATTCCATGGACTTACACAGAATAGAGATAGGACATAAAAGCCAGAAAACTGCCAGTGAGAAGTCCAGCAGCTTAGGTACCAGGGAGGAGGAAACCTTTCTGACTAACTCCGCTAGGCCCAAGGTACTGAGGAATCTAAAGGAGACAGGAAGCGGGGAGACCACAGCCATGTATGGGACCCTATGACATCATCTATTTAAGATTAAGGTGGGCTAAGCATTGTTTAGGTTGCATTTATTTTTACAAAGATAAATTCTTTAAAGCCTAACAATTGTTTACCAATGAAAGTTATAATGCATACATGAATCAGTGTAAAAATGTCTTTCATGAAAATCTAAATATAGATACTAATTAACAGAAGGTTACTGTACATTGGTTTAAAAATTTCAAGTGATTTAAATAAATATTTGGGGAGAAAATCATTTAAATAGCCATCAGTGAAGTCATGCAACAGCAGGAAAAATTTTGGTTATGCTGTGGCTAGATATTTATTACCTATGTCTACATAGAAGAATATTTTCCTTTTAGATAAGTTGTGGTAAAACAGTTTCAGGAAGTGGCTGCTACGTTGTCGGGTATTCTTACCTCATTTTAATACTAGTTTAAAATTCCTTTAAACTAATGAATTTTATCATATGAACAGGATGTAGCATTTTCTAATTTAACTTTCTAACGAAGTGGAGGGAATCTAAAAAGCCAAAAGCATGACATCTCTTAATTCTTAATGAACTATTTGGCTTTAAGAAAACAGGTACAACTGGCCAATAACTACATGAAGAAACGCTCAGTGTTGCTGGCCATTAGCGAAATGCAAATTAAAACAAGACTAAGATTCCTGAGATTCTGTCCTACCCCAGAAAGAATGGCCATCATCAAGAAATCAAATAATAACTGCAAGAGAGGCTGTAGGGAAAAGAGAACCGTTCTATACTGCTGGTGGGAGTGTAAACTAGGTACAACCTCTATGAAAGTCAGTAAGAGATTCCCCAAAATGAAAACTGGAAACTCCATTTAAGTAGTCCCTTTTTAAGTATCTTCCCGAAAGAGTTGAAGACATCCTATTGAAGTGATCCATGCATACCCATGTTTATAGCAACACAACTCATAATGGCTAAATATTGGAAGTGGCCTATATGTCCATCCACAGATGAATGGATAAAGAAAGATAAACTTGAGTCACTTATAGGAAAATGGATGGACCTTGAGACCATAATGCTAAGTGAGATAAATGAGACACACAGGCTTCAACGTTGCATGGTCTCTCTTATGTGAGAGACTCAAAGTAGAAAGAGCACAATAAAATGATAGGCAGCAGGGAGGCAGATCTTTCCCACATGGGAAGGGGATGAACACGGAGTGAAGACGTGCTGTGTCCATGGGCCAACTCCACACAGGAATGCAGACGTGATGTGCTGCAAACAGGGACGAACAGAAAAATAAAGGAAACAAGGTGGAATCTGGTCAGTGAGAAGTGGATGACTGGGCTTCTGTCGGCCCGGATCATTTCAGTAATGCTCTCTTTAGGGCAGGGAGGAGAAAGGAGCAGGCCCCATTTAACCTGCATTACTGCTGTCTCTGGTTTGCAGGAACACCTTACAGACGAGCATGGCCTTCCAGACTGCCTGCCCTGCCCTGCCCTGCTCTCGCCCCGTCGAGAGTACTGAAGCACCCTGCCTTCTACCTTCTAGCCTGGGCGCACCCGTCCTCAGTCCGATGCCGGGAAGGATGCCGGTTCGATGGCCACCTTCCTCCCTGGACCTAAGTCCTCTGAGGTCAAGCTGTCTCCACCAGTCACTGCAGGACACCTGTGGCCACATGAGGCC
The DNA here is from genome assembly GCF_053883595.1 of Heterocephalus glaber. Classification (NCBI taxonomy): domain Eukaryota; kingdom Metazoa; phylum Chordata; class Mammalia; order Rodentia; family Bathyergidae; genus Heterocephalus; species Heterocephalus glaber. The sequence continues at coordinate 3,483,074 of NW_028258413.1, read as the reverse complement.
CGGCTCAGGAAGTCTCCCAGGTACCCAACCAAGAAAGGACAAGAGCCTTACCCTGTGGAAATGTACTTCAACTTTTCCCACACTATTTACCGGACACTTCATTAGAGGCTCTCAAGCCTCAGAGAGGACTAGAAGCATTCTGTAGAGGGTTGTCATTATCTTACTTTGCTGCTAAGAGACTGGAGCAATGACTGGTTAAAACAATTTGCCAGTGTCCACGCTGTGAGGTGGGAGTACAGCTTGGCGCACTGTCTCTCCTCCTGTCCTGTCACTGTCTCCCACATGTGTGTTCTGGAAGTGCGCAGCACTGACAAGTCTGCATCTCGGAGCACCTCTGAGTTTCTCCCCATCCCCCGGAGAGTACTGCAGCGTCCACGCTGGCTCTTCCCAGGATGTGTTCCTGCTTTGTCCACAGCATGCTCATAAATAAACAAGTACCTTCGGGAGGGATGGGAAACTTACCATGGGGCCAGGAGGACCGTGGGGGCCTGGGGGGCCCGGTGGGCCTATGATCTGCGTATCCAAAAAACAAACATGGATTTGGTTACTCCATTTAGATAAGGCAGGTCAGCCTGGGTCTTGTGCTCGGCTCTGCTAAGGCCATTAACAGCCACCGCGAAAGAAAGACTGCAGGAAGTGATGTTTGGTTTTCTGGGTTTAGAAATTCCTTCATGAGAGTCCAATAGCTTAAAAAACACAGTTGTACGAATGCCCAAATGTATTAAACATACATTAAAGGGAAAGAAGCAACTGACTACCAAGAATGGCTATAATGCCACAACCACTGTGAAACTCCAATATTTCGCCATGTGCCGACAGGGGTCTGGAGAAAAGAAAGAATATAAGCTCTACTTTTCACAAAACTCTACCCATAAGTGCTGTGGGAAAACTGCTGACATTGTTTTCTTCTTGGAATTCAACAGCCCTTTGGAAAACTGCTTCTGACCCGGGCAGCTGACACGCGGTGTCTCTCAACACGCGGTGTCTCTCACTGGGCAAGGGGACGGGCTGTCTTGGTGCTCACTCTGCCTGCTGCTGGCGCGCTATGCCATGGCTGGCCTGGGGAACTGCAACTCTGCCCGCGTGTTCCGGGAGCCGGGGTGTTCGGCCTGGGCACTTACGGAAGGACCTTGAGGGCCTGGCAGTCCGGAGTCTCCCTTTTCTCCTTTCATCCCATTGGCACCCTGCGAATAACAAGCAGGAGGCGGCAGGTCGGCAAAGGCAGCTCCAGTGTGTAAGGGACACTGAGCGTCCTCCCCAGCCGCACCCTTCTCTTCAGGTTTTATATGATGATGCACAAGATGTATAAAAGGACTTATCTCCTTGTATTTTAGCTTAAAATAGCACTTACTAAAATATCCAGGATTATGGGTCATAAAATAGATAAAAAGCTAGGCTGGACTTGATTAAACTTACACAGTATTAAATATATTGGGTTATAAATGTTGTATCTTTTATGGTGGAATTCATTTCAAATAGCAAAGTTAAACCCTTTAACTTCGTTTTCATGGACATTTATTTATTTACTTTCTTTAAAAAAGATGTAGGGCAGGAAAGTTCACTACATTTTAAAAAATAGCTTCTATATTTCCCCTGCAAATTCTCAGTAAAACTTGGGGAGGGGGGAAACCATAAAAGCACTGTCTGATAGCATCATGCACACAAGGAGAACACCTTAGAGAATAATTTGTCTTTAATTGTTCTCTACAGATATCCTTTTTTTGAGATAGTCTCGCTATGAAGTTCAGGCTGCCCTTGAACTCACTATGTAGCCCAGGCCGGCCTTAAATTGCAGTGATCCTCCTGCCTCAGCCTCCCAAGTGCTGGGATTACAGGTGTGTGCCACATCTGGCTTGTTCCTTATTTTTTGATTTATCGTGATAAAATAAGCCAAAAAGAAATGTTACCACCATATTATGCATACTAAATCAAAGTGACCAGTTATATTTATCTTACCATCTTCTAATGAAAACAATTTAGGAAAGCATGAGGGTTTACTTTCTAATGCTTTTGCCTATATACTTTTCCATTTTAGTTCCCCAGTTGGAGTAATTAGCCACTAATACTTCAAATAGTTCAAAATAAAAATACTCTAGGAACCATTGATTGAGGTTCAGTTAATAATTCTTTTCTGGTTTTTAGGTTGTCTTAAAAAGAACATACCCTAAGAAGTATAAACATACCGGTAATCCAGGAAGCCCAATTCCTCCTTTTTCACCTGGCACCCCTGGGTCCCCTGTGTCTCCCTTTGAGCCTTTGAGTCCCTAAAAATGACAAGATTTGAATGTAAGAAGTGCAGCGACCGACAGTTACATTCAGGGAAAAGAGAATATAGATCTGTTTTCTCAACAGGTGAATTGAATGCGGAGATGACTGTGTTCATGCTTAGGTAGAGCTGTTTCTTAAAATCTGCACTGAATCAATATTGATTCCCCACGTAAGGAAGGGATTTAAATTCTATTAATCCATTTAAATAGGAAAAACACGAACGTAGGTTTTGACATCACTTCTCCTGGTTTCATGTTTTACTGGCAGCTAATTCCAACTTAGCAGTCCTGAAAACAGTGTAACGGCTCTAATTCTAGCAGTACAGTGTACAATTTGAATGAGAATCTAGTGCTAGAACACAGGTCCAAACAGAGTTCTTCCCTACCTGCTTATTCTAACTACACGCAGACTTCCAGCCATCAGTTTTCAGTGGTCCAGGCTCCAGACAGGTAAATCATCTACACTAAAGCTCAACGATGCTTAAAATCACTTCAACTTTTCCACAGCGTTCTTATTTTTCTATCTCTGCGAAGCGAGCCGGGCTGTTTTTATTTTCCTCTTACAGTGAGGAAATAGACAAATGTGCATTTGGAGTGTTAATTCTGAATTGCGTAACTTGAGTACTGAAATTAACTTCTCTGGTAACCACTTTCATCGTGGGGATCTCGGTATGAGCAGCTGGCCTAGCCTTCAGAGAGGCCGCTCATGCTCATGTGGCACGGGGCCTGCAGGCAGCACAAGGGACAGGAACACGTATGTCCCTTGTGATCCGAGCCTATCTTGGGAACTAGTTCAGAACCGTGCAGTGGGTGGGTGAGTGGGGTGCTGCCTGAAAAGGTGGATCCATCCTCTCGGCTAATCAGACCCTTGTGATGGAAACAGGTGACACGCCCAACTCCCAGAAGGGCCCAAAGCTTATAGAAAGACCCGATTATCGTGTATGTGGGGCTGTGTAGTGAGTACGGCATTACACGTGTCAGCTTATTTATAATGACAGCAGGAGGGGTCACACAGCCAGAGCTTTAGATCCTCATGTGATCTTGGTGAGATAGCAAATCCATTATTTTTTATCATACATTCTTTAGTGTGGCACATGACTTCGATGTACAACTCTGATATTAAAAATAACACTTCTCATAAACTTCTTGCCTGATAGTTTCTCCCAAGGAATGCATGTTCACTGGCTGGACCAAGAATCCCCTCGTAGCCAGGTGTGGTGGCCCAGGCCTCTCCTCCCAGCACTGTGAGAGGGCTGAGGCAGAGACACCAGGGCAAGCCCAGCCCAGGGAACTGAATGACTTAGCGAGATCCTAAGTCAAAGTGAAAACCAGGAAAAGGGCTGGGGATGCAGCTCTGTGTGGAGAGCTCTGAATTCAATTCCCAGTGCCAGAAAAAAGAAAAAAAATAAAGAACCCCTTTGATATCTTATAATCTCTGTGATTTTAGCCATTGCTGGCATAAATAAGGGAATCTCAGAAAACATTAAACATCTTTAAATACTCCTTTGATTCTGAATGTTGTCCACGTCCTCCTAGGAAGAGTCTTAAGAGGCAGAAGGCACCCAAACCACAGCCCTTGTCCCACGACAGCCTAGGCTGTGTCTTGGTTCAGGCAGAATTTCCAACAAGTGCTAAAGGGAACATGTGCTGGAGATACATGCAGCCTGCAAAGCCCAAGACATGAACCTCTGCCTAGGGGAGCCCCGAGGTAACATACTCTGTAGGACTCTAAATGCCCCACTTGCTCTGTCTTTTCTAAGGATCTAGGCAATTAGTTATGACCTCTACTTGGGAAAGAAAACATTGTCAGAAATACACATTAGCAGTACCTTGTTTTTTAGTAATTCATCCCCAACTTCAGTCTGGAGTCACCTGTACTCACTGACATTCTTACTAAGTTGGTAACGATGGTGCAGGTTTATTAAAATGCAGAGGAGTCACTGGTAGATTGGTGGGAGATACTGAGAACAAACCAAAGTACCATGTGGCTTTGTGTTTCTGCAAATAAAAACTAAAGTCAAACTTGAGACCAATTGCTTTGTCGAGTTCATGTGGCCTCCAGAACAGATGGCGGAAGAGAGGATATCACGTCAATGTGCATGGATGACATTTTGGCTTCAAACCTAGGATGAAAGTAGTGATCAATAATGATATTTTAAATAATGGTATATAGGCTTGAAAATTACCTGCTCTCCATCAACTCCTGGGTTCCCTGGAGACCCTGCCTCGCCCTGTTAAAATACAAAAAGGGGAATGGGGAAAAAGTAAGAACCAGGGGGCCGGGATTTAGTTCAGAGGTGCCACTGCCTGCCTCGCAAGCGTAAGGTCCTGAGTTCGATCCCCAGTACCAAAAAAAGAACCAAGATATATCATGTCCAGGTACAAATTCCCAATGATGAATGTGATCATGATATACACCTACAATGTACCACTAAACTTAATGAACAAAAAATATAAACAATAGCTCACTTCCATTTATTACCGCTATTATGATACGCTGAAGAAAATGATGCTAATGGTTAAAAGTACAATTTGAGTTTTAACAAATGCCCAAGAATACTCTTTTGGGACCTAGCCTCACTAAGTGAGCTGGTGATCATCTTCCTTGATAAGACGTGGATGTAGCTAAGATTTAGTGCTTTTATTTTTTCCTCCATGTGAGATGCAGGCTAGAAAAATGGTCAAAGAAAACTGATAAAAATAATTTCATGGCTGATCATATCCTATAAGAACACCTATTGACTCAAGTTCATTTTTTTGTACATCTGAAATATGTATGATTTTTCTTATTTTTAGTAAAAACTAAGAATGAAATGCAAGGCCTTGGCAACTTATAGCAATATTTTAACTGGCACCATTTGAACAAGTTCATAATGACTATGAGTGTACTATGTCCATAAAGTCTCACTGAAGGATATAATAAATCAGATACTATCTTAATCCACAACAAGTTTAGATCAATTCCATTTCCTGTACTGTGCTAGGAATGGAAATAAAATTTATTGGCTATTACGATCTATTGGAATCTTTGACAAATTGAAAATATTTTTTAAAACTAAGATGCTCCATTAAAAATAAATTTAAACAATATTCTAGAGATTATTCAAACACATATTTAGTCACCTGTTTTAGAAAGTACTAAACCAACAAATTCCTTGAAAAAAATTATTTTATATCAATGAGCACTTGTGTGGCTCTCATTACAAATACTCCTGATTCTCACACCGAAGAAATTCTAGAAACAGGGGCTGGGGATTTAGCTCTGTGGTTTTGCTGCCTGCTGCGCAAGCACAAGGACCCGAATTCGATCCCCAGTACCAAAAATAAATAAATAAATTCTAGAAACAGTTCTGCATGTGACAGATTTCCAAGGGAGATGACTTTTGGTGTATTTTCTAGAGCTGTACTTTCTAGAATGGCTTCTTGGTGATGTTATAAACACCGTGTTGAAAGAGAGCCCTTTCCCTGATAAAAAAAACTTTAATTGCCATGGGCCACAGATGAAACTTGAGCTTTCCAATATTCAAGGCAGGCACGATCCTGTCCTTGTAAACAAATGAACTAAATTGGGGGCGGGGACGATCCTCATCTCAGAGTGCCTGCTCTCGGTTTTGCCACACACAAACGCTGGGGTTGGACGGGCTGGTGAGGCTGCTCTTCACTGAGACTGAACACCTGTCCGTACTCAGGGCCCAGGCAGGCTCACTCTGCAAGACTTCCGGCTTTCAAATGCGGCTCGTGGCTGCTTAGAGCCCAGCATAGTTCCTGCATGCATTAGTATTCATCCTTCCCCTTCGACAGGTTCGAGAGAGCCATCACATGTAAGGAGTCAAACAATTCTTGTTTGAGAAAGGCTGACTGAACAGTTCCCGTTCTGCCTGAGAGGAGACCACAGCGGAGACCCCGCCGGGCACCTCAGCTGCGCCTGTTCTGCTCTCTCTGGCCTCAGCCGTGTCCCATCCGCAGGGTCCCACCCTTCTCAAGGACAGGCCAGGGAACCGAGAAGGGCCGTGTGAGCGAACACACAATCTCAATTCCGAGGTCACTGTGGGTGGGCAGTGGGGCAGGTCAGGCAGGGGACCAGCCCTTCCTGTCAGCCCCATCTAGACACCGAGCTGGCCATGCTCTGCCTCTTTCAGTGTCATCCAAAGCCATCCTGAAGCCCAGGCTTCCACGTAACCCACGCCTGTGCTTTTAACCGAAGCTCTTCATGCACGCTGTGCCTTTCCCTGGGCTGAGTGCTCTTCGGTGAGACCCTTTATTAGTCTCCTTACTAGATTTTAGCCCTCATCAGAGCAGAGGAGCAAAACTTACCGAATAACTGAGTTAATAAACGAATACTACTTGGGTTATGAAATGAGGGGGTAGGAGGTATTATTGATACAGCCCTTTTAGCTGGCTGCTCTTTCTTTGGCTATTTGGGTACAGGGGTGGGAACCCATGGGGCTTCCATCTGGCTTGGAACTATAGAGAAAAGGTTTGAGGTTTTGTGTGCAGAATGAGGGATGTGTCTGGCTTGCTTGATACTTGGTTAAGTGAGGTGGTGAAGCAGAGGACTTACACCCTAATTAGCTCTACACAAAGGAGCCAGGAATAGTTGAAGAGCAGGGATCTGGGCCAACTTGCTCACCAGACATAAAGACCATCTCGAGACTGCAGCATATTGTGTTACATCTCTTATGGAGTAGAAGAGGGTGCAGAAATAGAAAGTTAAAACTCCATACCTTCTATTGATCTTATACATGAAATCTATTTGCAGCTAGAATCTGTGTTCTAAATACTTCTCACATAGGCAGAGGCCTCAGTAAGATTGTATTTTATGTTCCTTTAATAGAAAAACAAATTTTTCTGCACACTAGATTTCTAAGCATCTAGAAAGAGGACAAAAGCTGATGTGTGCATGTGTGTGCAGGACAGGCTTAGCAAATAAACTGACTTGCAAAGCATAAACAAAAGAAGAATTTTGAAACCACTTGAATCTCCTACAAGAATCCAATGACGAAAGTCATATTTCAACACGTGTAGCTCAGTTCTGAAAAGCCAGTGTCCCCGGCCATGTGTTAATTGATCAAGCATGGTTGAATGATTAACCCTCAGTTTGGAGGGGTAAAGTGAAAACCATCACAGAGTTCATTTATAACCAAGTAATTCTAGTTTCTACTGTTTGTGGTTGGTATGTTTCATTACCTAAGAATTAAGTGGCAGAATGTCTGAATGTATATAAAAAGGTATGTGTTTATTATAAAATAATACTCAAAAGCGATCCCTAAAATTGTCCTTTATGAATGTTTTGGGCATGAAAGCTTCCCTTGTTATTTTTATTACAGAAGAATTGGAAGGGTCTTTCTGTGTCAAAGCAGATCTCCTTCAATCCCTTTCTCCTTAAAAACTGTCTTTTTCCGTACATCAAAGTTAGTGTTTTACACTTACAATATCTGTTAGACTTGTTTTTCCTTCTATTTTTTCAAATTCCTTCCCAAAATTTAATTCCCATTTCTCTGCCTTTTTAAATCTTCCTTCCTAATTTTCCCTCTTCCTTTAGCTCAGTCTCTCTTCATTCTCTAAAGCTCTATTGCTGATCTTGCTTCTCTTGTATTGTCTGGGACTGATTTTTAAAGACACAGATATTTAAAATGGGCTTCTCTGCACTGTAGGTGATGGCAGGGAAACAAGTAAATAAAGCATAACCTTTGGCCCTTGTAGTCCTTGAGGTCCAGGAGGCCCAGGGGGACCCTGAGGGAAGAAAGGAAACAGTTAGAACCAGCACTATGTATTCACTTTCATGCCTTATAGGTAAGCATACTGCACACCTCCCTTATTCCCATCATAATCAGATATCTCCCACTGCTGTTTCATAAAGGGGGAACATTTCCCAGGCTATACAGATATGAAAACGACATACTTATATGTGAAAATAACAACACAATTTATGTCAAAATAATACTGAAGATGCTTTTGCGTTGGTTCTGAGAGACAGTCTGTAATCCCCGCCAGGCCCCCTGGACATCTCTCGGGAGGAGGCAGCCTCCCAATATTCCCTGTGTTTCTAGACACACACCTGAGCCCTCCACCCCAAGGTCTTTGATTTCCCACATCCCAAAGAATAAAGCTATATCACTACAAAAAAGTCAAAGACTTTTAAGGAAATAAATAACTTCTTTCTTGACTTTTTCATGAAACAGAGTGATTCAACTAGGGCAAATGTGGTAAAGGGTTATTAATATAAGGAAACATTTACTATCAGATAGAAATAACTGCACATTAGTACCATTACAGCCTGCATGCATCGTTAAATACAAAGTCACAAGCCACAGAAATCATGCAATAGGAGTTACCGTGACAGTTAAGGTGGTAATCCTCTGTAGGGAAAATGTAGGGACAAAGACAGAGTTACCTATTTTGTCTGCCAAAGTACAATCATACTTTTCTGAAAAAAATGGACTTTTTGAATACGTTTTGTTAAGTGTGATGTCTTACAAGGAACTGAAAAGATGCTGAGGACATTTTTTTCAATCTTCAATACAGTGAACTTGTTTTTAAAATTATCTCTAGAATTTTATTTTTTCCTTACCTGTATGGGTGAGGAAAATATCAAAATTTTAATTTACCTGGTTAAAAATCATGCAATAAAGCTGTATGCACTAGAGCTTTGTTTGCATAATTATGAACTGAGAAATCTGCTATTGATGACAGCTCTATTCTAGACAGCACTCTGATTAGAGAAAACTAAATATCTAATTGCATGTCTTTTTTTTTTCCTTTAGACCCACTCACTGCATTATAGCTAACCTTTCTTGTATCTGTGCTAAAACTAAACAAACTGACATTGAGTTAATCCAGTTTCTTAAAGTGCTAGGCTCCTTTAACCAAAATGTACTCTCGAAGTATGAATTTCTAAAGCATGATTCCCAATCCATGAATTCTATTTCTGTATTCATAATTTCTAGTTTAGATCTTGGATCAAAAGCTCTACAGGGTCTGCCAGTAACTTTATCAAACCATAGAGGAAAGAACATTCCCATTAAGGAGCTCGCTGGAGAGAAACACACAACCCCAGGTAACTTGCAGACTTCAGCCTACCACCGACAGACGCTCTGTATTCCACGACTTGGCCCCAATTCTGATTCAAACTGTCCTTGCTGTTTTTACTGTTGTTGTAAAATGTACTCCTAACATTTTCTATCAGACTTCAAACACTTCAGCCTCTAGTGACAGGATACTGTCATTCCTTAGAAAACAATGTTATATATGCGTGCCGACGGTTAGCTTGTCTTCCATAACAAAAGGAGACATGACCAATGTTTGTAGCTTCTGGGAAAACACAGTAGGGGAAAACATCAGTGCTGCTTAGACAAAGGTACAAACTGGGGCGAGTTTAAGTACACACATGTGTGTGTACGATGAAACAGGGCTCACAATGTCATATCTGTGAGACATACAGTCCCACTGCCTTTGTCCTCAAGGGGGTCTCCTAGAGCAGGACTCGGGTGTTCAAACTACTCGATGGATGCCTAATGTGAAAAGACCATTACTGTATAAAACACGCCGCCACAACTTCCTTTGCTTCAGAGACACTTATCCCATCACTTTGTCCCTTCTGAAATAGCTCTGGACGTTCTCTTCTGTGTCTTTACCAGGTGTGATCAAAAATTTGGTGAACGCCACTGCTATGTGCCATCCGATGCATCCAGTGGAAAGACAGGCTTGTGAGAATCCCACAGTGTGTCCTCACCCACCTTAGCCACCAGACATAGCACCATGTAACTCTGGCTCTTCCCCACAGTCAAAGTGACCAGGAAAGGTCAACGTTTTCTGTTAATTCAGGACATCGAGGCAGCCAGGACAGCGCAACTACAGACCCTCAGGAAAGAGGACTCCAGAGCTGCTGCATGAAGCAGCCAGGATGACAGGATGAGTGTGCTCAAAGTGAGGGGAGGATTTTGAAGCAGATGAATGGGAATGTGTTTTTTACTGTAACAAATTTTTAAAAAATTAAATATTCACTATATTTCTTGATCACACCTCGTAGATACGAAAAAGTTTTTCCCTTGTGACTAGATGAGTCATTTAAATAAGATTCTTAGAAAATTATAGCATAGAAATAGTTCCTTTATCACTGCCTGCCAATTACTCATTGCATTTTAACTAGAAAGCAGAAGCACAAAACCTTAGCAACTTTACAATTTGAACTCTCAGATTTTTGGTGAAAATGCCATACAAAAGTTTGTTTTTCCAACTAAAAAAACAGAAGCGTAATTTGTCTTTTAAAAAAATTTATGGCTAACAATGTGTTTTACAGTAAGCTGCATAACAGAGTAGTAGCATTAGTGGTCCCCGAACTTTGTTAAATTACTGTGTTTATGATACCTGAAATCACATAGGGCTCCCTCTGGCTCAGAAAGAACACGACATCTGAGTAAGCAAACTTCACAAACACTGCTTTCGTCACCTCACAGCACCAATGAGCAGATGCCCGGCTCACTTTGGGCTTCCAGTATGCGGCTCCTCTAGGTTAAAGCTACACAGGCCCAGCAGGGCTCATTCTTGGACTCCAGTAATGTTTAGAACACCAAAGATTCTGGCAGTGATGAAGAGAGACCCAGTGTCCTCTGGGACACAGGAAGTGAAGCAGGAGCCTCAGCCGGAGCCACCGTACCCTGGTGAAGCCCAGCAGAGCGCTTGGTGATTTATTTCCGGGGATGTGTTTATGAATCCCTTTAAAATTACAGTTATTTTCCTTCATTCTTTTGGTAAAGATGCAAGCTTAATAATCACTCATGATTTACATGAAAGAGCAGGGTTGATTCAGATGGTAGTGAGAATTAATAGCCTGAAAGGGGACCCAGAAAAGTTTTGTTGCTAATCGTTGAAATGCTTTCAGCAATATTTATATAAGCAATTTCATTTCTGTAGACTGATTTAGCTTCATAGTCTAACAGGATGAACAGGAAATAATAATTTGTAAAACAGTAACAGGGATAGAACATGTGGATATGGGACATGCGGACAGCTACAGGCCTGGGAAGATGGGAAACACCCTGACCGGAAGCTGGGGAGGTACCAGGGAGTGCAAAATAGGACCACAGTGGAGGGGGGCTCTTCTTCATTTTCCCCGGTATCAAAAAGAAAAGTAACGACATGGCTCAGGATTTGTACTTCATAATTCCCATTCCACTTAAAAATGACTTGGCAATAGTTTGGTATCTGGGTTTTGGTTTTTTTCAATTAGCTACAAATGAACCCATGAGAATTACAGATGCCAAATATCACAAGGATACAGTATACACAGTGCTTCATCTGTATAAGGTAATGTTTTATCATTTCAGGTGAGTATCAGGTCCACAGAAGTTATTTATATTATTCTTAACACTTTTTCATGGACTGAAATATTTTATAGAATCACAATTTTCAATAGAGACAGTGTAAAACTTTATATTTTAAATACACTATTATAACTGTAATATGCTATTTATCTAATTACCTTAGATTTGTTGGCAAGCCTTTTTAGAGGAGGTAATAATGAAGTGAAATCTACCAAACTGTAAATATTCATCACTGGTTAGAAAATGAGAATGGATGTTTTCCCTCTCTTTTCAATCTAATGGCTACCTAGCTGAACGGACTTTATCAGGACTTGTGTCTACTAGAGTAATCTGTTAGGAAAACCAGTAAATAGTTTTGAAGTGAAACAATAACTATAAGTTATTTACAGGCCTAACATATGGTTGCCCTCACAGCGCTATAAGGATAAAATATCCTTGGGTTGGGCATAGGCAGAAAATAGGTGAATATGGTGAATACTGACTAGAATATGTCATATAGAACTTGACATGAGAAAAAGAAATTGAACGCATGTATCCTTCAAAAAGTAGGCATCAGATTTTTTTAAAAAGCACGGTGCTTTTCAGCCTGCCAGTGAAAAAGTGTTCAGGAGCCCCTAAAAACGACCCTAATAAGAATATATTTCAGAGTCGTAGGAAAGTATCGATTCTGGGGCCATCTTCATTGCGCACATAAGCTCAGACAGTGGCTCCCCAAATGGCCCAGCCACGTTTGGTGGTAGAAGGACGACAGGAACACCGATTTCCATTTCAGGCTAAGGACAGGCCAAGCGCCAGACTCTGCCACAATTTTGCAGAAGATGGCCAAGAGGACTGGAGCATTTCTTGGAAGATAAGAAAGCAGACCCTTCTTAAAGGTGGAAGCAGGAATTATGGTGCCATTGAAGCAGTCTAAGAGAAATACACAGCACTGCTAATAAATCAAGTTTTAAACAGTGCCCCTGTACTTCAGTAATTTATTTTGCAAGTAAGAACTTTGAAAACACAGTAGGTACATGAAGTTTTGTGTTCTTTTGTCTCTTTCTCCCTATATGCAGTACTAACTTGTGGAAAAAGTGAACACTTTAGAAAACTGGGCCTGGAACGTGACAGGGACCCGGAGGCTACCGCTGTGTCTAAACTGCTCATGCCGAGGGACACCGCAAGCTCAAGCTGCTGGCCGAACGGCCGTCCAAACACCCCAGGCAGGAACCGTGCTTCTCTCTCTCTGCATTTTACCAGGAGGAAAGTGGGAAGCCCGAAAAATGGGCTGAACTGGAGACATTTTGTACAAACTGATGATAGGTACCTCAGTAGTAAAAAATAGCAATTGTAGCAAAGGATCCACAGAAGTGAAGACCCCCAACGTTAGGTCACATTAGTGCAATCATGAGGGTGGGAAAATAATTCCAACAAGCCCAGAACTGAGGGAAGTGTTCAAAATGTTCACTGGCTCAGCCCTCACCCCAAGGCATATACCTACATGCCCAGAAAATAGAAGCATGATACATGTTTTCAGTCACCAAGAAATTTACAATCTAGTAAGGCCTTAATGTTAAAATCAATTATGTGATTTGAGAACAATTAAATATTAACCTACTGGCCCTGACTACTAATGTTGGAAAGGATTGCACTGTATGGCAGCAGTTGACTTTAGGATAATATTTACATGACAAGAAAGGAAAAAAGAAGATTTGTACAGATATAAGAATGACTAAACCAGGGAAAACTGCTGTAGAGAAATAAAACAACCTGCACGAGAGCAGAATTACAGGGCCTTAAATGTCAGATGGAGGAATTGTGGCTTGATAGAGTAGGCCACAGGGCATCATTCATTAAAGTAATGGCAGTTTATGAAAATCAGCCGTAGAGTAACCCATAGGTTGGACTAGACTGGCAGGAGGGCAAGAGGGGAAGAGGAGCTGGCCTAGAGGTTGTGGTCTTGTTAGGAATGAAGAAAACAGGATGTGGCCCTCATTAGGAATGGAGAGAGGGTGGCGTCAAGAAACATTTTGAGAAAAATAGCCCCTGGTGAGTGAGATGGAATGGACAGGACACTGGGAATAGTTTTAAAGTGGTGCTAAAGTTTTTACCCCGAGAAACACCCAGACTCATGACATCACTAATAGCGACTGGTTAATTAAGGAAAGGAATCACTTGGTAGGTGGGAGAGGTAACGGGCATATTCATGAGCACTGGTGGAAGCCGACAGGCAATGGCACATCTGTGGTGGAATTACCGTTAGTCAGCCGGAGGCCCCACGCAGATTCCATCTGGGGACGGAGGGCTGAGAACCAGGTGTGGAAGCACGAGAGGGTGATTGCACGAAGAACATGCCAGAGGCTTCCGGATACCAAGTTTGGCGATGGACAGAGAAGCTGGGAATAACAAACTACAACGGTCCATCAGAGATGAAGAAGGGAAGGCATGAAGCAGATGCTCAGAGACCAGAAAGGGAAGAGTTTCAGAAGGAACTGTGGCTTGGTGTAAATGTCACACAAAAGTCAAGAAAGAAGAATGCACTGGGTTTTACCTACAGGCGGTCACTGACACTGTAAGGTAGACATCCAGATCTCAGCTGTATTGACTTACAACCCACTTGAGTTACAGCCAGCCCTTGGGAACCGATCGAGTTTGTAAGTCCGCTGTAGTTGGGACAGGAGAGCTCATGCTAGGGAGAATAAGGAAAGCAGGGGCACAGGCAAGCCTGCCTGTGATGACGAAGTCTAGGAACAGCTGAGCTGTAGGTTTAGGACTTTCGCACTCAGTGCTGAAGTGGTCAGCACCCGGCTGGACCAGGCTGGAGGTCACTTAAGTCAGTGTCACTGTAAGAAACTGCAAAGGAATGCTGAGAGGGACTAGAATGCAGGAAAGGACAGGCAGGAGGCAGCAGCGGTGCAGACCCGTCAGGGCCTATTCTGTACTCAGTGGAAGGAAAAGACTGCGCTGTAGCAGTCATGAGAAATACTCAGGGGACAGCGTGTGCTGAGCTCGACTCTAGGCGAATGGCATTGATTTGGCCTCTGGGCCGATACTCCTGGTCTTCATTTCACAGACGGGGGAGCCAGGGCACACAGGTGAAGCACCCTCGGCCACATACTGAGTAAGCAAAAGAACTGAGGTTTGAAGCCAAGACGCCCCCACGCCAGAATGGGGACCCTAACTGCTGTACAGAGCCTCTCTCCGGGGCAGGAGGCAGGAGGGGCCTGACTGACACAGTTTTGCGTATGAGTTTAGGATTATCTGAGGGTAGCATGGAAAGAAAAGGCGAGATTAAAACAGGGCACGGTGGCACACGCCTGTACTTCCAGCTTCTTGGAAGCAGAGGCTGGAGGGTCACCACTGGTCATTCCCGTCTCAAAACGGGGTGGGGGTACAGCTCAGTTGTACAGAGTTTGTGTGAAGCCCTGGGTTCAAGCCTCACTATTGGCAAAAAACAAAAAGGCCCAAACCCTATGAAGTAAAGATGATGGAGGCAGAAAGGAGTGGGCTCTGAGCTGTGAGGCGGAGGGGACAGGCGCTCGCCCTGACACCACCTGGCCCGGGGGTGCCCTTCCCAGCCTGCCTCGGGCGGGGCGGCCGCCTACCTGTAAGGCTTCCTGGAGGTTGCCATTGTAGTCTATGATCTCCGTGGCTCCTGGATCCCCTTTTTGCCCTGGGGGACCCTGCAATAAAAGCAAAACAGGGAAACTCAGGGGACGCGAGCCTGTGGCGGAAACAGAAGCAGCAGCGTCCAGCACTGACATTCACTTCCTTCAGAAGCCCCGACAGATAATCATGTTCAAGTTTTGTCCATTTTTCCAAGAAGGCAAATTGCTTCTGACTTCCTGCCTATGGCAGGTTAAACATAGGAAATCTGATTTTTTAAAAGCACATGAGGTTTACTCTGAAACCATTTTTTGAAAATTATAAAATACAGACTTATTTGATATGTGTTACAAAATTCTATTGGGTTTACTTGTGGTTATTAAAGCAATGGCAAATGTCTTTCTACTCAGATCTCACAGGTTGCTTCCTCATTCTTTAAGAAGATAGAACAAGTTTCCATAGGGAATGGGTGGCTTTCCCAGTGGGAACAGAATCCCATAAAATGAAAGCAAATAGGAAACAAAAAAAGAGAATACATGATATATTTTATAGACTTCTGTAGACAATGTAAGTACACTCTAGACTTCTACTCTATTCATCATATTTGCGATATAACTTCCATTAGTCATGTCCTAATTCCCTGCCTTGTTTTTACAGGCTCTGAACATATGGGCTATTGCTCTCTTCATGCTGTAACTGTTTTAAGTGAAAAATGGGAAATCCTATTAGGTGAATGGTTGTGGTTTTGCTATTGCTCATTTAGCAGAGGGAGAGTGGAGGTGGAGACGTTTTTCATACTTCTCGATAAAGTTTATTTTATGTGTTAGAATCCACACATGCACTACCCCTAAAAAAGAGACTGCAAAAGAGAAAAGGGGCTGGTGGACGAATAATTACAGCTACCACACTCCAGTGCCTTCTTAGTCTGCAGGTGTCTCTCAGAAGTTGCACAGATGCTACTTCAAATCTGGGTTTGTAGGGGGTGAAAGTTTAGACGAAAGGTACGCTCACCCTCAGTCCCAGAGCTCCAGAGTCCCCTTTGTCTCCACGATCACCCTTTCCCAACGGAAAAACAAAACAAAAAAAGGAAAATATTTCAATTAGTAGCTGGCCCAACGGTCTAGAAATCTCTCAAGCCTAAGGACACATTTATAACATTTACTATGAATTTCGGAAGCGGAAAACAATACCAACTACCCCCACGATTGCACAGGCTCCTGTGAGATACAGTCTGCAGGGAATGCAGTTTAGTTCACTTTTCAGGAAAGAAGGCATCTGGGGACGAGAGTGCTGTCTACTTGTCTCTCTCACTGTGTGGGCTTTGCTAAAGCAAAGCCAGCAGCTTCCAGGGCACCCAAAGTAAATTTTCACCTTTCAGACTGAACCATGGTTTTTTATTGGAAGAGATTTGGGACAAAGGGAAAAAGGGACAAGCAACTGTGTCTTCAGGGAAGAAAAGTCTAGATACAGTGGACCCTGAAGTTATGACCAGCCTGACATACGAAAAACTTGGGTTAACTAGGTTAATGGAAGACTCATCTGCTTCTTGTTATCTATAGCATGTACCCAGATGAACATCCAGATCTCAGCTGTACTGACTTATAACCCACTTGAGTTAGATCCAGCCCTTGGGAACTGATCGAGTTTGTAAGTCCACTGTAGTTGGGACAGGAGAGCTCATGCTAGGGAGAATAAGGAAAGCAGGGGCACAGGCGAGCCTGCCTGTGATGACAAAGTCTAGGAACAGCTGAGCTGTAGGTTTAGGACTTTCGCACTCAGTGCTGAAGTGGACAGCACCTGGCTGGCCCAGACTCCGGGTTAGGGCTAGAGGTCAGGGGTGGGGCAGCTTGCATTCTTTTTTTCAAGGCACTGTGAAAAATCTCAGAAGTTTTATTTATGATGTCATTAACCCACCTGTGGAGATACTAGGAATAACCTTTACAGATACCAGGAATAATCAAAGCTGTCAAAATTCTCGGAAGTGTAACTGGGTAGTTTGGAGAAAAGATTTGAACTTGGGTGGAGTTGGTTGTTCTTTAAAATAGCTTAAATTTACATAGACCTTTTCATAAATGGAATTCAAAGCATTTTTCTGACTTTCTATGTACTTCTATAAAATGGGTAAAGATCAACAATGATAAACAGGAAACAGGATTATAATTTTCCCAACCACATTACACTAATAGCAATGACCATAATAATTAAATTTGCTGTGAATGGAGAATAATCTTTGACCTCCATTTTCTTCATTTTGTACCCATTTTTATGTTATTAGCTGGTGGCATTAAACACAATTATCCCAACAGTACGCAAATTCTTGCGGATGGGATAAAGAACATGATAAAAGGGACAAATTTCAGTCGGTGAAATTTTAATGCAATAAAGCAAGTTGACTTAGAAAGTATAATTTGAATGTTTATCACAAAGATAGGCAGGAAATGAAAAGTAAGATTATATAATATGTAATTTATTTAAATTATTTTTTCCCCAAAGCTGTTTTTATGAAACAGGAAATACAGCCTCTCCCAAAGAAAAGTCTGAAATATAAGAGCAGGCAGAAACCTACAAGAGAAAACAAACTAATTGTTCTGTGATATTATCGTAGGGGAAATATTACTTCAGCCCATGCGGAGAGGCTATTCTAAAACAAGATTCTCTTTGGAAAAGGCAAAAATCACAGATGTCCAGGGCTCGCACCACAGCTAGACGTTACCAAGTTACTGACCTTTGACCCCTTTGGGCCTCTTGTTCCTGATTCGCCTTGTTTCCCCTATTCCCGGAAAGCAGGAAGATGAAAGAGAAGATGTCAGAGGAGGTAAGAAACAGACATCAGCAGCGACGCAGAAGATGAGGAAGCGTGGAAACACTGTATTTTAGCAGCCTCAGTATACGGCTGGCTGTGATGCTGGGTGAGGGCAAGGATCGTCGCCCTGATGTACCTTATCGTCAGTCGGTCAGTCCATCTGTCCGTCAGTGCGTCCATCTCCCACCATTGGGGTGGGAGCGATCTGTGAGGGTTCAGCAGTCTCAGCAGTCCCTGTCCATGTAAACTGCACTTTCATCACAGAGTAAATCGTTTCCCATGTTGCATGGATGGGTTATTAGAATAAAGTGTGACCAGGTTAGTTAGCAGGAAGTTTAGATGAATAAAGATGGAACAAATCCTACACCGTCAAGTTACCATAGAAACGGATATAGCATTCAACAGATTTTCCGTAGCGGGGTTTAATTCACGGCTAATGATAAGGGATTAGTGACAGTGCCTCTCCCTTCATGTTTGGATTTATTAAATTTGTTCACCAGAGCAGAGGGAACAGGGAAAGCTGAATTATAAACCCCCTTCCCCTTTTGAGACAGTCTTTCTGTCTCAGGCTGGCCTTGAACTTGCAGTGATCCTCCTGCCTCTGCCTCCTGAGTGCTGGGATTATACAATGTGCACCACCCCAGCTGTGAGCCCCCTTTGAAATGGACCAAGTTGTGCGCATGCAGTAAGTGACTGATGACCTGGACCGTTGAGGAGTTAGCTTCATGTCCCGAGGTAAAGCAAGTGGCACGCGCTCCCAAACCAGAGGATGCGCTCTTCCACACGAGGATACTGACCTTCGGCCCAGGGACTCCGGGCTCGCCTCGCTCCCCTCTTCCTGGTGGCCCTGCCTCCCCACGCTCGCCCTGTCACGGAGTACAGAACAGGTTAGTGGTGACCCACCCAGGCTGGACCCTGTGGATGAACTAATGAGTTGCGAAAAACCAAAGCAAATAGTCATCATCTGTTTACCCAGCCCCGCGTTCTCCCTTAACGTGAATGATCTTGGGCGTACTCAGAGCAATCCGAGGACGGGTTAGGGGGAGCTGGGAAGGCTCTTCTCTGGGTATGTCTCATGGTGTCTCCACACTGGACTGGCGCAGGTCTGTGGGCTGAGTGGGGAACATGTACCCTCGGTGGGGCGGCTGCCACCCTTGGACAGAGCAAAAGGGCAGAGCACTGGCAGATCTGCCCTGGCTTTTGGCATCAAAACTCCGGATTCTTTAGCCTTCAGACTCTAGCCCTTGTACGAGTGAGCCCTGAATCCTCTGGCTTTGACCTTGTTCTGCGTTCACCATTGACTTCCCTGGTTCTGGAGATTTGGACTTCAACTGAGCAATACCACTGCTCTCTTTCCAGCCTGAAGATGGCCCGTCACTGGGCTCCCCGCCTCCATCATCAACGAGCCAGTTCTGAAACATTTCCTCCCTCCCAGCCAATCCCTCCATCCCTCTGTCCTCTTGATTCTGTCTGGAGAACTCTAATACACAACTGGACGAGGTTTGCAGGATCATCCCTATTCTATAAATGAGGAAATGGCTTGGTAACACCATAGCATAGCTGTACTGGTAACAGAAGGACCTCTAAAGGGAATGGATGAGGAGCCTTGTGCTACCTCGAGACAGCAACAGACGTCTTTCTCTTCTCTGCAGCCACTTTGTAAGTATTACAGCAAGAAGCCTGGCAAAGTGGTTAACTCCAGGCTTTGTCATGACACCTTATGTTTTATTCTCGGCTAGTAATGTACCAGTTCTGCATTTTGAGGCAAGGTGGTTCAGCTCTGTAAGCCTCAGTTTACTCAGTGGGACAGAGAAGTACTAATCTCCTAACTTATGCACACAGTGTTCAGAGTGGTATAATACATACACGTACCAAGCTGTTAACATTATTAAGTCACAGCTCTGTGAAGCTGAAACATGGTCACCGTCTTCAAGGAGCCAGCTGCCCATGTGGACAACAGCCACACAGACAGGAGGGTCAGGGTCAGGCAGTAACACGGAGCCTTAGGGACGGAGGAGGAAACCCCAGGGTCTGCATGTCGGTGTCGGCTCCTGAGGCCCAGTAGAGCTGAGCCCTGCAGGAATGGAAGGGCTGCCTCTCACCCTCGCTGACAGCAGGAATGGTACAGGACACTGGGCGGGGCACAGTCCTGTTTTATTCTCAGGACAAAAATGTGTCATGATCCGTGCTCCACAGACGAAGCCGAATGCAGAGCGGTGAAGCAGCTGGGCCTAGGCACAAAGCTGTTCAAATGGGAGGGCTGCAATTTAGGAATAAGCAGTACATGTTTTCACATCGAAGTCTTTTGTGCATCTCTGATCATTTTCTTAGGATAAATTCCTAGTTGGATCCAGTGGTGTGAACATTTTAAGATCTCTCCACATAACTCCGCAAGGAGATGGTAGCGTTTTACTCTGTAAGGCAGAGTGGAGAGCACTGGGCTTCCCACCTGATGGGTGGAATGGGGAGATCAGATGGACGAGGGGCCACCGGGCAAGGGCGAGGGGGCGGGAGAGGGCTGCTGTCCTCACAGACTCATCGTGGGAAGGACAGGCAGAGGGTGGACCTCGTGGGCCTCGGGCCCGAGCGCCAGGTCCTCCCCTGCATCCTCGGCTAGGGAAGCCCCGGGCTTCACTGTGGCCGTGTGGGTGTGGGGCAGTCACAGCACTGATGGAGGGAGGTCAGGGGAGACCCGGGAGGGCGCTCTGCAGCGCCCAAAAGGGGCTGGACAGGGGGTGGGGAAGACGGGCCGCACCGGGAGCTTCTGCCTGCTCCTCCTCATCCCTCCTTGGCCCTAGAGACACTGAAGGACCTTCTCTCGGCATGGGCGACTTTTGATTTAAAAATGTACAGTATTTGGTGTTTCTGCTACTATTTTCCTTTCAGAATTACAGAAAAATTCCTAAACCAATCACCACAAAACCTTAAAAAAATCCCACATCTGCAGTTTATCACAGGAATGGAGACGGCAGATCTTCGCATAGAATCACTTTTTACCACCATGGCCCGAGTTCGCTCCCTGTCGCAGTCTGGTATTCTATCATTTATTTATTTCTCTCTCTCCTTCCACCACTCTGTCCCCATACCAGAAGGGGGCCTGCTTTTGTGGCCTTTACTTCCCATTCTCAAATACAGAAAAATACTTGGCAAAGCATTCGTGTGTGTAATTAATAAACAAACAGTATTGCTCAAAATATCCTAAAATTCTCCAACTAAAACACACTTTCTTTGGATACGGGTCCCTGTCAGGCACGGATGTCGGTGGTCATGACAGAGCAGTACATCAATAGATCTTCCATGTTGTGACACATCTTTCTTCATTACGACCTCTCTTCCCTATGTTGGCAGTAAAAAGTAGTCTTAGTTTATTTTTTAAAATCTTTTTTTTTTGGGTACCGGGGCTCAAACTCGGGTCCTTGTGCTTGCACAGCAGGTGGCAAAACCACTGAGCTAAATCCCCAGCCCTGTCTGCATCTTTCTTTTTGAAACTGTAGAGCAGTTTCGTTAACTGCACAGAGGTTGCCTAGGAATGAACTCCACTCGCCACAGCCTGGTTGTCTTCTGCTCTCCCTTGTATTACAGACAAAATGCCGCCGGGGCCTGCGGGTGGCTTTTGCTGCTGAGGATGCTGAGCTCTTCCATGGGGCTGAAGCCACGGGAAATGCAATAGCTCTCCTATCAACAGGGAATGTTCGTTATTCCACTTCTTTCTCTTTTTATTCCAGAAAGGTATTTCTTGTGTGAATCTCTTCAGGCTAAAATAGGTATCGTTCATATTTTGTTAATAAGCCTGACAGTTCACTATGTGCAAAAAGAAATGTCTTAAGAAAACAACAATTGTGCATAATCCCACTCTGTTGCAGTCCCCCTTGGGCCATGCATAGTTTCCATGTACTAATATTCGAATTATTTTCCTTTGACCATTGGAATCAGGACCGTCTCATCAAAACAGACTTTGAACACATTTATTCAACTCTTGGAAATCCTCCCTGGCTTATTTCTGGTGAGTGTGGCACACACTGAGGCAGAGACTGCTGTGGTATAAAAATAAAGGAATGTAGTTTGATGTCATCTCACCCCTTCTTTGATTCATGAGTCTGTCATGAGATGGTTCCACCGTCTGAGCTGCACCTTTTTGTCTTGCTGGGCAGAGAAAGAAGGAACTCTGGGCTGACATCTTTTTTCACATGGCAGCACGTGGCAGGTGCTTCCAGGGCCCTCTCCGGGACTGCCAAGTGAAGACCCTGAGATGGTTTTCATTACAGAGCATTTCTGTGGACGTCACTCAGGGTGGGTCCTTCTGGAGCAAAGCCCTTGGGAGTCTATATGGCATCTGCACTTGCCTCTGAAGTTGGAGAAGTGGTGGGAGCAGTGATAATGTCTGATTTCTAAGTCTTGCCTGAAGTGGGTGAAAGGTGGGGGAGTTTATGAGTCCCATCTTTCCTCCCAGTTCCCCTGCTTCCATCTGGCCGCAGAACAGTTCAGGGAATCTGGAGGACAACTAGGGGAGCCGACACCCCACCAACCTGCCATCTGGCCCAAGGCTTCCTGGAATTAACTTCCCTTCCACCCACCTGTTTAGCAGGACATTCCTTTTGGAGCAGCTGTTAATGGGCAGACCATTTCTCTACAAGGCAGAATACTGGCTCACCTAAACAACAGCGTTACCTCACATTTCAACACATAGCACAAACATTCTAGAAAGGAAGGAAAGAAGGAAAAGAGATTGTACTCACTTTTGTTCCCGGTAACCCTGGTAAGCCTGGTTCCCCTTGAGGACCAATGAAACCTGGTTCTCCCTTTAAAAAGATGGGCAAACGAGGTCATTATTCAGTGGACACAAAGTCAAGAAAGCCAAACTCACCTCCTCCTACTGGATTTTATTTTCTCGATTATATACAGCCTTTCCTCCTGAGATCAAGCTGCTGACTATAAGAATTTGTTTTGATCCAGTGAAAACACTGAGCAACACAGAAGTCTGTGACAGAGTAATCAGACAAATCTCTCTATAGCTTCTCCTCTCTGCTGTTGTCCAGTGTTTTTTACCATTTACCAAATTCAACCCATTGCTTGGTGGGGAGGTGGCCTGTGGTGTGCCCTCCTGACTGTGGACAGGATTGACTGCCCACATGTAATGAGCAGATATGGCAGGAGCCATGGGCTCTGACCTCTGAGTCCAAGTTGCACGAAGACCGGAGGCTTCCATCTTTCCCAGGTGGACCACCTGCTTTGGGGACCCAGCTGCCAGGTCAGGAGCAGCCTTACGGTGTGGCCCACGTTGCAGGGACACCTAGGAGCACGGCACTGGAGGCCTGACCATTCTCATCGTCTTCTGGTGTGAACACAGCCCTGGCTGACGCTTCACGCCACCCACCTTACAAGGGACTCGGGCCCAGGCGCCTGGCTGTGCTCTGCCTACACTGCCATTCATTCCTCAGAAACAGTGAGACAGCTACTGTTAGTGGTTTTTAGCCACTAAGTTTGGGGGTAACATGGTAGGCAGCAATAGGCAACTGGTTTAATGGATGTGACCACGGAAGAGAGTCCAGAATGTTCAGCATGAAAAGAAGTAATCTGTCCTTGTCAGACAGCAAAACCTCATCTCTACCACCTGGAGCAAACCCACTGGCGGCATTATAATGCAAACTGAACCTGGTCTCGAGCCCCAATTCCTGGCCCAGTCCTCCCATAGCCCCTGTACTGCACTGAGTGATGGGGCTGCTAAGAAGTGGGCTTTGTTACTCAGAACCTGCCCCTTCCACCTATACCTGAGTCTGTGCAGATGAGGTGATTCCTGGCAGGGCCTGGGTAGTTTCAGGATGGGAACTGGGGCAGAGGGACAACCCTGTGATGGGGGGTTGGCACTTGCTGCTCCACCTTCCCATGTCCCGCAGGGGAGGTCCCCTAAACAACAGTGACAGGGAGCACCAACGTGGGAGAAGCACTTATGTTCCAGGAGGGTAGACTCCGAGTCCATGGGCCCTGGGCCTGGGGCTGGGCCCTCCTCCAGACCTTGCCCTATGTTCTTCTGCATCTGGCTCTTTATTTTTACCCTTCATAATGAGTGCAATGGTAAATACAGCATTGCAGTGAAGCCACACAAAAGCGTAGGTAACCTGGGAATCTGGTATCTGTGAGTCAGTCTTGTGGCTGAGCCCTAAATGTATGGCACCTACTGCTCACTGGAATAATCTCAGAACAGGACTGAGCTGTAGGGTACCGAGCCAGAGCCAGAGAGTTCAAGAGTTGGTTTTGGAAAAGACATCACATATTTAGGGTCAAAAAATACTCATGCAAGTGTTCGCATTATCTTAAATGTCCACAAAGTTTTATTTTCCTTTCAACTATTTAAGCTCAAATGTAATGGTCTAATTTTTAAAAAAATATAACAATGTAAAGCAGAACCCATAGTGGCTCTGTGTCTGTATTTCTTGTTTTCTTGCTTAGATTGTTTCTGAAGCTGTTGTCAATGTTGCTTGGTACATTTGATTTTTAAGGCAGCAGTATTTCAGCCTTTCTCTTACGGTACTTGGAGGTGAGCAGGAAGATACAGAGAAGAAGTTATAAGACATGTTAAAGTGGGCTGGGGGTTTAGCTCAGTGGTTTCCCTGCCTGCTGTGCAAGCGCAAGGACCCAAGTTCGAGCCCTGTACCAAAAAAAAAAAAAAAAAAAAAGACATGGTAAAGTGCCATTAATCGTTTTTCAGACAAACAGACTTTTAAAATATGCTATATACAACACTGGGTAATGAGTGGGGAATAAAGGACGTCATGTTGATAAACAGCTCAAATAATTTATCTCTGGCTTGGCTGCTCATGGCCTGATGTAAGGGAAAAAGCGGGATGGGAACTAATGCTTTAGGTTTATTGGTGGAAACTTTCTACAACTGCCTGTTCTACTGTCTCATAGCCTTCCACCTAGTGGAAAGAGGAATCTGCAGACAGTTTTGGGGGGATCTCTTAATAAAAATCTCAGCTCTATTCAGAGAAAGCAATGAGCACTCTGTTTTTATTTTAAAAAAGGTTATTTCAAAAGCAAAATATATAAGAAACACATTTATTTATAAATAAAATGTTTCTTCTAAGAAAATGATGTATACAAATAAATAGCCCCTCTCTACTCTCAAGAGAACTACTGTGTTACATCAACATTAAAGTTATTAATAATGACTGTCAGGAAGATTACTGCAAGTTAGTAGTTTGAAAGTTTACAGGTAAATAACTCTTACATATCTTCAAGTAAAAACGAAACTATTTAGCAAGGTAAGTAGAAGTACTGTTAAAGCATACTAGTGAAAGAAAAGAATAAGTGATGCAGGAACATATTTCTTATTTAGGTTTGTGCTTAGTTTACATAAAGGTGCATAATTCACAAGTAAATAAAGCTTTATCATCCCACTGGCCAGACAAAAGCCTTTTCTTTCTTTTATTTATAATAGAAAATAAGTTAAATTCCCATCAGTCAGAGTACAGAACATTTGACAATGGAAAATAGAATGCATTTGACAGTCTCAACAATTTTAGCACTATTAATATTGGCTAATTTTAAAGGCTTTGAGTGTGATTAGTTTTATCTGCCATTCCAAGAAAGCATCTACCATACTTATATCTTCTATTTATATCTATTTATAGCTTCTGTTTGATTTCCGTTTACTGAGGAGGAAGAGTCACCTACTTCACCTTGGGGTCACAGCTTTACCCTGATCTGCATTGAGGGCTCTCATCTTGTTAAATCACCTTCTCCTTCCTCTCTGTCTTGGCAGGAAGGGGAGGAGATGATTATTTGTCTCTTCTTTCTCAGGCTCCAGAATCAAGTGGGGTAATCAGGGCATCAATATAGCACCCACAATCTTAAGCTGCTCGGGCTGTTTCTCACCTCCCTATGTTTATACCCGAGGTTCTGAAAGTATGCTCCACGCAGGGTCCCTGAGCCCTTCAGCTCCAATTATTTCCTAATTCTGAGGCTCAGTGTTTGCAGATGGCTGGCTCAAGAGTGCAGAATGGAGGTAAAGCCTGCCAGCAAGCCAGAGTCCTGAGGTCCCACTCGGTGGGGGATTCTGGGTTTGCCCAGGGGAGCTTAGTTAAGACTTGTAAGACACAAGCAAAGCACTTAGCACTCACCCTAGAATACAGTAAGCGCACAGTAAATACTTATTTTCCTTTATCTAACAGGCTCAAATATGTTAGCTATCATACTTTATTGTTAGTATTACAACATCAGCATCCTACTCGGTAATATACAAGGTAACTTGTCATCTTGAAAAACAGACCCTAAAGCTTTCCCATTTGAATGCGTCATTCATTTTACAAGACAATACCCATCTACCAGGGCATTTAAGACTGCAAAACTGAAAGACATTTAAGACACATTAGAACTGCTTGAGAAAAGTAAGAGCTTCGCTAAAAGTAAGCTTTCTTCCTTTACGGAAGGGGAAGGGTACGATGACCACGCCTATTGAATACCCATCCATAAGTGTAATCCTTAAAAAAACCCTTGCCCCTAACAAGGACTGATGTACAGTTTAAAGGTTCCAGAATGCCCTAAAATATCTAGGGAAATGCAGTAACAACCTAAAATTACTTGCTTATGGTATGAAAAATAAGAAGTGGTAATTCTACTATACAAAGGTGGTTAAAAATACAGTGAACTTTAAATTAAAGTATGTATTGCAGTAAAAGACACACTGACATCGACCCCCCTCAAAATACTCCCTCCACCCCCCGCTTCAGATATATTTATCCCATTGTTCTTGCCACTTTCTGAAGCAGTTTCGGAAGTCCTCTCTCCTGAGTGTCTTTGTGAGATGTGATCAAAACTATGGTGAATGCTGCCGCCAAGGGCTGTCCAACGAAAAGGGAGCTCAGAAAAGCATTACGGTGTGTCCTCATTCACCTCATCCACCGGCCCAAGCCCTGTGTGAATTCTGGCTCTTCCCAAGTCAAAACGACCACGGAAGGGAACCATTTGAATCCATTCAGGACACTGAGGGAGAGAGGACAGCACAACTAAAGACACTCAGGAAAGAGGACTCCAGAGCTGCTGCAGAAAGTGGCAAGAACCATGGGCTAGGTGTGTTTGAAGTGAGGAGGAGAATTTTGAGGGGGATCAACAGCAATGTGTCTTTTACTGTAAGAAATGTTTAAAAATATCTAAGAATTCATGGTATTTCTGATCATACTTCATAGTTACAATTGCTATTACCCAGTGTAGAGGAAAGAGATGGTCAGGGGGAGGTGGGAGGTGAGTGACTGAAGTGATTCTAGAAATCATCTTTAGAGTAGATGAGAATACACAGGAATGAGATTACGTAAGTTTTCAGGGCAACAAACAAGAAATAACTATGTTGGCCTATATAATAATTCTCCAGCCATTTTACATATGTAATCTCATTTAATCAATGTGAAATAGAAGAAAGGTAAAGTGAAAATTATTCACTCATATTTATCAGAGTACAGAAGGTAGAGCTACCATAGAGATCTGAACTATACTGGAATCTTTTAATAAAGGAAAAAATAAATCGAGGGGTTTTCCCCCTCTTTTCTTATTTACTAGGTAATTACTTGAATTAGAAAATCCAAAGCACAACTTTAGTGAGGCATTTTAGGAATAACCTAGGAATATGAAGCAGAGATCCTTTGAAAAGGGAATCGCTAGCCCCTTTCATCAGGGAAATATGGATTCCAACAGCAAATAATGAGAAACACAGCCCCACCACTGAAGTGATAAGAACAGAACATGACCCTGTCTAATATTAAGTTAATGATCACTTAGTGCTTTGTTAAAATTGTAGAAATTCTCCAGAAAAACAGGGAAGGCGGAGGTTTTAAATGTCTGGCTTGTCAAATGCCCTACTCAGAGACAGTGACTGGCATTAGAATAAGTAGGGCCCCGACCTTCTCAGAGCCCCTACAATCTGTCTCTCTCTCTCTCTCTCATTCTATGTCTATGGTCTGCATTTTTCTCCATCTCCTGATTGCTTGATCTCACATTTGATTTTTTCTTCATTACTGGGGATTGAACTTAGGACCTTGCACTTGCAAGGCAGACACCACTGAACTAAATCCCTGGCCCCTGGATCTCATGCTCTGTAGCACTTGTTTTTGCTTTTGTTATCAGTGAGACCATGCTGATGACAGTCAGCTGGGATTCCTCATGCTGGTGCTGCTGGTGTGGGGAAGGGGACATGAGACTTAGGGCGACCAGCTGGCCGACAAGTTGGTGCCCAACCAAAGGCAGAGGAGGAGGAGGAGGAGGAGGAGGAGGAGGAAGGGGAGAGAGACAAGAGGGACAGGGATATTCCATCCTAACCCTTCCTCCACCCAGTGCCCTAACAATTAAACTCAGATTTAACATGTTTTTTGTTTCTGTTTTTTCATTTTCACTGTCCTAGAAACATTTAACTAGATTTACTCTTGGGACAAAAAGAAAAGTGTGAACAATACATCATCTGACTCTTAAAATCACAGAACTAAGTTCGATGCCCGGTTACCAAATAAAAAAAAAAAAAGCACAGAACTATTTTTTTTTTTTGGTATCGGGGATCGAACTCAGACCCTTGCGCTTGTGCAGCAGGGGGGGAAGTCACTGAGCTAAATCCCCGGCCCCAAAGCACAGAACTATGATTTAACCAAAGCCCGGGGATAAAATGCATACCACACTCTTTTCCAGACCCCTTAACACAACCCCAAATTGGAATCACTAGGACATAATGGATAGCTTACCTTGCCTTGCTAGCCAAGCCACATGCTAACCAGGGACACAGTGGTCATCAGCAACAGAAATCTCAGCTCTGCTGCTGTTACTGCAAAGCGGGCCAACTGTAGCCTCAAATTCCAAAGTCAAGACTGATTTGGCATCAGTTTTTAGTCTCATTTTAGATAACAGATGTGATTTCTTCCTGAGTTGTTTCAATAAGTTTTTATCCTTTGGTTATTAATTATTTCATCATCAATGAGTTAAAAAAAAGTCCTACGACTAAGGCTATAACACTTCTTTGTAGAAAAGGTGATTAATAGAGTAGCTATAATTTTGGCAACTACATGGGGGTTAAGGGAAGGCAGAAGAAACGCTACAAATTCAGGCTAACGCACAATACAAGCTTAGCAGACAACTACTGGGAACAGCAACAGGAAGCAAGCACATCTCAAAATTCGATCACTAATTTGAACAAAAGCTTTAAACAGCCAAGGTCATAAAGACGCACAACCAAGTCTACAGAAAACAACTGCGCTGAAATCAGAGGTGCCTCTTCCTGACAGAGTGTGGAGGGCCTGGTGGCCTTGTGTCGGTTTTTCTAACCACAGCTACCTGTCTGGGGCGCTGTAACCTTGACCCTGTAGTATTAACTCAGTGAGTGGAAGTCAGTTTACTAATGTATACTGTAGTTGAAAAAAATCCCATTTTCCATTGTTGATTAAGGTGTTATTAGTGATTTCTTTTCCTTTCGTAAATTGGTGATATGTACACACAGAAATTTAGTAAACTATAAGACTTAGCCATAGAAAAGTAGTCTTACTCATTTTCTGTAAGATAAAGGGAAGCTCTCAAAGAGTGCTGACTGAAGCTTTAACTCATACACAATTCCTTTTAAAAAACCTAAATATGCTATTGAAACAGCAGCTCAAATTTATGTCTTCTGTCCAGAAACCAGAGAAAAACAGTGACAATGACAATAACTAAAACCCTCTATATCAACCATAGAAGCAACAAACATTAGTTCTCTGTGTTACAGAAGGCAAGAACACATTGGGAAAATACCTTAAAAATAGGCTTTTTCCGAAATCAACAATGACTACCAAAGGATTTATTATATCTTAGAATTCCACAATAAAATATTGATTGCTTTTTCTTTAAACCCACATCTAATAAACAGCAAGGAAGGATTTCAGATGACCTTACTTTGTCTTCCAAATGGCCACTGGGACAGCTGACCTGAGTCTTTTGTCAGTTTACATAAAGGATGTCCTTTGTGAAGAAGAGCAGTCAGTAAGTGCTGAGGTGGGATTATTAGTCCAGGTAAGAGAGGAAGGGACCGCGCCATCCACATGGACACAGCTCACCAGGGGTTCCTGTATAAACGTCCAGAACTTACCATCTGTTAAACAGAAGGAAGACTAGAGAGTCCTGACTAGCCTTTGCCCACAGAAAAATCTCTGATTTTTCTCTCATTACCATTTATTTTTTTTATTTTTTATTTTTTATTTATTTATTTTTATTTTTTTGGTACCGGGGATCGAACTCGGGTCCTTGCACTTGCACAGCAGGTGGCAAAACCACTGAGCTAAATCCCCGGCCCCACCATTTGTTTTATTTTTATAGGTCATTGTCAAAGCAGTGAAAAATTTTTTTTACCTGTCTAAAAAACCTCTCACATATCAGCTTCAACTAAGTCATGTTTTCCATATTTATTACCCCCAAGTAGGCCCAATTTTCATTGCCCAAAAAATAGTACAACAGGGCTTGAAAAAATATGTGCTGTTTTGCCTGGGTGCTAAAAGTATCACCAAGAGTTTTGATTAATGTATCTCGACACTGAATGCATTAACCATACAATATTCTTCTTGCTTAAAGGCTAATTAGAATTCAAGTCAGCGTGATACCTGCTTTTGAGGATTATAGCAATAACATTTGTTGCAATAAGAACCTCTAGGCAGCCAGTTTTGGTAGTGATTGATTTATAAAATTATTGAGGAGGAAAACAAATAAGAAAGTAGAGTTTGTTCTTAAAACACTTATTTCCCTCAAGGATCAAATTTGAGTATAAATTAAAACATCTTGGTGGCTCTGTTGAAAATGAACTACAACAGCAGATTTCAAATCCAGAAAACATATATTTCTGATTTTTAAAAAACAGGATTACATCATTAAAGTGCATTCATTACATTTACTGGGAATTTCACAACGGTTGCTAAGAGTCTCTGATTTCTGGCTCTATGAGTTTCCCTAATTGGACTCTCAAATTACTCAACTTTTCAGATAGTTTGCGTAAGCAGGAAATAATTATAAATAACAATAACCCAATGTTATGTTTTTAACTAGTACTTCTTCTGTTTTCTCTTTTAGGGATTTATGTCCTATATTACTTCCAAAATTTTCCCTCTGCTGCTTTTATTTACTTATTTAGGTACCGGGGATTGAACTTGGGACCTTGCACTTGCGAGGCAGGTGGCAGAACCACTGAACTAAATCCCGGGCCCTTCCTCTGCTACTTTTAAAATGGGCCCGAATGTCTCTGCGGCCCTCATCTCTAACAGCCGTAGAAGACAACTCTCAGCTAGCTTACTGAGCACTACGCTATCCCAACGATGCTCGAGTCAGTGTCTCCGCCTCCTGCAAGTCAGTGTGCACGGTACAAAGGGGGAGCTGCTATCTCAGACCACACCAGTCCTCAAGTTCTTGATCTGAAGGTCAGATCTTCAGCAGCATAGAAGCCAGAGTAAAAACATCATGCTGTACACATTTTGTGGCCACTTAAGGGATTGATTTTTCTGATTTGAGATAAGTTTTATGGTACTGTATCTCCCACACCCTGTTTTATTTCCCCATTTAATTTGTGGGTGAGATACAGTGGTGGTCTACGCTGAAAGGGCAGAAGCACTGCAGACAGTATCGGTGAGAAATGACGGGGGCTGGGCACTGCTGACTGGCACATGTCCATCACTGTGGGACGGGCCAAGGTTTCCTTCTGCCTTTCCTGTGGGCAGTGTAGGAGAGAGCTCCCTGAGGAAGACTTAGGCCCTGAACACCGCGACCCTCCACCCCTTGTTCCTGGAATACACTTGGACAACAGAAAGGGAAGTGGTATGATCTCATGTCCAAGAAAAACTGGGTGACCCTGCTGCTCTTAAATGTCACATTCGCCTATCATGGCAAAGGGGTGTTCACAGTGGACATCCATTAGCCCACAGGCACACATGGGCTGGACGTTCCGTAGCCTAAAATGACTCACATGAGAGAAGAATGCATAGAACAGGTGCTTCCAATACTCTGAGCTGCCCCAAGTCAAAGAAACGGTAATAGCTTTTACTATGTGCTTGGTGATATTTTAAGAGGTATTTATTCATGAATGAATGTATTCATTCACTTATTTCTCACAATATTGCTCTGTGCTATGATCAGTGAAGAGTCTTGTCTGGGGAGGAAAGGGAGGCACAGCATGATTATGAAACTTGTCCTCTGTCCTGTTCCCAGTAAGGGGCAGAACCAGGATGGTGCACTGGTGGTGTGCTCTAAAGTTGCTGGTCTACACTGCTTCATCACTCAGGTACAGTAACAGTAAAAAGGGGCAAGTGACATTTTCACATTTTTCAAAATAGGTATGGAGAGTAAAAAATTTTAAAAGCAGAAACTTGGAACCTTACCTTTTTATGTGATATCAGGACAGCTAGTTCTAATGATTTTTACCCATTAAAAAGTTTATAAAGCTAATTTTCTGAGCTCAAGTCTCACTCCAGAAGATTCACCTCTACATGGTACACTGTACATAATTTAATTTTCCCAGTTGAACATCTTGACATTATATGGACCATGAATGCATGAAATACGAATTCCAAATGCCTTCCACATGGCAAGTGGACTTTCCAATGCACATGCAGGCAGCTTTGCGTGGTTTGAAGTTAAGTTGCGCTTGTCTTAGTGTCTTGTATCACGCATGCTCTTGGTGTTGGTCCTTTGTCTGAGAGGGACCCCGGAGGTGACAGACAGATGAGTCTGCGTCTGTATTTAGGCACTGCGCTCATTTCTTGGGAGGTGTGAAAGCATGGGGGTGCTCATTAAGTTTCCACCATTCCACGAGAGCAGCAGGTGGTGAATCCAAGCTCCCCTGGTATGTCATGGCTGGCTTCCTCAATGTCTCAGAAATAATGAATGGCGTTTGCAAGCTCTCCAGCCCAGGCAGAAAAGGAAGAGATGAATAGCAACAGGAAGTATTTCCAAAGCATAAATAAACACACAAGTCTAGGAAGATTAGGGCTAATGTTCTTGCTACCACAATTCTGTATCCACACACAGTCAATCTATCTTTTAAATCTTGCTCTTTACTCAAACTATGAAATCCTGGTTAACTGTCTGGTGGTTGGCTGCATGGCAGAAGGTAAAAAACAAACCTAAGTTAATGAAGCTATATCATAAAATTATAAACTTTTAGCTCCACAAGTATCCAGTGAATACTAATGACTGTAACGGGTCCTTAAATTGATTCCTTTTCAATTAATTACCTATGCCCAGCTCTTTCTCCATTATAAGGAAAGCATATCTGTCATTTGAATTACAGTGATAAGACAAAGCTTATCAAACCAAAAACAGAACCTATGATTTAAATCAAATAGTGGATAGCTACTCCATAGTGCTTGACATTTCTATAGAACAACATCTCTAGTAAGTACAGAAGTTTTTTGGCCAATTAATAGCTTCTTCTCACTATAGTCATTAGTTAAGCAGTGAAAAAGAAAATACCAGAGCTACACGACCCCCGTAGAGCACATCCAGTGATTTCTTACAGCTGCAAGAACACAAGCCCTTATTGGAGGTGGGAAATCACCAACGAGCCTCCCAACTGAAGAAGTTTAAAACATTCAGATGAGCCCCAGAGGACTGGGCAACCCCGAGGGCCCACCGGGAAATTCTGCTTGGAGGAAATACGAGCTTAGTACATGGCCATGATGACAAGTCATAGTCCAAATCATACATGTACTGTTTTGGAGGGAAAAGTGAATTCCTCTGTGCTCCCGTTCCCTCTCTTGTCCAGAAGGCGCCTGAGCCCGGGAGCTGGCCATGGGGACTGCAGAGCCCGAGTCTCCCGTGGCTGAGCCAGCACGAGCCAGGCCCCCGCTAACCCAGAGTGATGGCAGCAGAGGGCTGGGCCCAGCCCGTCCAGATGCCTTCCTGCTGATTTCTAACGACACTAGGTTCTTTGTAATTAATCCTGGATATCACTTTGTTAGATTCATTCAAAAAATTTATGATCTTCTAATCATTTATAAAAAGCCATCATTTTTAATATGTGGAAGTTGCTGAGGCACTGCCATAAATTAACTCTGCAATATGAAATCCCATATTAATTTATGGAGTTATTCTGACTCCATCAGATGATAAAGAAGTGTCTTTGACTCCTTAGCAAATGGGTGTCACACAGGGCACTTTCCACTGGAGAAGCCAAAGACTGAACATATATGAAAAAGATGCATCTGAAATTTCTTGATATTAAATCTGGAAATATCGAACCCAAATCTCTTGAGTGTTCACCTGGAGGACACAGTTTTCATATTTATTAATTACCCCAAATGAACTTATAAAATATTACATATGATACCATAAGATCTCTGGGAACTCAACACCGTGGGGCCTCAGTTCACAAACTTGATTCTTTCCATGAATCTGGTTGCAACCGAATTGCAAGCATATACACACTATAATTTAATACTTCTAAAATTATTCAATATACCCTAAGCAGAAACTTCATGGACAATATACAGAACCCTCACACTGAAACTAGGAATATTAATTTCAGATTGGATCAATGCACACCCCAGAGGTTGATTTAAAACTCTGTAAGATTAGAACAATGTCAAGAAAATGTATTTTGTTCCCTGTCAAATAGTTCTGGAGTATATATTTATATTTTAAATAAGGAGTTGATTTTAAATGAATAACTATAGCGAAAGCAGTAGCACTTTAAATGTTGTCAGTTGCTGTTGTGAAAATACTAAACAATTTTTAAATATGTTAACACTTTTAAGTGGTTTAAAACCACTTAAAACAATGTTTAGAACTAAGCTTTAAGCAAATATTTCAAAAGATCCATAGAAAGTTTATGAGTTGAATCAAAACATTTTGGAAATGATTTGTACTCTGCAGTGAGGATTACTGACAGGAAGTGGAAGCACAAACATCTTAGAGGGATTATTACAATGGGTGAATCACAAAAACAGCTGCCTAAATGTTTGATTTATGGGAATGTTAAGACTAATTGTGGTCAAAATCTCATAGGATCTTAACGTTAAAATATGAAGGTAAAGATACAGTCTAGACTTTAAAAAATTTGTATAATTTCAAGTGAAATAGTATCTACATTTACTTAAGGGTCATAATAGGTTAAGGAGTGGAATATACAGTCTAGATAGCAATGGGAAACTAAATACCTGTGCTTGATTTTTATTTAAAAAATTAATTGGTTGAGATGGCTGGGGAGTATTTAAAGAGTATTGTTTTCATTTTTCCCTGTTTCCTTCCAAGTTGGGTGACTCTCACAATTACAGTTCTATGAAGCCAAGACTGTCAGTGCAGTATTTACCTTGATCCCCGGAAGCCCAGGAAGCCCGGGAAGCCCTGGTTCACCCTGCATGGGAAAATCACATAGCATTATAGAAGAATAGCCACTCAGTCAGTCTCCAGAGAAAACTATGGCAAGGCTTCCCAGCTGAATTCTTTCTGCATATAGAAATATACACAAAAAAAATGGCCTAGGTTCCAGAAGTTGGCTGAGATTATGCAGCTCAGTCAACTCTTGATTCAGGGACTGGTCTACTACTTTGCAGGTATTTCAAGATTTTTCCTCTTCCTGCCATTCACTGCTCATTGGCACATCTATCGCAGGGTAAGAAAGAGGAGTAAAAGGAGAAGGAATGTCTCCACTGTATTTCTCCTTGCTAAATGATTTACTGGAGCTATCTATGGAAATGAGGTTTTTTCATGCAGCTCAATATCAAGTACTACCCCAGGCTCCTCTCACCTCAGACAATCAAGAGTTGGCTGTAGGAACAGATGGTCACATCAGAACAATATACATTAAAAGCACTGCTCACTTAAAAGGCTAGTGAGATTTCCTTTCCATTCCTGAATGATGAGAAGATAAATAAATAGTGAAGATTATACTTAACTCTGGCCTGTATTTCTGACAATTGTTGAGTCGGGCAACGTGGTTGGCAGCTCAGGCCTAATGGTATCATGCAGCTGTTCCCAAATACAGGTCCGAGATTAAGTGCTGCTTACTGGGAGCGCAGGAGTTGGGCTAACCCTTCTCATTTTCACAGAATTGTCCACATTATTTTAAGCACAAAGTGTAGGGATGAGAGGTTACATTGCACAACAAATCTCCTGAATTCCACTGAAGCAGCATAAAGGAACTGCAGGGAATAGATGACAACCACACTGGAGACAGAATCAGTAGTAAAGCAGAAGGAGGCTTCTATGCTTTAACAAACCTCTTTCCAAGGAAAAATCTAAGAACAACCAGATTTTCCATCTTTAACATTATTACTTTCAAATGATGAGGAGCTATAACTTGATTTGGTATTATCACAAAATGACTTCAAATAATAGTTTATTAAAAGGGAGGACAATGACTTTCCTGATGGTTTAGAATTTAGACTGAAGGCACTTCAGGAATGCAAAAGAAAAACTATTCTGTCCAAAACTATAGAAATGAAAGTTTGCATTGGGAATAAGTGTACAATGAGATGAGGCCAGAGAAGAAAGGATAATTGTTAAGAATTTACATTCCATTCAAAGACTACTTGTGCAAGTAGATTAAAGTTTACACAGTTCCTATAGTACAGATTTAATTTTCTTTTTTCTTTCCCTTTCATCATTTAATCAATAAATTTAAGAGGACCCTGGAGAAAGATCTTGTAAAATATTATGCTGAAAGTTCTCTATTCCTTTAAAAATGTACAAGGTTGTTGAAGACAACAACTTGCGGTGTGTTCAGAGCCACCCTGCAGTACGCACTGAGACAGCCCATCTGAACATGCAGAAACATGCAGGTCACAGCACTATTTCCCAGTAAGATTCTCATCATTCCCTTCCCTCCTGACCAGATTAAAAGAGCTGTTTAAAGAAAGACATTATATGCACGTGTATGCATGGATACACACTCAGCTTCTTTGACAATGAGACAGACGTGTAAGACAGTATGGAATATTTTATAATGTAGGCTAAGTACGGAGACTTTGGCATTTAACCTTTATATCATAAGTATGTGTGTGTGTGATAGGTCATAAATGTATTGCTTGGTGAAAAAAATTTTCAGAAATTTATATCAGTGTCTCAAATTTTTATGAATTCAACTTTTCCAAATTTCTATTTCCTTCATATACTAGAGGACATGGAGCATCTGTTATCACTTTTAGGAAGACATTTCTTCCTAGGTCATTGTCTCTCTAATCTTCCAGCTCAGAGACGGCCTTCCTGGTAGCCTCTCCACGTCGTCTGTTCACGAGCTGGGCTCTCCTGTGGGTGAAGGCGGGGCCGCAACTGAGCACTGCTTTTGGTCCATGCAGAGAAGGCCTGCCCAGGAGCGCCACCCTTACACGGGTGTGTTACACCCTTGATTTTGTCTCCCCCTTTTGCTCTTCACTCTCTTGGGAGAGACCCTCACAGAAATCAGACTGCGTTTCACTGCATGCCCTTGTTATGACAACCCAGACTTCTAGAGAAAGCTCAGTGGTGAGGCTCCCTTTTGATGGGAATCAAGTAATTTTACTTCTTTAAAACTAAAATACACACTTTTAAAAGATGTGTTACAGCACCTCAGATCTCTAGAAAGAACCCAGTGGTGAGGTTCTCTCATGATGGACATCAGCATCAACTGATTTTATTGCTTTAAAACAAAAATATATACTTTAAAAGATGTAGAGAAGTCAGGAAAGAAAGAACTATGTGAAGAAACACAGTGCCTGTCTTATGAATCTACGCATTCCCTCTACATGCGCACATAAACACTTCACCTTATCTGCCAACCACACACTCTACTGCTGAGGCTATACAAGAAGAAATCTGATGAGGTCCTCCCTACGTTATGAAAGTCACTCTGGATATCAAACCCTCACCCTGAAAGGATCACACTGTGCCTCAGGATGGCCACTATTGCGAGTGTGCTGAGCTAAGATCATCTGCACCCTCTGGGATTGTCCCTGAGTGAGTGGCTTACGCCCCACTGAGCCCACAGCAGAGTCTGCATGTAACAAGAATCAGAGGGTAGAGCCCAGAACCCACTCAGGTGAGTGTGTCATTTTCTGACTGGAGTAGGCATCACGCATGGAGATACTTTCCGGTTGGTGTGGGCGTGTGGAGTGTCACCAAATCCCAGCGGTAGACAAGGAAGTTGTGTTACTGTGGGAAAGTGAGGCTGCATCAAGGGTAGAATCTGGCCTCAAAGTTAATGAGAAGGATGTTGCTCATTTCAGGGCATATATTAACCTAACCCTAGACGGGCTGTAAGTTTTTAAGCGAATCGACTCTGCTTTCAGTGTAATTTAAAACTGATTTTTAATGAAATACAAAAGAAATCCAATGTTACTATGAGTAAAGCTATAAACTTCCAGAATGAATCCAAATTGTATTTCTAAAGAATAATGGTAAGGCAGTGTGTTGTTAAGCAATTGAGGCTCACTTCTGCTTCTTCCACTCTGAAAAGAGTAGAGCTGAAGATTATAGCAGAACTATTTTGGGTTGTGCTTTAGAGATGTAACAATCGCGTGGACTTTTTCTTTATAGCAAATCACAGATTTGGAGAGGTATTACAACACAGACTTTAATTTTTAAAGACTAAGGGACTTAACATTGAGATGAGTTGTTTCTTCAGAGCAAACCAAACCACAGATCTCTGCCTATATCACTAATTTCAAACTTCTTAAAGATCAGAAAGAAATATTATGAATTAAACAGTAAAATTTGCAGAGTTTTCCTGGGCTTTTCAGAAAGTCTCACCTTCACCTGGAACTGGGCCTGATGAATCATTTACTCTAGATTCTTAGTTATAAGAGAAAAATCTGTCTTGAAATTAGAGAAATGTTACAAGAATATGAAAGACTTTCTGAAAAATTATTTCCATCCTCAGAATTTTTAAAAAAAGCTTTCTCAATGACAATATTGCTTAAGATTTTGTCATGCTGAAAGGTTCCATACTACTGTGAAATGTTCCTACATTTTATCTTCCTATTCATATTTTTTTTTAATGATTGTGTTTTTTATACTTCACATAATGATTTGCACAATGACTCAATGTGATTGTCACATTTTACAGTAAAAGAACAGGGCTGAAGTCTTGTTCAAGATTTCAGTTGTACGGGACAGTGATTAAGCTCAATGGTTCTGCCGCCTGCCTCACAATTGCAAGGTCTCGAGTTCAATCCCCAGTACCAAAAAAAAAAAGATTTCAGTTGTAATAAATTGAAGATGTGAATTTATACCTCCTGATTAATTATAAATATAATACCATCCCAACTATGACCCCATTTCTCCTCAATAAAAACTGGAAAAAAGAAAAAAGAAAAGTGGAAGGCAGCACTGAAACTACTTAACTCTGCTAAATATATTAATGGATTGTGATTTTGTACGCTCAGCATCTAATGATTATTATGTTTTAAGATCAAATAGTAGCCAGTATATAATGTTATGTAGCTAGATTCTGAGAGAAGAGGTTTTATTTTTATCATATATGATAATAAAATGTAGGATTGAATCCCTAAATTCCTTGGGAACTATGTAAGCCCTCTGATTTTATTAAATTAGCTCTTTCTTTGCCATTTTAACAAATTACATGACCCCATTTTAAAGGACTTGAGTTTGGCTTATTGGTATTAAAATAACCGTCTTCATGAAGGTGACATTTTGTGCTGTCTCTGTGGGTTCCCCTGGCCATTGACTTCCATTCCTATTCATATTTTTGCTACAACATCAAATACTGCTGGGCAAAGGCAGACTCATAATCTTAAGAGAGATCTAACTTATCGTGGAATTCACATTTACTTGTTAGCTACCGTCCATCTGTTATCTAAAACCCCACTGCATCGAGTTCAGATGATAAACTACAACACTTGTTTCTTGACCCAGATTCGAATGAGATCTAAACATGTTCACTGCATGTAGTCTCATGTATTGCTGAAATGAAGCACAAACGATAAATTTAGTATAGCCCCAGCTCAGTTAGTTAAATTGGTAGGGCTAGTGTCTTTAAGTTTAGTTCACGAACACATATAGTTCATATAACATAATACTCATGGCACAGGTAGACTCATAGAAATTATCGAGAAAAAAGTATTTGTGATAAGAGGAAAAGGAATGTAATTTTTAAAGACCTGTCTATCACTCTCTAATGAGACGGCTAGCAGATATTCACTCATTTCTTCTCATGAATGATAGAGACATGCAGGTTCCCTCTGGGCATGCAAGGGAGGCTGTTGGCATTGCAGCGCAGCTGTGTTAGATCAGACAGCAAGGCACATGCAGACTTCGGTTCATAAAGCACCCTTTTACATGGAGAGAGTTTCTTTTCATATTTTGCTATGGTCACAATCGAGACCTTTAATAATGCAAAACAGCCAATAACACTCTGCATGCAAAACATGAAAACTACATCACCTTGCAATAATCATCTTTATATTATATGGTGGATTTCACACATAAAATGGTGTCTGTGACACAGTACAAAGGACACACTGAAGGTAGAGATGTTACCTTTTGCCCTGGGCGACCAGATTCTCCAGGTTCTCCCTGGCCAAAGAAAAGCAAAGATGAAAAGACAGTCTTTCAGGACTTTCTGCAAAGCCTTAGCCTCCAGGGACTTCCTGAGATGGCCTAACCTCCTCGGTCACATGTGCTTTGTTCTCCTCCTCTCCATCCCACTGGACAGAGGGAATTTTTTATGAATATACCAATAGCTCACATACAAATCCACATCTCCATAAAACCAATTTGAGAGGGAAGAGAAGGCCAGATCTTTTGTTTAAACCTTCACCAGCTCCCCCAGATGGCCCTGCTGTGTTTAGCAGTCGATTATGGTAAAAGAATAGGAACAGAGCTGTAATCAGGAATGCTGGTAAAAGGGAAAAGAAAGGAGAGCCTTAGGAATTCAAAATTGTGACCCTGTGGTACAGACACTCACAGAGTTATTACCTTGATTCCTGCAGCAGATGATCCGGGATCACCCTGAAATAAAAACCATGAGAGATCATGCTGTAAGGTAAGGGAATAGGAAATACCACACTCCCAGAGAGCTGTTAGCCACGAGGACACTCAATGGGCCACCATGACTTTGCTCTGTGAGACTTTGCACGAATCTGTCAGCTGTTAAGATGACAATGACTTAGAAGACAAGCAATGTATTTCTGTAAACATGGGTTTACTTTGAATGCAAAATGCATTACGACTGTATTCCTTAAAATGAAAATACTGTACAACAATCTCTTCCCTTGATACCATGCTGAAAGAGGGAGCAATAAATTCTAGGATAGGGAGCTACAACTCTCTGTTTTCTCTCTTGGTGTTTTTATCGCCGGTCGTTGCTGTCAGGGAGTCCCTTGACCCTTCTGGTGATCGCTTGAGGCTGTCAAGGAAACCAGAACAGCCAGAGGAGGAAGCTCACACTGGGCCCTCAGCTGTCTGTCTGCGCAAAAGCCAGGCCCAGCCCTTGTTGTAGATTCCGGAAGCTGCTCGTCAGTCTCTCTGAGAGACAGACATGGGCCACAGGCCCTCGGTCCTTCCCGCACGTCCGCTCTCCTCTCCCCTCTTCCACGATGGCACCTTGTCTTTCACAACTAAATGGCCTTGCCTCAGAGCGGCCTTCACCGTCCGTCCAGTGTGTACGCGAATCCTCCACGCAGCACCGTGAGCCCTCCTTCCGGTGGGCACGGCTCCCTTCCTTAGGCCTCTCTGTGCTTCCTGCGCGCTCCCTGGCCCAGCTAATCTGCAGCCCATTGTAGTGTGCGGTCACTTTGCATCTGGTAAATCAATAAACAAATCTCAAAAGAATTTTTAAAACAGGCCAGCAGTCAAAGATCAAAAGGAAAAAGCCTTTAAGAAGGGAGAGAAAAGGCTTTAGTAGGAGAAAGAAACAGTAAATTAAGGCCCGGGTTGTAGCTCAGTGGCACCAAGCCTGCCTGGCAAGTGTAAGGTCCTGAGTTCAATTCCCAGTACCAGAAAAAACAAAACAAACAAACAAAACAAGGAAACCCCGGTAAGTTAGCTTGCATGTGAGTTTTGACAGCTGTAATTGCTGTTACCCAAGGAAAACTTAAAATGTGACTAAACAAAGTAGAGGACTCTGCCTTCTGTCTTTCTGTAGAACTATACTCCTTTTCCCAGGGCTTAACATTCAACTGAGTTCCAGATGGGATGTAAAAAATGTGGCCAATAAAACATTTCTTTTTATTTCTACTGAGTCCAGAAGCTATCAACACTAAGGAACCAGTTTGCAATATTTTGTACAGTAAGATCTTTGAATTCATAAAAACAACTTTGACTTTACAAAATTCCTTCTTTCATCTCATTTATGCCTCAGAAAACTTCCAAGAGACAGGGCAGATGTTATTTCCACTTGATAGGTAAAGAAATTGAAACAACTAGAAATTAAGTGAATTT
Organism: Heterocephalus glaber; assembly: GCF_053883595.1. Lineage (NCBI taxonomy): Eukaryota > Metazoa > Chordata > Mammalia > Rodentia > Bathyergidae > Heterocephalus > Heterocephalus glaber. The sequence continues at coordinate 3,440,739 of NW_028258413.1, read as the reverse complement.
GGTGCTTGCTAAATTCTATTGCTATGTTCTTTTTATTAGAATAAGAAAAGAATTATTGGCTTATTTCATTTTGACAACAGGACATAAAGGCTGAGGTGAACTTGTAAATAAAAGGAAATTGCTTGTAGTTAAAACTTTTTTCAGCATTTTAATGAAAAGTGGTTAGATAACCCACTGTAAGAGAATAAAAACTGGGTTTCTTTCTCATAGAAAGTGGCTAGAAAAAGAAGGACAGATTCCCAAAAGGCTGGCTTATTTGTGGAAATCTGAGAGGTTTTATTTGATGGACAGTTAAGAATGATATTTTTATTCTCTTTTTAAAGATTTGGAACTGTGAAATCTCCAGGCATTTTTATAAATTTTAAGTGGCAAGGAAACTTCTGGAAAACATTTGTAAGTTAGGCATTTTGAAGGATGCTGCTGCAGGGAGTGAAATGGAGCAGTGTGTGCCTATAATCCTCCTCCTCGCTGAGTGAAATGGATGTAGGGTTAAGGTGGGGAAAATCCCCTGTGTCTTAAATACGTTCCTAGCTTCGTAAGTGATGTGGTTTAGAAACCAAAATTTCTAGAGTGTAAGTCAGAGATGGGGATATAGTCCGAGGAGATACTTGAGATAAAGGAACTTGATTTTCACTTTTTTTTTGGTACCAGGAGTCTAACTCAGGACCTTGCGCTTGCAAGGCAGGCCTGACACCACTGAGCTAAATCCTAGGCCCAATTTCACTAATTTCTTATTCAAGCCCTATTTCTAGTTTTACTTGTGATTATTTTCAAATGTAACACTCAGTGGATGATTATATGCATATGCTCACAGAGCCCATGTAGGAGCAGACAGTGAATGTGGTGATATATTCATAGCGTTCATCAATTCACCCCAGAAGTATTTACTGAGCACTGATTATGCACCAAGTGTGTTCTGAGTGCTGGAAGCTGGGGAAGCAATGTCATACAACCCAGCCCAGCAGTCACAATCCCTGCCCCCATTCTGTTTTTATAATAAACACATTTATATATGATCTGTATATATTTGTATATATGTTTCTATATAATGTATCTATAATACAAAACATTGAAAGTATGAAGGATATTTTATTTCTTTCTTTCCTTTAAAAAAATCTGGGACAAAAGAGATGGTCATGTTTGGGAAATCTTGTGTTGCTGTGTACATACACAGCAGCCACGACAAGCAAACACACAGTCAAGGAAATCTTCTACCCTTCTATGAACATAAAGTTCAACAGAAATTCTAAAGGTTTTTCATTCAATAAATATTTTCTAACTATGTGTCAGGAACTTGGGTTGGTGCTGAGAATAGCACAGCCTAGCATTACGTAGTTTTGGTTTTGCTTTTTTTGTTTTTGCTTTTTCAGTGAGCTTGATGTCAAATTTAAAAAGAAATTATATTAAAGTATAATGAGGACTATGACAAATTATAAAGAGTGCTGTTGGAGGATCTCGTAGGTGACCTAATCAATCAGAGGAGCGTTACAGACCGCCCCAAGGAAATGACTTTGAAACTCAGGCTGAAGAATGAATAAGATTAGAAAATGGAGAAGATCCAGGTATGGTGGCACAAGCCTGTATGTAACTTGAGCACTCTGGGAGGCTGAGACGGAGGGATCACAGCTCCAGCCCAGTCTGGGCAATTTGGTGACTCAGTGAGACCTTGTCTCAGTAAAAAATAAAATGGGCTGGGGATGGAGCTCACTGTGAAGGCCTTGGTGGTGGCTGGGAGCCGAGAGGGGCCTGGAGGGAGGGGGAGAGAGGAAATGAAAGAGAGAAAGGGGAGGTGAGGAGTTGGGAGAGCAGAGCAGAGGCGGCTAAGCAAAGAGTGACATGCGCTGAACATGGTAGAGGTGGCACTGAGCAATGCAGGGTGCACCGAGACAGGCCAAGGTGTGATCTGAGGGAGCTAGTTGTGTCGGTGGCTCCAGATATGGTGTGGTTTCTGGAGTAACTCAAAAGGCTGCGTATGAAAAATGTCACACAGATGTCAAGGAAGAAGGTGGTGTGTTCCACAGAATAGAAACTGGGGAGCAAAGAAACAGAAGAGCCGGACAGATATGCCATGAAAATGAAGGAGGAAGCCTTACATCAACAGGTAAACAGTGCATGACAGGGTGACATGGTCCAGTCAGTGGGCAGCACAAGCACCCACTCTCAGGTGGGTGGCAATAGAGCAGAAAGCCATTTCCACAGTCGTCGGTGGGGTCATCACCCCGAGGGGTGGACAGCACCCTTCCACGGTGGTCGACACAGGACTGAACTCCGCTCTGACGGGAGAGGCTAAGCCTGGAGTGCACCGCAGCTGCTGGCTACAGACCGCCCAGCCCAGGGGTGTTCATGGTTCCCCAGCATTTCCAGCTGACCTCTGGAAGGGCTCAGATTGCTTTACCATCCAAAGGTGCCGAGGTGGATCAAAAGGGAAAAAATCCTATTAAAGTGAATCAGTTGATGATGTAATTTACTACATCAATAGCAGAAAAGAAGGATTTAAAAAAAAAAATTTACATCCTAACCTTGGTGAATGATGAATGAGTTTCACATACTGAACAAAAAGGCCACAAAAAGAGTGTTTCCAACATGCTGGAAACAAATCATATGACAGAAGCAGGAAATGTTTAAAAAACACATCAAAAATTATATTCCAATTACAGCGTTCTTGGGATGAAAGCTGGGGGTCAGGTTACACATTATACATGTTACAGCTTCCTATTTACAATCCCGTTCAGACCCACTGAAAGCTTAGAGAAATGATTTCCGTTCTTGCACTTAATTTCAGCTAATAAAACTTTTTGATAAAAAAAAACCAATCTTGTTGATTTCCATTTCTGTGGGGCAAGAAAAGTGAAGGTTTACTGAGAGTTTATGATGTATGAGTCAGGATGGTAAATGATTTGCATTAATGTATAAAATAAGAACCGTATTCCTGCGAGGTGCCTTGGTCTTTTCAAAGAAAAAAGTTGCTTTACAATTGTAAAATTCAATTTCAAAACACGTGTTACTAAAGAAACAACTATCGGCCTACCTTCCAAAAGTGAAGCTTTAAAAATATGTCTACTAAAGCATAAAATATTCTATGTGAACCCACATAGGCATAGTTCCTACTTGGTATACATTTGGTTTTCACTTGAAGAAACTGTCCTCTGTGTAGAGTATTTTGTTGCTTTCATGCCCAGGTTGGCAACTGTGAGCAGATCCAGCTGGCTACCTGCAAGGCCTACAGGCCAGCAATGGCTTTTATAGGCTTAAATGGTAACAAAACTCAAAATAACAATATTTCACCACACGTGAAAGTCAGAGGATTACAATTTCCAAGTCCAGTAATGAAGTTTTATCGGGACACAGACACACCCAGTTACGTGTTGCCTGTGGTCGAATTCACGCTGCCACAGCAGAGGTGAGGAGCTGGGAGAGACCCCATGGCCCAAAAAAAACCAAGAGTATTTATTTTTCTGGTGCTTTACAGAAAAAATTGGCTGACCTCTGCTTTTGAGCAAAAATAGGAAAGTTCATATACCATCATCCAGGCTGATACAGCTAGGGTGTCAAACTTTGAGCTTGAGAGTGGCCGGAGTGTGCCTTTGGTCTTATTTGTATGAAGCAGCTTCATGTCATATCTGATGGCAGCAGATAAATAAAATGGTACTCAACGAGGGTGATTCTGTCCTGGAGACACATTTGGTTGTCAAATTCAGGGGTGTGACTGGCATCTCATGGGTAAAGGCCAACAATGACGCGGCCCATGGTAAAGAGTTATCTGTCCAGGGGCCAGGGATTTAGCTCAATGGTTTCGCCGCCTGCTGCGCAAGCTCAAGGACCAGAGTTCGATTTCCGGTACCAAAAAAAAAAAAAAAAAGAATTATCTTTCTTGGCGCTGAGGCCAAGAAAGCCTGGTCCACAAGAGACCCAATCCCCTCCAATTCCTAGACGGTTCCTCAAACACAAACTCTGTTGCTACTCAGTAACATTAATTCATTCCCCCATGCCATATTTATATTAATATTTACAAGAAGGAAAGAGATAAATGTCTGTTTATTTTGTGGGCATGTTTTTATGACTAACCATTATCCATCTGTACTGTAATAATTTTCAAAGAGAAACAGTCTTATCCTCAACTCTATGCCTAAATGAATAATTTTTTTAATCAATTATTTGGCTTGATTTACGTTGTCCATCTGATTCTGTTGTAAAGTCAGTTTCTTAAAATGTCTTCTTTTCACTTTCAACACAGTGAAGTGGAATAGAATGTGTCCTGCGGTGGAGAAGTGAGATGTCCAAGCAGCAAACTAAGCAAAAGCTATAAAGACAGAGGAGAGGAGGGAAGGGGAGACTCGGAGGAGGAAAACAAGCCACGGACTACGGCACTATCAACCCTAACCATGATTTAAATGGCCGAGAAAAAAATATAAAAGCTGACAAAAGATCTAGATTTACTGGATTTTAAGTTCAGGCAAATTTTGAAGAGTGCCCTAAAGACCCTAGTCAGGTGATAACAACTTACAATGCAACTTTTAAACTTCGTCCCAAGTCCCTGACACGCTGTCTCCTGCAACTGGACCAAACGAGGTCTCTTTGGAACTCTTTTCCAACCCTGCATCTACACGGAGGATCCCATTTACACACGCGGTGTTTTCATTCCTTGAAAGCCACATTACTGGCAACTTTTTAGTTCTACATTTTTTAGAACTGTTGACATATCATTTTTCTTTCAAAATATTTAAATCTGTAGATAGGATGAGGAGTACTAACATTTTATAAATCCAGTGTTGAAACACTCTCTAGCCTTGGAGAATTCTCTCTGCCCCTGTCCTGTTAAGCTAGTCTGACTGACCTCTTTCAACCCCCCCCGTTTCCACACGAAACCGCGTGCCTGCTTCTGCACAGACCCCTTCATGTTTCACAACACTGTACCTTTTCTCCCGTGTCACCTTTGGGGCCTCTGTCTCCAGCGTCTCCCTGAGGAAAGGAAAGAGTGAGGTGCATAAAAACTGACTGGTAACATTTAAGCAAGGAGTGTTTTTCCCTAAGCTCCCTTTCACAGTGCTGTAGATGACAATCAGTCGCAAATGTTCTGCGCTGATCCGCCTTCACTCGCACAGCTGCCTGATATCAACACAATTAATTTTATTACAGTGAAGATGGCCGAATAGTTTTAAGCTCCCTAACACTGCTAGAAAGCAGTAATTTGCCTGCCGGCCTTCTAATAGCTTATTTGGATACTTGCACCTCCTGCCCCTCTCTCCTTTCTCCTCCACTCAAAGCTCCTGTACCAAAAGCTTTCTCCTGAAAATCCCTCTGGACACTGCCTTACCCTACCCCTTCCTGCTTCTGGGTCCAAGTTGGAACACCTGGGCTCCTATCTGTCTTTTGTCTTCTACCTGTGTAAATCGCACCTCTTCTTCAAACCTGTCTCCAATCTCCAGGGCCTTAGTGTGCAGGACGTGCCTGTCAAAGCCTGTTGTCTGTGTAATTATTTATTTGTGAAATGAAAGTTTCATACTTTGTTAGAAAACTTTTTGTGTATATATGCTTCCTGTTATTTTCGAGACTTCCTATACCCATTCCATTCCTTCCTTCCCAGGCATCTCCTTTCTCTCCACAAAGCAATGCACTAGGGAAAAAGGCCTTCCTCAATTCTTCAAGGTTTGCCTCTTTAAATTTTCAGTTAATTTAAGCTTTGCTGCACATCACAGTAGACGTGTCACAGACTTCGGAGTTGCGAAGACGGCATCCATCTCTGACACTTACTGGCCAAGTGAAATTCTCATTGCATCACTTTGTCTGTGAACCGGAAGGGTGCTTTTTTCCTCTACTTAAAGGAAATAGGTACCGTACTGTGCGCACACCCTGAGCCATGCCCGATGGCCGTCAGCAATGGTAGCAGCGCATGCTGGTTCACAGACGTCACAGGCTGCAATGCCCCTGTAAGAGGCCTCTTCCCTATCATTAAAAAAGTTCCTTAAAACCAAAGAGAAACTGTCATGAACAGTTTCTTGGGAGACAGGAAGTGGAGGAGGGAGATTTTTACTTTTTTCTTTTGTTTCAAATAAGCATGGGGGTGACCTGCTCCGCACTCTGTCCGTGATGGCGGACAGCCCACGGTGGATGCGAAGCTGGCGACTTACCTCACAGCCACCAAGAGGGGTGGGCATTGCTTCTTCCCCTCCAGTTCTGCACAAAAGAGTTGTCTGAGGACCAATTTCCAGTTAACTACCATGAGCTGGATGGATGCCAAGTAAATGTATTGATAATCTATTCTGAAGAAACTTTGACGGGTGGTTTGTTTGCATGCTTTTAAAAAATTGCTTGAAAATCCCTTTATTAGAAAACAAACCTCCTTTAAAAAAAAAAACTGGCACAGAGTGGCTGACTCTAAAGTTCAGGGCTCGACACAGGCTGTTCATTCATGAAATTGCTTTCCACACCCCTCTAGTTTGCTCTTCTTCTAATTAAATAAATGCCCCTTTTCTCTTTACAACGCTGAAAAGTACAGTTACACTGAAGACTTATCTTGGTCATTAGGTGAACTTCTTTGGAACGAGGGGTTACAGAGCCGATTTGCCAGATCCAATCGTGGTGCAGCATCGTGGGCTTCCCCACTTGGATGCCATGAGAGTACAGCATGAGAACCAGGAAGCCAAGGCCACTGTAGGCACAGAGACTCAACACGGCCCTGACAGCCAAGAAGGAAGGGAGCATGCAGCTCCCTGTTCTCCTTTCGCTTCTCTTTCTTGTTTTTATGGGAATTCTTTGTGGGGCACGTTTCAGATCATTGCTGCAGGTAAACATGTGTATCCCTTTAACCCAGTGACATAACAAGCAGCAGAGAGATGTAGATGCTCACAAGGCACTGCAAAGGCATTAGCAAGTGAGCAGCACAGAGGCTGCACAGGCCTGGGGATTGTTGAAAGCCACTGAAAAGTCTGACACAGATGTTCAACTTTGGTTCCTGTCTTTCCTCTTTTTGTAAATCTTTCTACTCAAGCTTTTGTCCATATAAAAGAATTACAGCCGGGGATTTAGCTCAGTGGTTCCGCTGCCTGCCTCGTAAGCTGAAGGACCTAAGTTCGATCCCCGGTACCAAAAAAATAAATAAATAAAAGAATTACATTATTTTCTTCTGACACTAATTGTCAGTTATTTGCTTGAGAAACAAGCAAATAAACAAGGTTATTGCTGGTACCTCCATTTCTGTTTATCATATCTCTCTGTACACCTGTCTGTCCGTCCCTCCCTCTATCCCTCCCTGGTTCCCTCCATCTATTCAGTTCAGTCTGGATACCTCTTTGGGGGAAAACACAGGCAGAATCATTCTTACCTTTTCTCCTTGTTTTCCAGGTTCTCCCTGGGCAAAAGAAGAGAGATTGAGTGATGTTAAATTATAAAACTGATTAAGCAACAGCAAATAAACCAGATATCAAAACATGTTAGATGAATCACATGTGGCATTTTCTATTTTGGCTATATTATATACATAACATATAAGAAAACAAATGGTAAGATGAGTTTCCTGAAGTGGGTATGGATATCAATAGCAAATGTAATTTTAATTCTTTGCCCTTTTACACAAATAATTCCAAGATGACCACCCAGGAACATACCAGGGCACTGAGGAGAGAGGAAGAACACGGCAAACTTCCTATCCATTTCTTTTAATCTGCTGAAACTCTCGATCAGTAAGACAGACCGGAAAGTCCTTGCCCAAAGCCTTCCACTCACAGCACTCCCAGAGCAGGACGGCCTTGCCACCAGGAGTTCCCAACCTGTCTTCCTCTACAGACATCAGGACCTCCAGCCCTGACTCTTCCCAGTGTCACTCCGCTGCTCTAACTCAGCGACTGGGTGGGGTGGGGTGGGGTGTGCTCCGGGAGACACTGAGCCGTCAGCAAAGGCGCAAAGGTGCAAAGGCGCAAGAAGGGAGCGTAATTCCCAAGTCTAGGAGGGCCGCCTCTTCCGGTGATAACCAGGTAGCATGAGTACTGAAAGGCAAATTGTGCTCTGAAAAGAACTCATAACTGTCACTTTATCCTGGAAAGACGACGGAGCAGGAACATTCTCAAGAGCACCAAACCCGTTATGATAATATTTCCTGTTGAAAAATTTGAGTAGGTGCTGCCTGGGCTCAGACCGCTTAAAAAAAAAAAAAAAAAAGGTAAAAGGCAATTAGTGCGCATGCGTGGGTGTGTGTATGTGCGTTTTAATTTATAACCCAGCCAGAACGCTGGAGGTAAACTCTGGCTGGGGGTAAACTCTTCATTCTCTGGAATTCAACCTGACCCCTTGGCTTTCTGAATTTCTGGCCACCTTCACTGCTCGACATCTGGCCTGATGGCCAGGTTGCTAGGCAACACAGGAAGAGCACTGTGAATGTGCGTTAAGCGTTAACTCCCATCATTTGACTTTTTAGCGTGGAGCAAGAAGGAAGGAGACAGGAAAACGGCTGTCCCAGAAGGAACATTTTCTTTCCTCTCCTGCAGGACAAAGGACAGGTCTATAAATCTGAGGTCTGTCCCGGCGGCTGTCAATAGCCCTGTGATCTGTAGAATCAGCTGACAGGCATCTGCGGGGACAGATCCCCACCAGCACAGCTGACGGATTAGACGTTAGGTCTGTACTTAAAGGGGTAGGCACTCATCAAAGGATTTGGGATTTGTCTGCCTGTTTGGTTTAAACTAAACTGTCACCAATCTTTTATAGTTAACAGATTCATTTGTTCTTTGAGAAACAAAGAAAACGTCCAATCCAAAAAAAACATTACGTTTTTTCCCCATTTAGTAATTCAGACTCCATCCATTTTTAAATTTTAAACATGCCACATCTTTATTTTGCTCTTCATCTGATTAAGTGGATATGTTGTGTGGAGGCTGAAGGTGGCCAAGTCTCAAGGAAAAGCCACAGTGGTACTGGGCACATCTTCTGCACCGAGGCTCGTAAATACAAACACATACGTGTCAGGCAGTGTGCATGCGGCCTGCTTCTATATGCTCATGAAGGGGCAAGAGGACAGCATCACGTGTAAAACACGGGATGATGATATTATTTAATCATCCCAGATAGATTTTCGGCAACCCTAGCTTATTTGTTTGCACTTTTAACCCTAATGAAAATTGCAATATCTTCCTTAGTGATGAATGTTTCACCATTGACAAATATTCAACCCAAGTGCAACCAGTGAAACAGTAAAAATTGTGATAGCTTTTGAAGTCCTTGTGTCCAAGGATCTGCTTGGCTCCAGTGCACTAACCTCTAGTCCAGGGGCCCCGTCCTGTCCTGCAGCTCCAGGCAACCCAGGCTCACCCTCAAAATGAAGAACAGACACAACTAAGTAAAACGGACAACACCAGCATGCTGTATAGACCACTGAAGCCAATAACCATCCAACAGTGCTCTAGAAGTGGACAGAGAATAAGCGATGTTAGTGGAAATGCGGGTCAGTTCGCAGGGTCCAAAATTCTAGAGAACAAGATCTGTTAACAGGGTTAGTCTTCTCTGTTCAGTCTTTTATTCACCAAGAAATCCGAAGTGACTACCAATGTGAGTACTTAGCATGGTGTTGGGTACATTGCAGACATCAAATAAGTATTCACTGAAGGGATAAAAGGCATTTGAAAACACAAGACGTTCTTGGTTAAGAATTTATAAGTGACTCGTCAGGTAAGGAAAGTAGAGACTAGTTCATTATATTTTCATATTAGATCTAATTGAATCAACATTTACAAATCTAATTCTTGAAAATCACACATCTTTCAACACCTACTTGGTTAGACACATTCGACCCAAAAGTAAAGAGTAAAAATAGCTTCCTTTCATTTCACTGTAAAAATGAATAGAACAGTCTCCAGGCTTATGGCTCTGTCATATTGAATAACAACCTTTTGGGGGAAAAAGACAATGCCAATTTTAGGCTGGAAAAAAATTCTCCATTTCAGAAATAAGATCTCTACTAGTCTTTCTGGACTCCGAACCAGCAATTGTTTTCCCAAAAGGGAAAAAGGTCCCTTGAAGAATCCAGACAGAAAAGGTAGATCTCCTTGTTTCTTTCTGCTCCATGTGGCTCAAACTTACATCCCTTAGAGTTTCATTTCCATTTAATAAACATCCCTGTATGTTCCAACTGGTGAACCGCTTTCTTCTTTCCACTGAGGGTGGTAAAGTTGCTTCTTGGTTAATTTTTAAAAAATATTTTATTTTTCTTTAAGAGTAGTTTTATGTTGACTGAAAACTCAATTGACTTTGAAGAATGTTCCCTAAGTCACTTGGAGGGCGGGACTGGGTCGTTTTTGTATTTGTGTTCTCAGCTTCAAAGCCATGTCAATTCATAATAAAGTAACACTCTTGGGTCCCAACATCTTCACATTCCCTCACCCACTTGATTCTATACTCGGCTAGGGGGAAAGTATTATTTCTAATGATTTTATAGGTAAAGAAACTAAGGCACAGAGAACGAATTTGTTCAGATTTACACAAGTACTCAAAACAAATTTTTTTTTTTGGTACCAGGGATTGAACTCAGGACCTTATGCTTGCAAGGCAGGCAGCATCACCACTGAGCTAAATCCCTGGCCCAAGAAGTACTCAAAATTTGAATGGTCATGATCTGGCTGAAGAGGTTGTGCTCTTCACACTGTGTCTCCTAATGAATGAATCTGTCTAGAAACTGGGAGAGAAAAGATGGCTATTTCAATCCTCATTGCCAATTGCTTCATAAGCCCCATTTATAAATGACCTTCCAGAATGTATAGAAACCTGAATTAAATAAAACTTGCATGCTGATAATTTAGGACAGACCTAGCAATTAAGCTAAGCCAGTCTTTCCAGGACAGTAAAAGGCATCTTGCAACTGTACTGCATTATTACAATAGCTAAAGTACTAACCTCCGGGAAGGGATTCTGCTTCCTGTATGAAATCACAGTATAATTGCAACTCTTGCACGATCCTCAGTAAAATGACAAAATTCCTGACCTAGAATAATGACGACCATTATGGGAAAATTTTGATATGGCATTTATATCTAACAAAGGTAAGAACTCAGAAACAGAATACGCCCTGAAAGCAGGTATCGTTTGCTCTGTGAGCAGAACAAGAGCTATTGAGTCTGCTTTCTTCAAAGTGCCCACAACTGGAAGGACTAATATCATAACTCATGGTTTAATGCAAAGACGGGATGCAGCCAGAGAACAATACAAACTTTGTTTAGATTTTCAAAGAATAACCGTGGTAGCCAGAGTTATTTTTTTTGAAGGTTAAGCCTCTGGAACCAGACAAAATTCATGCTGAGAGTTGAAGCAAGGAAGAGAAAAGTTGTTTAGATATCTGCCCAACATTCCCCTTAATATATGAACACCAAGGGACTAAAATGTGAAATATTTTTCTGTTTGACTTTATATATTGCTAAAATAATCTTTAACATGAAATTTAAAAAACTGTCCCCATAATCTCATCATTCTATAATTTTTTCATTTTGTCATATTTCCTTACATCTCTTATTTTTACATATTTCCAAGCAGTTGCAAGCATATTACCTAGTTTGACATTCTGTTTTATCTGTACACCACACATTTATTTTTACATGATATTCACCACCATCCTATGAATAGTTTTTCTCTATCAAAATGAGGTGTGATTATGTTGAATACACAGATTATTCCCAATTTTGGCTGTTAAAGATCAATTAATATAAACACCTCTGTCCATATTTTCGGTTGAGTTCTTTAATCATGATAAACTCCATGGGTCTGTTTTTTAGTGATTGACACATCTTTATGGCCTTAACCGCATATTCCTAAATTGCTTTAAAGGGCTCTCGGCGTATGTGTTTTCATAGACATGGGCGCTGTGTTAACTTTTCGTAGCTTCTTCAGTGTTCACCATTTTAATTCTTTTTGGGGCCATTTTGATCGCCACAATCGAAAGGATGTAATGCTGTTCAAGTATATATTTCTTTTTCACTTACAAGTTAAGTATTTTCTCGGGTGTTAATAGTTTGAAATGATATTCGCAAGACTTTCAAGCTGAACAGTGGATAAAGCTATATTACTTGAATGAATCAAAAGAGGACAGAAAGAAGGAGAATATCTCACAGCACTTTCGTAAGTTCCATCAAGAAACAAACGGCCGTGAGCAGATGATGACCGCGGAGTCCTGATTCTGTCGCTGCCCACTCAATGCTCAGCAGTGTGGGAGGAGCCCGGGGCAGCTCCGGGTAGCAGCAAGGGGCAGAGCTGAGCTAAGAGACTGTAGGGCACCGACTCATTCACCTCACAGTGAAAACTTACTGTCTACTCCACTGCGTGCGGAGTATCTTGTGGGATATAGAGGGGAAACAGATGACAGGCGGCTGTGCCCAGAGAACTTACTCAAGGGGGGAAGAAAAGATAAATACATAATAACTGAAGGAAGCACTGAATTGAGATTATGAGACTTTCTAAAGAAAGTTTTCCTCTTCTCTACGAAGAGGCATACATAGAAATCAAAGTCTTGATGAAGAATGAATGTAGTGCCAATGTATTCTAACATATGAGGACAAAAACGATCATGAGCCCTCTTCCAGGGAGGTTCCAGTGACATCGTATGACCACATGCCAGTCGGCAGAAAAGACCTGGACTTAGGTTGTGTGTGTGGGAGGGAAGCACTCCCCCGCTTCTGGGACAGCCCAGTCTGCTCTTTCTGAGTCATTCATATTTATAAACACGGAGGACGTCCCACACACGGCAATGAAGGGAAACAGCAGGCAACGGCCTGACCACAGGTAGATGGATGGGGCTTCTCTACCATACACTACATTTTAAGGCTGTCCCGGTATATTACTCCCAAATGACCATTTCTGTCTTTAAGCTGAACGTAAGTTGGACTGACTTTTAAGAAAGATGACAGGCTGCTTTCATTTTTCTTTAAACCAAATACTCTTTAGGACTCTAATATAAAACATCACCCAAGGCTTTTACAATTATTTCAAGTACTGCAATTCAAGGGCAACCTGAAAGAATACTCAAAGATAGAAAGGAATGCGGCTCTCTCAAAAAGACTGAGTGCTGAGGGGAAGCAGGTCGTTTAGCAGTCCTATGGCTCACCACCCCTTTAATCACAATAGCTTCCATTCTGTCCCCGGAGTTTAAAACGAGGCATAGCTTTACGTTTTTAGTGTAATATAATTTTGCATTCATCTTGTCAAGGTGCATTTCTTTCCAGTCATGCATTTTCGGAAAGGACTCATCCAAACAGAAGGGCAAAGTGACTTCAAGGAACATGGACCGGGCAGTGGACGGGGAGGTGACAGGTCCGGCTGTTTGTGGTCTTCACTCAGACACCCCAGACCAGGGATCAACGCTCTTCGTCCGTCCACTACCTCAGGCCGCGAGCTCAGGGGCGTCCCCGCGAGCACACCCCAGAGCAGCCTCCCTCCCAGCCCATCCCGGGACTCAGCCTCTCTCGGGGCAGCAGGTCAGCACTTTCCCGCTCCTCCTTGCCCACCCAAGCCTGACTCCTTTTCTTTCCCATCTGCAGAGGCAGAGGAAGCTTTGTGTCATGGAGAAAGAAGAAACAGGAAACCTTGGCCTGGCCCGTTAGGACCGGTTATGCCTCAGAGCAATGGCCTTGCTCCCAAAAGGAGACCGTCCACACCCATAATGCGACACGCGTACCTCAGCCAGGAGCTTAGCTCGAACACGCCACTTCAGACAGCGTGGTGTTACACAAAGTAATAACTAATTAAACCTAGTAACCAAACCTTCATTATGCGTTTTAAAAAAACTAAGTGCTTAAAAATTCCAAATGTCTAAAGTGTAAACTAAAACACGACCATTGTATCAATAAAGTCACAGGATAAGCTTATTTCACAATCAAGTCTGCTGGCTGACACTTGCAGATTTTGGCGTCAGTGTATGGAAATGCAGACAGACTTTGAGGAAAGGAAATGAAATATAGACAGAAAGCGAAGACTTCAGGGTGGGCTCAGAAAATAGCTAAAATTGGGTTTGTGTGGGTGGGAAGTGGTGACATGCGAAGGTGGCGTGGGGTCCTGGCCTCTCCCTCTTCCTCTCCTGCGAGGCCCACTCACCCTCTCCAGCGCGGGGCCGGGGAAGCGCTTCGGGAACTGCGCCCAACACCAGAGCCCCGGCCTTGCTGACAGCAGCTGTGTCCTGTGTCCGCAGCACACCCTCAGCTCAGGGCTGCACGCCAGGGGCTGGGCCCAGGGAAGCAACCAAGACACGAGCAACCGTCCGGCGCCCCCGTGTCTCCCCTAAAATAGGCCATTAGGGTTCAGTGCTGCTTTGGAACCCACTCGCCCTGTTAGAAATCTCAGCAACAGCAGGAAATCAGCCTCTGCCATTCCCCCCAAGGGCATGTGGGACAGGCCTGGACCTCGGAGCCCGTCACAATGGAGCTCGGAAGTGTTGCTCAGTGTTTGGGGGAACAGAATCCTTCACTCTGTGAATGTGGACTGAGGAATGAAGACCCAGGAGTGATGGCAGCCACTTTAAGACCAAGAAGAGAGCAGGAGTAGGGCAAAGGCAGGAAGGGGGACAGAGACTTTGAGCACCTGGGCTCAGTGACCAGGCTCAGTCGCCAGAGCAGGCAGAGCTGGAGCCTGCATTATCGCTAGTTCCAAGTTCACGTAATTTAAAGGAATGCCTGCATTTTAGTAACTGGTAAAGTCTTACATCTTGAAACTTCCTAAGCCTTTGAAAATACATCTACTTTTCAAAGCTTTAAAATCCAGCTAAGGTCTCTTTCCTGAAGTATCGTCCTTAAAAGTAAAACTATGTATAGTAGGATAATTTTCTTCTCTTTGAAAGAAAACATATGCGAGTATTAATAGCTATTTTAAGCCCTTGGCAATGCGGCCCCACACAGAATAAATGAACCTGGGCAGATGTAGACCTGTTAGGACCGTCAGATATGTTTTTACAGTGCAGCTTTATTTTTAATACCAATTTCAAAATCAAGAAGTATCATTTATAGATATCTAAAGAACCAAGAACGGGGTGAGCCACTTATACTGATTTGCTGTTTTAGTGGCACCAAGTTTGCAGACAGAGTTGTTCATGACGAACAGAAGCCTGTCACAGTTAATGCTGTGATGTTTTAGAAACAGAAGGCGAAGACCGAGGTCTCGCCTAAGGTACCTGGCAGGTGTGACGTCACAGCAAGCCTCTCTTCCCTCCGCCATCTGCTGCTGGACTCTAGGCCTCACCTGCAGTCATCCTCGAGCTGCTCAGGGTAGCTCAGAGTACTGAGCCGTACTGTGATCTACGGTCCCTGTCCCCATTGGTCTGGACATCCCATGAGCGCAGTTAGCTTTGGGCTTGGTATTCAGGAGGTGGCTGACATTCTATAAGGGCTGAAGAAATATTTGTCGGATGACTGAAGAAATCAGTACGTGAATCAATGGAACATTGAAGGGAATATCTATCAATCATCTATTTTGCGGTACTGGGGAGTGAACTCAGGGCCTTTGCGCTGAGCTACATCCCCAGCTCTTTTTAAAATTTTGAAACAGGGTCTCACGGAATTCCCCAGGCTGGGCTCTAACTTGTGATCCTGTCTCAGCCTCCCAGAGTGTTGGGATTATAGGTACATACCACCACACCTGGCTCCTTAAGGGGAATTTCGAAAATGAAAGCTTCTCTAAGTTACAGGTAAAATTTAATGAGGTCTAGTGAGTCAGTTTTGCTGTGTTCGCTTCTGTAAAATGCAGTCCCTTTTTGATTTCAGCGGGAGATGAGTGGGCTTGGTGATGGACAGCTCCCTGGGGCACACTGGCTTGCTTTGTTTTGCCCCTCCCTCCCTTCACTGCTAGTCACAATTCCTAAACCTCGCATCTCCCCTCTCAAGACTTCCATGACCAGAGTGATAATCAGCGTTACATTCTACATTAACATGCCTAAGTGGGGTCCAGGGGAAAGTGGTTTGAAAGGAAATATTACTGTGATTGTTTTGTTTCAATCTGGCATTCAAAAGCTTCTTTCGGTTAACTTTTTATCCAACCCAAAGGAACTTGAAATTAATCCCATAAAGAATGAAGGCATCCTTTGCCCCGCTGAAGTGAATTAAATGGAATGCAGAGTCCCGGCAAGAGTACAGCGAGCCGTGTCTGGCACAGCCTGGGAAGGCTCGGGTCGCGCTCCACGATGGCGTGGGGCTTCGAGATGTCCTGCCATGGACAGTGATGACGCCCTGGCCGAAAAGGATGTGTCCTAGTATTACAGTTACAGTGGGAGTAGGGGTCCTGTATCCTTAGAATTCTAATCTACACAACTGCTAAGTGTAGAGGACGGGGAATTGAATAATTTAATTCCTACCTGTGACCCACAGAAGCACTGAGTTCCTGAAACATGACCTCATCCAGAATGAACATCAGTCACTTCTTCAACTATTTTTCCAAGCGCTTACCTCCAGAAAGGCATGGAGAGATCGGATGACAAGTCTTAGGGTAAATTCTGCTACTGGAAACAAGTTGCCCTACAGCATCTGAAATCCTGCAGGCATAGGACTTAGACTTTTAAAATGATAGAGGCAAGACAGCAGAGAGAAATCCATAGTTCCAGGGAGCGAATCTAGCATAGAAATCTGGGTCCACTGTGCAGATGTCACCAGCCTGACCTTTGGGAGGCTGAAGCTTCCGTTTATCTGCTCTCCAAATGCACTCCCAGCAAAATGCTACTGGAAGTGTGCTGTGATGAATGTCAGCACGGAGTTGTGAGGTTCCCATGTAAGAGATGAAATGGAATCCCAAATTCCTCATCTATAAACTGATTAAAATTTGATGTTACTTAAAAATCACAGCACTCCCTAGGGGACAGGCTAATGTCAAATGTAAATTCATATTATATTTTGAAGAGATGTAGATAGAGACTAGGCTGGAGCTCATCAGTGGGTTGGGAAGGAAGAGTCACTGAGATCAAAGGAGAGAAGGGTGTGTTTCCAGAAGAAGCACATATAACTATGTACCAGTACACAGTACTCGATAGTGTGATAGATGACTGTTACTGTTTTAGGTACTCATCATAACATGCTGTGCTTTTCATCCTTTAGAGCATAATCCTACTGCTATAAAAGAGTTTACTGTAAAACAGTGTGCTGCTATGCCAGTGGTAGCCTCATGTATCTCGTGTTTAACTACATATTTGGATAACATCAAGGGGCCATCACAGATGATTGACATACACCTTCTCAGTTTGCACTTAGAAGTTGGCACTCTGTGTGGTACTTTGCGATACACACGGATGAAATTGCCTCATAACATATTTCTCAGATTATATTTCCATCACGTGTCACATGACTGCATTGAAATTTAAATTAAAAAAATTTGGCCTATGTGGAGTCTACTAATTAGAATTTTTTTCCAGGCCACTATTTGTTCAATATTAGTTTTGAAAATCCTTCTAAAACAAATCACATCCTTTGATGTCTTCTTAATGCTTGAGATTTTTTTTTAATTATATGGAAAAATGTTTAAGTACTTTTCAGTTTGCTTTGGTTGAGTTCTATAATATTTGAATATTGTTATAGTTTTTTTCCCTTGCATTGCTTTTCTTTGAATAATTTTAATTTTTGTATATGTGTGTGTTTAGTGAATGATAATAAAGTTTTTAAAATTCAAAAATGATAATAATTGATTCTAGAAAAGTACTTAAAAATACATGAAACAGGGCTGGGGATTTAGCTCAGTGGTTCCACCGCCTGCCTCGCAAGCGCAAGGTCCCGAGTTCAATCCCTGGTACCAAAAAAAAATACATGAAACAAGATCACCGGATATTCATCCTTTTGTTTTGGGATGAATCCCTATGACCTAAAAGAAAATACATGTAAGACAAGGTCGCCATCAAGTGTACTGGTGAAGGCCGGTCACGGCTTCTGTCAATCAGAAGGGCTGAAAACTGTTGTAGAAAGCCAAGTGTTTTCTTAAAGTAGTTTTCTTTCTTTTTGCAAACACGAGAGGAAAAAGGCCATTTTATTTCTTCATTATTATTTGCCATATTCCTGACGGCTCAGAAATGTTATGCTCCCTTAACCATTATCTAAAAATGGGGGTCTAGGTATCAAAAGTACTTCTTTGGAAAAAGGTGTAATGTGGAAGAAAACATTTTTATCAAGAGAGTGTAAGGACACTGAAGAGCTATTTTTTAAAAGAATATCATCGTGTCATTGTAAGCTCTCTTAGAAAAACATATTCTAAAAGATGAAGACATATTTCCACTGCCCTTGCTACAGAACTATCACACTACTGCCAGTTTACTCTCTGTCTGAAGGACCAGTTATCTCGAGAAAAGGGGCCTCTTGTATTTCCCCAAAGATCACATAGCAACTATTACCATGCTAGATAATGGCTAGAACTAAGAGAAGTTTTGTACACAAAGCTTTAGGTCTAGAGCTATGGCATAGGGAAAACAAATTTAGACATTTTGCGTATCCCTTCACAAGTGTGAAATCATTTCATTTCCCTAGGTTTTAGAGAAAACATATTTAAAATGCCACAAAGATGTATAACAAAACATAACACTGCAAATATTAGCTGTCTCTTTCCTTGAAATATAACTTAAATTTGGTGACTAGGACAAGAAAATGTCACATTCCTTTCTCTTGCTAAGGAAATTGCATATTTCCTTGTGCAAAAAAAGACTATGCAGTCTTCAAAAGAGTGTATGTGACAGTTTTAAAGTTGTTTTGTTTCAGGTTAAAGGTTTCTATAAATTTTCATGATTGTCTCCAAGTTCAAAAAAAAAAAAGAAAAAAAAGAAAAGAAAAGAAAGGAAAACAAGCTCAGGCACACAAAGTTTTGGTTTTCACCAATGTTAAAAGACAATTTGAGGTATGTCATAATCAAATCTACCTTAGAATGGACACACTTTCGATTGTTGCTTATGCTTCTATCCCTGCTCCGCAGTATTCAATGCACAAAGTTAATCTCTTTCCTTCCTAAGATCTGTGAGGCAAACAGATGTGTGACTTCCTAAGTGGGAGCTGGAGTTACAGAGCTATAGATGAACGCTCAGGGTTTGGTTTCAGGACGAAAGGAGCCATAAGCCTTGGCTGAGAACATTAATTTCACTTGGGAACACAGCAGTTCTGGAAGCAGAAAGCCTCTTTAGAAACACAGATTAATCAAATTTCCAGAATTTCACTACCATGAAATGAAAGAAAAGTTTCATAGTCACATCAGGTACTGTTTTAAGGGCTTCCTATCCATCTGCTCACTTAATCCTCACACTGACCTCACGTTAGGCCAGAATGGCCATTGTCTCCGCTGACAAAGGGGGAAACTGAGGCCAAGGAGTCCAGGATGGTGGTAAATTCACACCCCTTTAGGTGGCAGGTCCGTGCTCAGCTCGGAGGGACATTGGGGCTGCCTCAGCTTCCTGCCGGGGAGGGGGTGGCCAGCTGGGAGGGCCCCCGTGCGGGCTGGTTCTCCTAAAGGCTGGGCTGCTTCCGAGTTCGCAATTTGGTTCCAAGTGCATGGATTTAAATTCTCCAGGAGGCTAAGCAGATGAGTCCCCGAGGGAGACAGGAAAGTCCCCAACACAGGCCCCCTGGTTCCAGGAGGGCACCTGCCTGGCTGTGGGCTTTGCAAGCTCTGCCTTGGCTTTCCTAGGCTGGGTGTGGGTTCCAGACATGAGAGCTTCCTGGGGTGCCAGGGAGCAGAGGGCAGCAGGCCACTGGGAACGCTGGACGCCTGCTGGTAAATGGGCTCACGGGGAGGAATCCACACACGCAGAGGGGTGGATTTGTTTGCGGGGTCCTTGTTTCACCCTTTTGTTAGCTTCATTTTGTTGATTCATTTCCCTCTCATTATTACAGTACAACTAAAGTGTAGTTCTAGAGTTTGGAAAGTATATTTATTTAACTCCTAATTTTACTTAACAAAAAGAGCTTGCTTCTGGATTCAGAAGGTTCTAATGGATCCCCTCTGTGAGAATTAATTTCTTTAACCAAAAATATACATATTAGTTTAATCATCATCAGAAAAAACTAGAGTACATTTTATCACAATGAATGTTAAATACAGTATTTTCCTATCCCATATATAACTTATTAAAATGTAATATAGCCAAACTACTTATAATGGAAAATTTTTAGTTTCTGGCTAACCCATCTATAAAAATTAAACCAATTTGATCATCTGTATCAGAATTTTCCTGTATTTCAAATGCATGTACGGAGTTTGTATAAGCATGTGAACATACTGCTACCATCATTCACTACAATAACTCTTCCTTTAATGGTTTCCACATTGTAAAAGAAATTCTTAATTGAACAGAACTCACCTTTTGCCCATTCATCCCTGGAATCCCAGGTGCTCCAAGAGAACCCTAGGGAGACACAATTAAACTAGGTTGACATCACAATCACAAAGCATTTCAAATCTACATCCATATTACATTAGTTATATCAGCCGTAATGGTATCTTGCTAAAGTACTTCTATTAGAAAAATTCTAAGAGCATGTTTTTCAGATCTTTCTCATTATGTTCAAATATTATAACGCAGTCAGATCCTTCAAGTTTTCTCAGAAACTAGAGTTAAAATTTAACTCCATTCCCAAATACACACTTCATCTTAATATGATTTCAAAGGATTTAAGTTGAGACACACATTTCAGTCAAGTGTTATCATTATGTATATCTAAAATGTACCAATAAATGTTTTGCTTAAAATAAAAAGAAATAAAGCTAGGTGTGGTGGTACACATCTGTAACCCTAGCACTTTGGGAGGCTGAGGCAGGAGGATTCAGGTGTGAGCCCCACCTGGACGACTTAGTGACTTAACAAGACCCTGTCTCAAAATAAAAAATATAGACAGGGCTGGCAATGTGGCTCAGGGTGAAGGCCTGGGTTCTGTGCCCAGTATCGTAATAAATAAATAGTTTTAGTTACAACAGGAACAAGTCTCTCAGTGACTGAATTCTTGAATTTCACAAATTTATATATGTAAACGAAAAGTATTTGAAATAACAACTGCTTGTTCCACAAGTCCATAAGGGAACCATGTTAGAAACTTAAATGCCTTGTGTCCGGAGCATTTTCTCTTGGCTTCTTGGGAGCATGCTGCAGTCGCTGGAGGGCCAGTCCCATAGTTGGCTCAAACAGGTGCTACAAACGTCACACATGGACCAGGAACAACGCAGGTTCCATCCGACAGGGTGAAAGCAGGTGTGTCAGGTGTGTGCACCTGCACCAACACGGGCGGGCACACAGCACCGGCCGGGGAGGAGAGGCCGGCGCGGATGGGAAGGGGTGGGACTGAAGCAGTAATTACTCCCTGAGAAGGTCCAGCGGGTAAGCGGATACAGGAACATTAGCAAGCATGATGTCATCTTACTCTCCCAAGCCTCCTTTTTAGGCTCTGGAGAAACCATTTTTAAATACAATGTGCTTATTCTTTGCCTAGAACTAGAAAACAGATTTTTCCCCTTACTACATGTATTATTAAATTTCTTTAATAATGATAGGAAAAAGCTTTTAAAAATAGTAATGATAACACTGTTCTAAATATAGTAATTATGTGCAAAACCAACTGAGAAGGCAAATTCCTTCAAGCTTGAGATGTTGGAGAGGAGGTCATTAAACGACTTCTGGAAGCCTGAGCAGTAATTTGACTCTGGCTGAATGTGGATTAGGGCAGCTTTACAATTTCACACCATGCTTAATGGAGATGTCATTGTGAGGGACAAAGTCTTCCTACACACAAGGTGTCTCACTACTCACTGGCTTTGGGTTGGTTTGTAGGATTATGTTTCAACAGATGCCGCATGCCCACTGCTTGGGGGATAAAAATTCTCTATCTTTGATGGATTCCAAAGATAAAGAATAATCACTTTTCCACCTGTTATAATCCAATTGTTTTCTTTAGTTTCCTTCAAGTTGCAGGGTGGGAGGTTGGTGGGGAGTGGAGAGCAGGCAGTGGGGACCTAGTGATGTGTGTCGGCACAGAGCCATCTCCCTGCTGGTGACACAGTTACCACTGCGGTACTGGTGCAGCTTCAGGACTCCTAGATCCGCCCATCACAATGTCATGGTCAGCTGCATTGAAGGACAATCAGGAAGTCACATTTCAGGTTATCGGAACAAAGGAGGATCTTGGCAGGCACCTGTCACACTGCAAACCAAGCAAGAAAACCATCCTTTGTTCTGACCAGTTCTGCGGCCATTGGCAATTACACATTTGAGCCAGGCCATGAATTCAGTTTTCAGTGTCTTATGATCCTTGAGATTTCCAGTTTTGTCTCAAGGTGTTACCAGTATTTGAATTACAAATTCAACAACCTACAGGCTTAGCACTCAGCCTAAGGAGTTCACTCTGGATACAGTGAATTTTCTGCAGTAGAGCTGATTAGATGTCTCATGCTGCATTCCAAGGCAGTGTTTTTTTAAAAAATTTTTTAGTACCGGGGATCGAACTCAGGTCCTTGCGCTTGCCCAGCAGGCAGCGAAACCGCTGAGCTAAATCCCGGCCCCAGTGGCTGTATTTTTAGAAAGCAGAATGTGCAAAGCAGAACAACTACTCAGCGTGGCTTATAGTAGCTCACTTCCGCCACCGAGCAAGGGAGTATAATTACTTTCCCAGAACTGTTGTATACTCTACCTTTTGTCCCAGAGGCCCCAGAGGACCCTAAAAAAGAAAAAAATAAACCTCAGTCAACAGAAGACAACAGTCATTTAAGCTAAGACGACCAATTAAAACTGTCCAGTGCCGTTCTCTTGTTACCCTGAACTACGCAGAAGTTCAGGGAAGATTTTCAGTCAGATGAACAAAACGGATTTTAAGCTATGTCACTCTTTTGGGAAGAAGCACATGCAGTGGAGTTCTCATCTCTTCCCTGAGAACGTTCGCTGTACCGTGCACCTGCGTCTGAATACCGGCAAATGGGTCGTGCCCATCTCACTTAGCGGGCTGGGGCTTGTGCTAGAAGAAGTTAAAATGCACACAGTGCCCAGCAAAGCTACGTGCTCCAAGACTTCTGCATCTGCAGGCCTTCAGGAGGCAGATTTGCAAATAGCTGCATAGCACCACAAAGAAACACGTTCGGTTCTCATCTTCCTCTCAGGAAACGCCGCCAGGTGACTGGCACGACACCTTGCTTACAAATGAGGGGCAGCCAAGGTCGAGCGTGGCACCTCAAAAGTCCCTGAAGAAAAGACGCTGTGAGCTTGAGCTAAGACATGGCACAGGTGGTGGGAGGAACACAGTGTTTGGTGAGACGAACGAGAACACTTACACGGAAAATGTAAATGTGACAGTTTGAGACTCAGCAGTTTTTCAATCACAAAGCCCGAGTTAAGGTTCTTTTGGCTTTATTTAGAGCAAGTCCCAGCGCCGGATGAGCGGCAAAGAACACAGAGATAGAGTTATCGTTCTAACACTTTATGTCTACTTTAAAGTAAAAAATTAAGTAGTTTCTAATTCTTTCAAAATACATTTAATTTTACATGCTTTAGGGAAGTTGCAGACATCATCATCATACATAAAAGCTCTTTAGTGCATCAGCCTTCACCACGGCTGCCTCCGTGATATCAGTGCCTCACACCCATCCTCGGTAACACTGTAGAAAGCACAAGGGTGGCCATTAGGGGAAGACTGGGTCAGGCAGTGGTTTGCGTTATTGAAAATGCACAGTGCTCCAGAACATTCACCGCCTATTCCCCACAGTTATTTTGTAACCCTCACAGGAAGACTAATAGTTTCCTTCCAGAATCGGCTTTAGGTTATGAAACTACGCTACGTAACACACCTTCACATATTCCTCTTTGATTTAACCAACCAATCAGTTTTTTAATGAGCTTGTTTTTGGCATGTCTGTGGTCATTCTCCCTACCCATCTTATTTCATCTATTTAAAATTCTCCCTCTCTTAGATTTTGCAGAGAGAACAGACTATCAAGAGTGAATTCCCTCGATAGCCCATCTCTCATCAACCCAAGCCCGCAGAACCCCTCCCTGTATCAGAGGAAGAAAGGTCCCCTGCCTACACCCCTGCCTACACCCGCCGGAAACTCTGGACTCCATCCTGGCCTCTGTCCTTCAGGGTCTGTCAGCTACACCTGCATCCCTATCTTGGTCTCCCCACTCCACCATTCCTTCCTCTCAGCACGTAAAGATGTTGAATCACTTCCTCACTTGGTTAAATTGTCGGGGAGGCAAATGTGAATGCTAAGTAAAGGCAGAGCTTGGAGGCAGAGGCGATGGGAGATCTGAGAATGAAGAAAAGACTTGGGTTTTATCACTGTCTTGGATTCCATTTTCTCAAGTGTCTCCAGGGCACTTCACTTCTTAAAATGTTGATGTTAGAAAGGAAATCACCTAACAAGGAGTACATTAATTCAGTGTTTAGACTGAGGATGTGTATGTTCAGTTCACAAAGGTTTCCTTCCCAATGTAAACCTAACTTTGCCACTTGAAAAAATATCATCCGGTAAAACTGGATGTTTCATTACATCGACACCCTGAAACAGACTGTTTCAAATGAAAATCAGAGCAAATTTTATATGAAATACTTCAGAGACTAACATATGTGGTATGTTTGATCTCTATTGCAAGATCACCTCAAATCGGAGCTTTAGAAAGACTAATCACAACTCTGAAATTCATAAAATATTATTAGTTGTATAATTTAACATAATATTTGAGGAAGTCAAATGATAACTTTAAAAGAAAATATTTATCCTTCACTTTTAGGAAACTAGTGCTGTTTTGGGGAAATTCTGAGAATAAAGGCAGTTAAGACTTAACATTAATTCTGAATTGTGTATATCTTGTATTCACAGTTCTACTGCCAAGAATACATTCTCAGCTACCACAAATGTACATATACTTCTTTTGATCCCACTGGCAAGAAAAATGTTTGGGAGTCAGGGAGAGTATCATTTGTTACCAGGAAGAAACTGGGAGGAGCAGCCGAGTATGAGTCACAGACGTATATGTGCGTACACACACCCGTGCACACACACTCCAGTTATTTTTATAAGATATTACTTATATGTATGTGCTGCAAGTATTCTTAGATTAATAATCATTATATATCTGTGACATTGGGGTAATTGAATTTAAGCTTACAAATTAAGGTTCCTTTGCTCAAAACTTGATTTTAGAAGTAGGCTATGTTCCTAGCAGTTGGTTAAGATGTCTACACTTGATTGTGGTTCATGGTACATATATAAATTTATAAATAGGCAAATACCAGAGACGTATTCATTAATTTATCTAATCTTTCTTAAACTTATTTATACTTGGCTTGGGTGAAGAATGTCATATTCATTGTTTACTAGAGACACTAATGCTTATTATTCCTAAAATTAAAGTTTTAGTAGTTAAAAAATTTTAAAGCAATTCCATTATTATTAACCCCATGATTTAGTAAGTTTGGATCAAATAATTTTCCAAAGTAGAGTTATAATCTTTTGGGTCCATTTTTATTAATTAGTGAATGTTCCTTTCTTAGACATTTTCTTGGCTGGCCCATTTATAGTTTGCATATGCTTCATAGGCAACCGATTAAGATGGAAAAATCAAATTTACTTAATTTTTCAAAAATAATTTCTATATGCCTCAAGATTAAAAGCTGCAACATGCAGAATTTCAGCAAAGTAAACGAAACTTCTTCAACTCCAGATCTATCAACTATAATTTGACTCTGAGAATATATTCATCTCAGTGTAGTCCTGGGTGATATAAAATATGTGAACCTATCTTGGAAGAATTCTGCACAGTGATATAACTTTATTCAAAAGGTAAAAAACAAATGGCAAATTTGAAGGATGGAGTAGGAATGGGACTAATCTGTACAGAAACCGTTACACCAAACTTTTCAAAATTAAGTTCAGGTAGTAACTTGCAAACAAGGAAGGAATTATTCAGTGCACCTGATTTCCTTGTTTCCCTCAATCCCACTTGATGCTGCTGCTAAAGATCATACACCACATCCAGCTAAGCAAGCAAGTGAAAGAAATGTGATAGTCCCCATAGTCCCTACGTTGGCAAGGATCCTCCCAAAGCGCGAGGCCCAGGGAGGACCCTCCCCTCCTCCTGAGCCATCAGATGTGCACAACTCTGGTCCTGGCCTCTTCCAGCTGTGGTGCCATGTCCTGCTGAAGTCCTCAGCTCTCATCTAGCTAACGTGACAGCCACCTCACAGCCACTCTGCTTTGAGTGTCCTCCAATCTTTCTGCTCACTGCTGCTGCTAAATGCTAATGGGCTCACACTCCCTGCTCAAACGTCCACTGAGGGCTTTCGCACAGTATTCAGAAGAGCGCAAGCTTTGATAACAGCTGCAGTTGGCCACGCTTCCCTATCCCCACTCCTCTGGGTGCCACGTCAGGTTGGCTTTGCTCACCCTCTCTCCTGCGTCTATCCCTCAAATCAGAGCTCAGCGCCCCTTCGATTACCCTCCAAAGTACCGCTCATACAGGACTTTTTAATAGCATTGTAGCATTACAGTAATTGTCTAATTATTTCTCTTCAAACATCTTTTATCCTGCACAGTAGCTGGCAGGTAGCGACTGCTCAGTGAATCCTCCAGAGCTCACTTGTTTATTAATGTACTTGAGTTTGTTGGGGCCCACTGAGCCCCAGGCAATGTTTTAGGCACTGGGGGCCCAGTAGTGGACAAAGATAGACAAAATTCCAGCTCTCTTGGACATTTATACTCTGAGAGTAGACAAAGACAGTGGACAAAAGATGAAGGTGGATCAGCCGATCAGTGCTAAAGAGAAGACTGGGATACAGAATGGGAGAAGCGGGTGTGGAAGGGTTTTAAATGTGCGGCTAGTGAAGGCCTCAGTGACAAGGTGACTAGTGCTGAGGGAGGTCAGGCAGGCTGGGTGTGCGGAGAAGAGGGAGAATGCTCCAGGCAAGGGGCAGCGAAGGCCCAGCATAGGAACAGCGGGTGCATCGGACACCAAGGAAGCTGCAGGCGAGTTAGGGGAAGACAGGGGCAGGGGTGGGGACGTGGCATTTGTACGAACTAACATGGGCTTGAGAGCACAGTGGTGTTCACCCTGAGTCTGCCTGATCAACTATAGGAGCATGTGAAGGGGTAAGGTCAACCAAGTTTTCTTAGTCCCTAGACCAGAGCATCTCAACATAGAAATGGCAGGGTATTTTACTGTTTCGTTCATCCGAGTCATACAAATGCCACTGGCTCAAGAGCCTCTGTTACTTCTAAGTGAAACAGTGGGTGGCCCAACTGATGGTCTCTACAGTAAAACAGTAAAGCAAAAATCATCTTTGTTAGGCAGCACCAAGAGCACCGGGAGTGTTACGTCGTATGTGGCAGACTGAACTCTCTAACGCGCTTCAGAAAGCCACTATGCAAACAGTACATGGAATTATCAACCCACGTTTATCTTCAGAGCAGGGCACACAGAAATGGATGACTCTAAGAAATTATGCAACGACTGCTCTTTCCAGCTCATATACCCTGTATGTTTTCAAAAAGCCTTTGCCTTGATCATGGAACGGAAAACAATGAATGGATTTTTCAGACACTACTGATGTTAGCACAGATTTGATTGAGGTGCTAATTACTTAAACAGGATGCAGTTTCTAAGAGATGTGCTTTTGGGTGCCCCTAGGGAAATGTTTTAAGGCAAGCTCTGGTCGCCTGCTATTAGGAAATGATGTAGAGCGCAGACGCAGTTCCTGTTCTGTCCCTGATGGCTAACAGTAAGATTTGAAGCTCAGAAAGTCGCTGGTCATTACTGGATACAAGAAGATACAAGCAGCTTCTGTAATAAAAAGCCCAGGGAACAGGAAGAGGTAGTTCGTCTGCAGGGGGAAGGATAAAAGCCCCAACCATGACCAAGCCATTTAAAATTGTTTCCTTTTTAAAAATTTGTTCATGATTTAATAAATTAGGCAACATGAAGAAAATACTTTTTAGAGTGTGGTTCTTCTATTGGGAAGAATGGTAATATGTATAATCTAACTTACACAGTCATAAAACATTAGTGCCAGACTTTCTCAATGGATGGGTGCAACAGGCTTTAATTACAATGTTTTGAAAGATGTTAACATGGCCAAATGGACCACAAGGCCACAAAATATATAAACTTGGTTTATAAAGAGTAAGAGGAAATTTGAAACAAATAATGGAAATTCATATTACTTAAGAAGCAGTTGTTTGAGATGTACATATACAGAATTCCACGTCCGACTTGGGTGTTTGCTGTTGGAAAGAAACAAACTCTAGCCACTCTTTTTTTCAGTACCAGGGATCGAACTCATGTCCTTGTGCTTGCACAGCAAGCTGTGAAACCACTGAGCCAAATCCCCGGCCCTCTAGCCACTCTTATATGTATGTCTGGGGTGGAGTTTAAGTGATATTTTATAAGATTTGGGTTTTATTGCTTGGACGAGTGGAACTGCCAAACCAGAAACTATTGGGCAATGTTTATGGTATAAGAGACTATGCTGAAGCATTTTCAACGCAAAGGCCAGTGATTCAGTCGCACTGGCTGGGAAGGAAAACAGCGTAAACAAGAGCGAGACAGCGCCAAGCTGGGAAAGCTATGCCTCTTGTATCAAGTCTTTTCTGGACCCTGTCCTCAGCCACACTCATCAGTCATTTATATTTTCCCAAGTAGTCCATGTGCTTCTCTACAAGTCTTCATTCAAGGTTCGTAATCATCATTCCAGGGTTCGTGGTCATAACTTATAACCTTTCGGAGCCTTTCCTGATGCACCGAGACAAAGCTCGCTTTTATCCTCTGTGTTGCTCTAGTACATTTCATCTGGCCATATTTTAATATGCTTACATATTTTAAAAATCCATTTGCCTAAGTAGAAACTTCCTTAGGCCATGTATTTTTACATCTTTAGCACCTAGGTTAGTGTTCAATGTAATCATTGACTAGAGATGAAATGATGCATGAATGAGAGTATATACATTTTAAAATTCTGTTTACCAGACTTCCACCACTATTTTACCACATTATCATACCTCTGCGACTGGAAAGAGTCATCAGCTTTTCAGTATTTGTTAAAGTTCCTGGGTTCTTTGCATAAATAATATCACTCCCAAATTTCTATTACTTGAAAAAAG
Source organism: Heterocephalus glaber (assembly GCF_053883595.1). Taxonomy (NCBI): domain Eukaryota; kingdom Metazoa; phylum Chordata; class Mammalia; order Rodentia; family Bathyergidae; genus Heterocephalus; species Heterocephalus glaber. Next base: position 3,411,699 of record NW_028258413.1, on the reverse strand, counting down.
TTGCTCTGAAGTGGAGAGCCTGTTTGTAAGGTGGCATGGCATTACATTTATTCAGAGTACTTGGCAAAAAGCAGTTCTTAATGGAGAAATAACTTTCTAAAAAGAGCAAATTCTTTCTGAATGCCCTATCTCATGTGCTGACTTTTTGGGGAGGGGGAAACACTAACCCAAGATGATTCATTTATTGGTATTTCTCAAAGTCATGAGGCTATGACCTTTGGAAGGGGGTTCTCTTAAAGCTCAGGAAATTAAAGAGGTAATACATTTTTCTCACCACCTGACAAAAGCAGAACCTGACTAAATACTGAGCATTAGTACAAGCAAATTAAAGGCAGATCTAGGTATTTGAGAATCTATGTGCTGATCAGGTTCCAAAGCAGAGAGTGTATATCACATTTCACCAGATATCCACAGCTGAAATTAGCTCACTCCATCCCTTCTCAATATTTAATAAATTGTTTCTTAGTGCTGAACCCGAAGTGGAAATGACCCCAAGAGAAGGAAAAATCAACAGGCTCCTCTGCCCTCGGTGGCTGTACATTCTTCCCTTGCATACCATAAAGAAGAGAGATTTATGGTTCATAGGAGCCTATCACCCTACTCAGTAAAAAATGTTTCTAGTGAGTAACGTGTAAGCGCTTTTCCTATTTTAAATCAACAATGCTGAGAAACACTGACCCCTGCAATTTAAATATCTCATGATCCACAGAAAGTCTTAAATTTAAGACTACAATATATGGTCATGTGCCATTCAGATCTGTTTTCTATCTAGGCAGATCAGTGCTGTCTAGTGGAAATTTTTGAAGTGACAGAAATGTTCTATTTTTTTCAACCCATGGAGTAGGCAAAGAGTGCAGTTGCCCCCTCCCAGGTCTGTTCTGAAAGTGACTCATGCCACTGGCATACACAGCAGTGAACCGGAAGAGGGGCAAAGAAATGAGGGTTTTGAGGTTTGTGCCTGGAATTTGGTCCTGTGGACATCCAAGAACTTGAGTCTCACAAAGTTGGAGCCCAAGTTTTATATAACAGAGGGATGGAGAAAAGTGTTGAGGAAAGGGAAGAAGGCCAGGGCCAGGGCTGGTCATACTCTGGCTTCAAACTCAAGACTGCAGAATTTCTGGATCTGAATTTTCCAAGTAAGTATGAAAACAGTTTTATGCGAGTTAGAAGACAATGTATTTTACTTACCAGTTTATTAGCATGGTTTATATAGTTCAATATTTACACATTTTGTGTAAAGACTTCCATTTGTTCTCTTACCCTAAAATTTGTACACATGCCCTAGATCTGAAAATGTAAATGCACACTTTAAATGGATCCAGCTTTAACTGCAAGTTTCTTCTCCATGAAACGAAAATGGGGTGAAATAATAATTTCAATATATCCTCATATAAGAGTCCCATATTTTGCTTCAGTATAGCTCCAATAGGTTGGATTCTAAAGTTAAATGATAACTAAGTTGATTATAGTTCTCAAGAAGACATTTTTAAGACCTTCTTTAAAATTTAACTTACAATTGTTCATTTAATCATGAAAATGCTTTATGCAATGGATAAACGTAACAGCCACCCATGCATTTATAATAAACACGTAGGAGGAGTATGGCAGGGCTTTAGAGTCGGAAGGGGCTCAGGGCACTTAGTCTTACCATCTCCTTGGAGGAGGAACCTAAGGTCTAGACATCTTAATGGGTCCAACAGATTTTTAGATTTTTCACTGGAACCACTGTAAGAAGAGTCAAGCACAGTGCTCATTCACGGCATAGGGATCATGAAGAAAACCACAACGAAATGAGGAGAAAAGAACACAGACAGAATTATCTACTCAGCCCTGAGAAAATCTTTCTGTACTTAGGTTCCATGATCATGCTTCTAAATTACTGTTGAAAACGCTTCCCCAAAAGGTGAGAGTTTGTTTCTAGGAGACAGAACTAGCTTCAGAGGAAAGTCAAATATTAAATATTCCTCTCTGATGCTGCACTCACATAACCTTTAGATACCTTCAGAAAGGATGGTGCACACTGGAACTACAAACTTCCCCTGTGTTGGCCCAAGGGAAGGGGTGCTGGGTAGGCATCAGAGAGAGAAGGCAGATCGCTCCTCAACTTTCTCATGGTTCATTTAGTAAACAAAGCATTGCAGGCTGGGGACAAACAGGCCCGAGAGGTGGGAAGGCTCTGCCTGTCTGTCACTTACATGTACTTCATGAACAATCAGATTATGGGAGGACAGTAAAGTGCTGGGACAGTTACTGAGACATCCCAGCAGGCAGGGGGTGCAACTCAAGACACGCAGTCTTGCCAAGTAAGATCTCGCTGTTAAAACCCAGCCTCATCACTACGCTCAGGTAAGTTTCTCCATCCTTGTTATTTGTGATTTGAAGGCTTGGTTGGGGCTTTGCTTTCTCTGCCAGGTCTAAATCAGGAAGCGAATTCTGCTGTTGTCTCCATTATCTGCCATCTGCTGACCAAGATAGCAGGCAGATCAAAGTTCACTAAGAAAAATGCCAAGTTCTCGCAAGTTTGTGGCCCAGCAATGCGTTATGATGACATTTAAACAAGTCTTCACTTACTAGTTATTTCAGTTTTAAGTGAAGCAGAAGCAATTATTTATGCTTATGTGATTAACATTTTAAAAAAGCATTACATTCACATAGTGCAAATGTAATAAATGGGTTTGCAGGCAAAACTAAAACAAGCTAAAATATCTATAAATCCTTCAGTCCAAATTTCACCTTAATGGATGACTCTGAGTTTTGAGTTCGCACATAGTATCAAGGCCCAGTGAGTAAGAATATATTTTTATATTCAGAAAGAGACGAGTGGACGTGTGATGCAGTGTGTGTGAATCTGGGGGCTGGCGAGGGGAAGGATTTCGGGTTCCGAGCAGGGAAGCTGGGCTGTTCTCTGAAGGCTTGGGTAACTGACACCTGAAATAATACCCCAAACTGGGGCTTCCTGGCATATTACAAATACTTTTATCTTTCAGATTTCTGAGATCTTCTACTGCATTTTCAAAGAAGTAGTGAGAATATCTAAAGGAAAGATATCTCCAAAAAGACTATTTCAGCAACTTTAAAATTTGGAAGAACTGGCAGGTAAAGATCACTCGTGCCAGAGCAGAGCATGTGGACTGCAGTAAGTCCTGGGTCTCCCTTCCGTGCTGGTTCTATAAGACAGAGTGGATCTGTTCCTACTTAGATGGAATCAAATTTATTCAAGCTCAAAATTCTGTCTTTTAAAATCTCATCCTGAACTCGTCAGAGAACCCCAAGGTCACGCTGACAGCCACGATGCCCAGTGGCATTAAATAAATGTGGAACTGCCCAAGGGGGGCTTTTCCTTTTTACTGCATCACCCATGCTGCTAATCTTCCCATGATTAGTTTTTCGATGTAAAATGTCCTGGATTATGAGACTAATTCCCTACCTGACCCACTCATAAACAGTTTTGTAAGAGCTAATTTTAGCCTTCTTCGGCCACCAGAGACATTTTAATTTATAAAAGTGCTCCCATGCCTAAGGGCCTGTCACCTGCCACCTAGGCACCCCGCATGGCACAAAGTGACAAGTGGAGCGGATGTGCATCTGGTGGAAAGATGACAGCGAGGGTGTGGGTTTTCTGTTTTAGCTGGTAGGCAAGAAGGGAAGCATTATGAAAAATCGAGGAACGAACACACACACACACACACACACACACACACACACACACACACACACACACACACACCGTGCTCTGTGAACCTCGGTATTTAACATTTCACTGGAGCTCGTGAGCCATTCCTAGCCCTGACATTTCATGATGGAGTCTTCCTATGTGCCCAGTGATACCCCGGGCATTTGTTTTGGCCATAATACTTCTCATTTATGGAATTCTTCTAGTTCATAAGACAGGCCACATTCGTATTTCACTTGCTTCTCACCATAGTTCACTGGGATACGAAGAACAGGAATCATTACCTACACTTCATAGATCAGTAAAAAGGAGCAGAGAGTATAATCGTACACCCCCCTGACTGGTCCCAGTCAAAAGTTGCTGGCACCGTGGATTTTTCTCCCTCCTGGACTTTGAGTTCAGGCACCCACACTCACACACACTCACACGCATTTGAAAAGACATTTCTAAAGAAAAACTCATGAAAATTAAAATTATACTTTCAGCATCACCTCTCTGAGGTGAGCTAAGATATACAGGTACTACTCTGGTTAATAAGCAAAAACATACTTTTTAAAAAAGAATGATATCTTTTTTAGACAAGAGAAAATATTTCATAGTAACCAAATACAAAGTATAGAAACTGAGCTTGCTGGAAAGAAGACAGACTCAGAATAGGATTGCTTTAATTGCAAAATTCCTCAGCACATTTAAATATGGTGATTTATGAAAATCTGATTCATACACAACTTTACAGGAATACATCTGTTATAGAAATCCAGGCTGGCTCACCTGTAATTTACTCTAGAGGAAACGACTGAGTGATAATAATAACAACATGCTCACATCATCTTTCATTACAGATCTTAATGCGCTTCCCCTAACACATTGCATTTGTCTGGGTGACCTTTTGAGGCAGGCAGAGAGGGTATTATCCTTTCTTTACAGATGAGAAATTGGGGTTACGTGCCTTGCCCAAGGTTAGACAGACACCATTCATTCGTGCCCTGAGTGATGTGGTTTTAACGGGGGAGTCGATGAAGTTAGCTTCTTCCTATTTTTCTAACCAGCTGTGAAGGCTCTTAAAACAGAGGCAGATGATCTCACAGATACAACTCTGAATGAAAGAAGCCAGACTCAAATGTGTACATACTGTATGATTCAATTAATACAAAATTCAAATGCAGGCAAAACTAATCCACGGCGACAGACGTAAGGACGGGAGTTACCGTTGGGATAAGGACTTAGGGGTCGGGAGGCTTAGGGTGAGGGTCTGCTTATTGATCTGGGCTGTACACTGTGAGGTTTACCTTGTGAAAATTCACGGAGATGTACGCTGTATCTGTCTCTGTTACAGGTTATAAAAATGTTTACTTACAAAAGGGCTTTACATCTTTAAAAACTAATTTGTAGATGCACTTTATCATTAGATACATCTATCCTTGTGTGTGATTTCCATTAAGTTTAAGTGCATTTTAAAAATATGAACTAAATCTGGAGTTTCAAGACAGAAGAAAAGGTTTATAGAAAATATAACCAGAAAAGGACTTTTGTGCTTCTGAGACAGGGTTTCACGGTGCAGTTCTGACTGGCCTTGGACTTACATATAGCCCAGGCTGGGCTCGAACTTGCAGTGGTCTCCCTGCCTTGGCCTCCTGAATGCTGGGCTTAGAGGCATCACCACGCCCAGCTATGAAAGTTTTTATGTGAGGCCGAGTACAGTGACACACACCTTTAATGCCAGCCACTTGGGAGGCTGGGGCAGGAAGGCTGTCAGATACAAGGCCAATGTGGACAACCTAGTGAGACTGTGTCTCAAAATAGAACTTTAAAAAGGAGGTAGGGCAATAGTTAAGCAGTACAGGGCTGGCCTAGCATGCACAAGGCCTTGGGTTCGGTTCCTAATACTAAAAAAAAAAAAAAAAAAAAAAAAAAGAGGGAGAGAGAGAATTTCCCCCTCATATATATTAAGTGGGAAATCGGGGCACATTAGGAGAATAACACAACTGATTTAGGACTATGTCAAACATTTGTATTTAATGACCTCAAACTAGGAATTGCATGCAGCTCAGTGGGGAGGATGTACTTAGCATGTGCAAGGCCCTGCCTCAATTTTCAGCATCAAAAATATAGCAAAACCCCAAAACAACAATAACAACCACCCACAATACCCCAAGAAACTAGCAATCGTAGGAAATGGGATTATGTTGCTGTTCATGTAGTACATCCCCAAGAGTATATGTAAATTCAAGGGAGGTAAGACTACGGTGTTTAGAACAATGCCCGTCTTGGTTCAGAACGCTGCACACCAGGAGGCGTCAGGGTCGGAAGACCGAGCCAGTGACAAACCTGAGCTGGAGGGAGATGAACAAGCTTCCCGAAATCCAGACAGGTCTCCACGCGAGAGGGAACGGGAGGAAAACATTCCGACAGTTTTCCAGGAAGGAAATGACAGGTGCTTGCGACTGCTTAAGGCAATTCCTACCGTAGTTTTCCAAGAATCCTTCGTGCTTAAGTGACTTGTAATACTGGGAGTCAGGGCTGCACTTCTCCTGACGTTACCACTGACGACACGTTTTTTCTTTTTCCTTTCTTTTAAAAAACTTCATGATAGTCCCCGGAATGATGGATGTCAACATCCATCCTGATTGTAGCGCACAGGCACCGGGGCCTCAGGGTGGCGGCGAGATACCGCCCTGAGTTCACCCTCCAGGGGCTTGGCTGGCAGCCAGGCGCGCAGTGGGGGCGGCGCTTTTGTGCTGCGTTTACTAGCGCCTCGCAGGGTACGCATCTCCTGCCCCCGCAGGACGCGAGCCACGCATTAGGCAGCAGACTGCAGATCGGCGCCCTGGCCAGCGTGAGGCCCTCTGGCGTGGGCAGAGATGGCCCGTGCCTCCCGAGTGGAGGAAGCGACTCCGGTAAGGGTCTTCACACCCTCGCATCTCCTCACCGCAGAGCCCCTGGCCTTCCGTGGCCCCCTTGCCCTGTCTGCACCGGACCTTCCGGTCCTCCCGCATCACTCCTGACACACGTGTGGTCCTGTGGCCCCCGTGGGCAGCAGAGAGGCCACACCACGCTTCCTTTCATCAGTTTCCACATTTCTGTTCCGGCTCACACAACAGATGCGATTGTCGCTTATTAGCTCAACTAGGGTCTTTAATACCCCGAGCTTCCATCATTTTTAGCATTGAAAAATGTAAATCAAGATACTTGCCATTAAGCCTTGTTCTCCGGGCTTCCCTGGTTCACCCTTAAAAAAAGAACAGGGATAATGTTAGTAATTATTTTCTTTTTCCTAGCACTCCCCACAACCCACAAATAAGTACTTTAAAAAGATGAAATAAAAGAACGCACATGGTACAGAATTTAAAGAGATCTGCTGTCCTTTTTTCAAATACATTTAGTAGATATCTTAGGATTTAATAAAGTCAGTCTATTCATGTATTTCTATTGGTAGCTGTTTGCAACACATGACCATTACACGCGTCCTGGGGAACTGGTCCACGTCTGCATCCCCCCTTAGTGTCACTTCCCCTCCCTCCCTGCCTCTGTCCCAGGACCTCTCCCCAGCTCCACCACGCCCGGCCCCCTGCTTCCTATCATCGAGGACACGGCCACGTCCTGGTTACAGTGACATAAAGATGACAGCGTGCATCTTCCCTATGAGAACTCATAAGTTTCGATGGAGGACACAGCCAATTGCTCTTAGGTGGGAATTATATAACAAAATGTGCATGGATTCGTTTTAAACCTTGGGCCTTATGAATCAGTAATGGTTGAAGTGCCTTGTTTTATTAAAATCGATACAGAGGGCTGGGGATTTAGCTCAGTGGTTCTGGTGCCTGCTGTGCAAGCCCAAGGTCCCGAGTTTGATATCCGGTACCAAAAAAAACAACCAAAAAACCCCCTAAAATCGATACACAAAAATCTGTTCTACCACTATCATTTTCTAATTCTCAGATCAAAATTGAATCATGTTTTATTGCCACATTATTATATGACAGTCCTGGGCTACAGACATTTGACTGCAAACCTGTGTTTGGAAAGCCAACATATGCAGCCATTGCTGGTGGTCTCAGATTATTTTTACAAAAAAATCTTTCTAGCAGTTATGACAACATGTATAAATTAATTCAAAGACTATAAATTAAGTTCAAATTATATTTACGAATCTCTTTTTAAAAAGTCAATTTGTTCTTTGTGTAAAAAACCCTACTTCTTAAATGAATAAACTATAGTGATGTTTTTGGATTTTTTTGTCACACCTTACCTTTATCTCTGTTTCTTAAAAATAATTTCTACCTTAAATTAGATTTCTGTTATTGTATACAATACTCAATGATATGAATAGTTTTGTAGCATCAAAATGCTTTTAACCAGTTTAAAGAGACTCCACTAACAACTAGCAATCAATGAGAGTGCTTGAAATATCCCCAAATCCATGAACCTCTCTATCCTCAGTGGTATCACCCGTGGAAATGCTGAGATACAAGCAGACAGTTTTGGGATTAAACCACTGTGTTGGAGGTCCAGGGAAAGTGTTCCCAATAGCTACTCATATGCAGAGTCCATTCTTCCTCTCCTGCGAGCCAATGCCCAGCAGGGAGAGGGGCTTCTAACAAGGTTACCTCAGCACAGTCTAACTATCTTACACTCTGACAAAGAGGATCACTCTTTGAAAACAAAATATAGCTATATGCGTTATACAATGGAAAGAAAAAATACTAGAGCATTAATGATTGTGGCTGATTTGTTTTGAATTTATTTTTAAAATTTTCTACTTTGTGGACAAAATTTTCATAACTTTTGTGGTATAAAAGCAATAAAATAATTTAAATTAAAGGAATACACTCAATAAAACAATTCAGTAATAAGCCCTAATTTCTAGTCCCAAAGTCATAATACTAATCTACTTTTTAATTTTCATATATATTTTTTTAAACTGTTGGTTTGCCTCTATGAACCATTTATCTACTGTCCTGTACTTTGACACTTGACTTAGTAACTAAGCACTGAGAGCATTTTGATTGATGTCTATTAATAAGGCTTATATGCTAGGGACAAGTGCTATTAAAATCATAACCAGTGATATTTTAACCATTAATTTTACTGTTCTTATTAGCTTTTTTCGGGTCAAGTTATGTGCAAGGAATTAAATATTAGAAAACTTTGCCTTTGCATTCCATAAATAGTATGAAACTTTGTTGTATTTGCTGTGGACCTCAGCAACTTGTCAGCCTCCCACTGCCTTTTCCAGTTATCTTTCCCAACACCCCAGGCCTGAGCCCACCCTGAGCCAGATGTGGGAAGGGGGTCCTCAGACCACAAGTGCTTCAGACTCACCTGTGCAGGTCCTTGGGGTTCCCGATGGATGGCGGGAAAGTGGCACACTGCTGGCAGTGCCCTGCGATGCTCAGAGACTCCCCTGTCACCCCACTGCCCTCTGCACCCCTGCACGCCTCACCCTAGGCTGGACAGCCCCTCGCCACCCTGCCAGTCCTGCTTCCCTCGACAGCAGGGTCCCAAAGCCACTCACAGGCACTCCTGGTATCCCTCGGGGGCCGTCCTTCCCGGTGTCCCCAGGGGGCCCTCTGGGACCTGGAGGGCCCGGGGGTCCCGGGGGCCCTGCCTGGCCTTGGTCACCCTGCAATGGAGAAGGGAACAGACAACAATAATCAGGAAAGATTAATCCCCAGGTCTTCTTTTTGACACTTTGAATTCCCATTATCTAATCCACGTTTATACCCCGAGGAGCCAGAGCCACCAGAAATCAAGCCTGCAGGCAATTTACCTGCCAGCAGGGAACAAATAAATATTCATGCTGGGCAAGCGATGAGATGCTATTACAGCCAAAGCAGCCCCAGTGCAGGCCCGGTCAGAAACTTTGTATAACTTAATCTACCGCAATACTGAGTTCTAGTCACTGCTTAACAAATGGCTGCATTTGTAGCTCAACAAATATATTTACATTTCATAACCAACAAAATTAAGCAGAGGAGGCTCCTGGCAGATTGTGTAATAATTGATAAGTAACCAAAGCTCGAGAGATTAGAAATAGGATCTATTACTAGTTAGAAGTTAAGATTTTTAAAATTTAAAATTTTGATGTCTCTTTAATTTGGTACTTTCGTATACGTTTCAAATGCAGCTCATCAAATAAAAATTTATTCTAAGATATTTACAAATAAAGACACCCCCAACCCCACCCCACCCAGGAGGTAAACAGTGAAGCAACAGCACCCGGAGCAATAACGAATGTAAGAAGAATCAGACTCCAGCCAGAGGAAGCACTACCTTAATCAGGCGGCGTTTAATGAGCTGCTGATCAGCAGAGAGAAAGCCATGATTGATTTTAGGAAACACCATCTGATCAGTCAGGTGAGGTCAAAGGTTGAAGTTCAGAGGTGAGAGAGTTGAAGAATAGACATCAGAAGGCCCCGAGAAAGAAATAGAGACACGCATTAGATTACAGCAAGCGGAACCGGCACTGTCTGGGTCCGACCCGCGGCTCTTCCGAAGGAACCGGGACCCTGGAATGCCAGGGGGAGGCCGACTTCGGTTGGAAAGCGGCCCTTCTCGGACCCGTGCTACACATGGTGTCGGCCCCACTCCCGGAGGAGCTGAGCTGGGCAGGCCTGGGCCCGAGCAGAGTCGCCACAGCCAGGGCCAGTTCCGTGTCCACCAGCCCGCGGCCAGCACACAGGGGCGCGAGCCCGCCTGCCGTGGGTGGCGCCGAGGCCCGGCTGCCTCGCTCCGGGGAGTCCAGGGGTCCTCCGGCCTCTGACGGCGGCGGCGGCTCTCGCTCCCCGGGGGCTGACCGCGGGCCGGACCGCGGGCCGCGCGACCACAAACCTTGACGGTGAGGATCTGGTTGCTGTGCAGGGCGGCGACCGTGGGGAAGCCGGGCAGGCCCTAGGGACAGCCAGCGCCAAAACACACAGCGTCACGACCGGGGACAGCGACACCAGCGCAGCCCAGCGCCCCCTCCCGGCTGGGCAGAGGAGCCACCCTGCCGCGGCCTACGGGAGGGACAGCCGACCCGCAGCCTGCACGCCCCGGAGCGCAGTCTGTCCTCAGCAGTGTGAGCACAGAGCGCAGGCCGCTGCCACACCGGGTCCCGTGGGCGACTCACAACACACAACACGCGTGTTGTTTTGTGGACACCAACAGTGAACCCACTTTGGCTGTTAGATCAGAATAAACTAAATGGTTCCCAAACAGCCTTCCCACCCGCATAACCCAGTTTCTCTGGTCACCCCGTGACTCGCGAGCCACGGGGATGTGCCTCGGGCTTCTGTGGCTTCCTTCCTGTTGGTCCCCTCTTCTCACCCAATTCTATTTTGAGGACAGTTTTTAGGAAAAGCCAGAAAGCTTCCAGGGTTTTAATTTTATTCGTTCTGTGGATATTTTTCTTACTTTTCCCCATGTGAGGGAAGACATGCTTTTTTTTGTTTTAAAGAGAGCCAATAAAATCAGGTTTGTCGTATGAAGACTTTTTTTTTTTTTTAGCCCTAATGCCTTTCATTCTTGTTCTATAGCATTATGACTTTTCAGGAAGCAAGTCAGAGGAAATCGTCTACCTCTGACCAAATCCGCTCTGATAAGGCTATTAAGTGGCTGGGTAGTTTTGAAGTGACCTGTGTCCTTCTCTTCTAAGAGTCTTCTAAACACAGACTCTACACAAACTCAGGAATACTACAAGTTGGAAAACAGATGTGTACAATTTGCTTTTGTTTTACTATGGAATATGAGTTTAAAATGTTATTAGATGGTGATGTGCCAGCGTCTTTCCATCTGCGACTCATTAGCCCTATATTACACAGTCCGAATTTTATACATAAACCTCATATTTATGTAACAAAGAACAAAAACAGATACAAACAAGACGTCTATGAGGGATCAGAATCATGATTAGTGGTGATAAATCATAATGTCACTTGAGACACGATTATCTAACAAAATAATTTTAAATTAAAATCTTTTAACAGCACACATGGTAGGCCTTACAAATGTTTTGAAATTTAAATGTCTAAGTAAGTCACTTCTTGTACTTACATTTGAGCATGACCAGGTTGCTGTGTCAACATATTTTTAAAATGCACACCCAAATAAAAATACTAAGTTTTACAGTTTTTTTGGCTTTTTTTTATTAATGAGTTCCACTTTGGCAGATTCTGACATGCACATAATATAGTTGATCATTTTTACCCTGCTTGGTTTGGGTTCTAAAGAGGGAGATGGATGTGTAATTCTCAGTTCAGATGGTTCCTTCCCTGCAACTGGAACTCTACCTGACCAGCTCTGTCCACGCCTGTCTTTATTCCTCCGTCAGCCTCACTGTGAAAATGCTGCCAGCTAGCTGCTTACAGGGCCGCTTTGCAGGTCTCATAAAGGACTTCATATGTTTCACGTAGCAAAGGAAAAATACAGACAGCCAGAAGGATTCATTTCAATTTCAACCAAAGTCCCTTGGTGTGGGCTGCGACAACCTAACACCCTGAGCTGTTCCGAGTGGGGAAGTAACCCCAAGGGCACAGCCAGTGTCCCAGGGCACGGCTAGGGCAATAACCGACACGGCACATTTTCCCAGAAAGTCCATTTTTAGGGTGAATAATTTTAAACATTTTTATGTAAAGTAAGCCATACATTCCGGGGTGGAATACAAATCTGCATGCATTTTAAAATAGCATCATTTGATGGGGATACCTCCAGCTCATAGGTAGACCCTGTGTGTTGCTTGCAGAGTTAATTTGAAAAGGCTGGTGCCGAGTATTTATCTTCAGGACACAGCTTCCTATGGCTATAAACTGCTAGGCTCTTCATATAGAGAATTCACTTTTTCATTAACTATGCAACCCCCCCTCCAGTATCATTAGTCATAGTCCTTTCTAAATAAATAAAATGGACATATTTCACATGGTTTCACATCTCAGAAAACTTGCCTGGTACACAGATGGTCAGAGTGGGTGTGGAAAAAAATGTGTCTCTTAAAAAACATGGAGAAATGATCCAGAAGAAGCTGAAATACTGAAATCATTTGCACGCACTTTCACCCCAAAATATTTTGCATTCTAAAGGAACTAGATGTACAAGTGTGTAATATGCACTACCTTACACAGCCCACGTTCTTACCCGAGAGCATAGAGGCTCACAACAATGTCATAAAACCTCCAGGCACTCTGTGTAGGAGGTAACCAATTCAAGGTCAGGGTTTTTCATTATTTGAAGGAGGCTATATCCCTTTTTATTACCTCCTAGAAGGAAAGGTGCATGTGTACCCAAAAAGAATATTGAATAATTCATAAGAACTGGTTCTATTTAGGGCCCATAAATCCAAGCTGTTATTGTCATTTCTACTGTACACTCAGTAATGATGAGTGTTATACAGTTACATTACAGTGAGAAAACTGTGTTTTGTTAAAAGCACTCAATAAGGCAAGATAGAGATAGAAATGTAACCCTTGACTTCTAATTCTAGACTTCGTCTTTATGCAATTTATGAATTTATGATTATTTTGTTCTACTTGTTTTAGAGTTTAAATATTAGCAAGCTTAAAAACTAAGACTCAGAAACATAAGAAGTGTTTGTTGAGTGCCTTCCGTGTGGCATTTGCTGTGTTAGGCCCCGGGGTCTGCATGGTGAGCAGGATTCCAAGCTCACAGTGTGTAACATCTAGTGGCGAGAGAGGGGAGAGGAAGCAGGCAGTAGCCATACCAAGCGACAAGCACTATGATGGTGAACTTGGCTGCAAAGGCAACTAGCTGTGCACCCAGCACTGGGGAAACGCCCGAGCCAGGTGAACTTGGTGCCTAGCTTGGTACACCAAGACTCAGATTGAAGACAGAGATGCTAGATGTTGCTACAACAGCTTCATTGCAGGACTGTGTCTAGGACTCTGAGGGACAAACTGGCCTTCCAGCATTACCAAGACCAAGTTCTCCAGACCTGCACCTTTGCTAGGAACCCAGGGAAGATAAGCAGGGACCGGTCCTCGTGCCCAGCCTGAGCTGTGGAGGGATGGCAGGGAGTTACCAGAGGAAGGCGGTGCTAACACAGGCCATGTCACAGATGACGAATTCAGTGCAGGATCTGCTCGAATTGTGCTGTCCACGGATGTCAAGAGGCAGCAGATGAAAGAGGAGAGGTAAAATCAGAAGTCGAATGACTGTATGAAGTCATCCGGGGAGGACAAAGGGATGAGCAGAGGAAGAGGCAACTGCCAGGAGGATTCTACAGAGCTGTGCCAGAAACAGGAGGAAGGCAAACTTTTTTCAGAAAGAAATGATATGGGGAAATTACTCAAAATGACAGATACAGACTTGTTTATTGCTTTATTATGCTGCATGAGTGCATATAAATGGCCCGCAGTGGCAAGAGGCTGAGGGTGGCCAATGTCACTGGAAACAGAGGCTCATTAATAAGCACAAGGCAGTGTAGCCGGGACCATACAGGTATGGGAAACAGTGAAGACTTATTTTAATCATGAAGGGCCAAGGCACCTCAACAGCAAATCTGGTGGGAAGAAAACAATGTACTGTGCTAGGAAATAAAAATCTTCATGCTTGTCCATAATGTCCACGATCGTGATTCTGTTTGCTCAAAATATATCATGCATTACAACATAACCATTACAGTGGGCACGTGTGCAGGATAAAGACAAATATTCCTGGAAGCTGATCAAATGATTTCTAGTGAAGAGAGACCAGATGGGGAATATAATAATAGAATATGAAAATATTTAGGTAAAAGAATCACTTTAGTTTAACAGCAGGAACTGTTAGGAGGCTAAAAGAAAAAAGTTTGCTGCTAAATCGTTCCATATTTCAGTAGATACTATAATCTCTGTGTCTGAAGAGAAAAATCACCCGTACAAGGCTAAGTAGCTAAGAAAATCCTCTCACTAAACAACATGAGAAACAGAGCCTGTGAAAATCAGAATTTATAACTTATGGAAAAAGATTAACTTATAGAAATATTAATTATGGAAAAAAGTGTTACCTGGTTGTTGTATATAATATTTTCAAGTTGCTCAGAAAACCCAAGTTTTGTATATATTCTAAGTCCCTTTCTGTTATGTTCTACCATAACTGTTAACCCAAGTCACTGCAGTATGTCTTTTTGATAAATGTGAATTTCACAAACTGTTTCAAAGAGAGAACAATGTAATCCCTATACTGGCAATTGTCATTGAATACCCACATAGCTACTAAAATGCTAAGTAAAGATAAATTACAAAATATCTGTGTGGATAAGAAAGATGGCAGATGAATTCTAACACCGGCAAGTGCAAAGTGTAAGAAAAATTGTCCAAGCTACACTCACAGGGCGGAAGGCTCTACTTGTCTTTTAAGGGTTTCCCACGGTTATTGAAAAGCATTTCCTAATGACATGCAGCTAAGAGAGATCAAAAAACCATGCAACCCTAGGAAAAGAAGTAGGGGTCTTGAAGGAGGATTGTTCTGGCCTGAGGGAACCGGAGAAGGGCAGACAGAGAGTACGGGGGAGAAAAACAAAGCAGCCTTATAGTCTGAGAAGGTGAACAAAACAAAATTTGTATAAATTTTTGTATCAGTCACTTTCCTGCCCCTGAGACATACTACCCAACATCTGAAACTTAAAGGAGCAGAGGCTTATTTGACTCAGGTTCCAGGGGCTTTGGTCCGTGGCCAGCTGGCTCCAAGGCAGAAAGGCAGGGTGGAGGAGCTGCTCACCCCATGGCAGCCAGGAAGCAGCGAGTGGGGAAGCCAGGGACAACAATGCACCTCCCAGGCCACCTCCACTGGGCCCCACCTCCTACAGCACATCCAGCCCTTAGGAGCCCACTGATGAGCGCAGCACCCCGACCCACTCACCTTCCAAAACTCCACCTTCGAATGCACAAGACTTTCGGGGGGGCATTTTATATCTGAACCACAACAATGTTATTCCCAGATCTGAGATATCCTCTCTAAATAAGCATCCAGAGAACAATCTGGTCTTAGGGATTTAAAATAATAGATGGTGACAGCAATAACAGCAGCCGACACTCACGACAGGCATTATTCTATCAGCCGTATAAATACTAATGCTTTTCATCCTCCCATCAACCATGAGGGATCTGAGGGACAAAGAGGTTAAGGGTTTTGCCCACCTATGAGGCAACATCAGGATCAGGATTCCCCTACTGCTCATGAGCTCCAGACTCTACGTTCTTAACCATTATGTTTTCCATAAATACTTTATAGTCCTTTGCTTAGAAAAATAAGCAAGACAGACCTTACCCTGGGTCTCCTGCAGCTTTGAGCATAAGCAAAAAGGCAGACACCGAACAAGCAACTGCAAACGTGGCTGGTATCTCCTCTAAAAACTGCCCATTCTCTTTCTACTTACTTGACCTCCTTTCCCCAGTCACGCTCTTAGCTGACCCTCTGCTTACTGCCTCACGTGAGGTGCAGGGAGGCAGAGTGCAGAACAAAACTTGTCTGGCATTTCTAGCGTGAAAAGCAGAAAGACAATCTTCTCAACTGGAAGAGAAGATGATCTGCGCCCCAAGAGCAGAGGAAACTCCTGTCCTGCTTCCCAGCAGCGTTCCCAGGAAGCCAGCAGTACCTCCAGAAGCAATGTCTAGAAGACACGTCAGATGACAGCACCGTGAGCAGCGTGTGGGAGACTTAAGAGCGGGAGAGATGGGGCGGACCAGTCCAGCCACCCCGCCACCTGCACTGCTAACTGTGCAGACTGAAAACTGGGGGCTGTGAAACACCCTGCAGCAGGGGGGAAA
The DNA here is from genome assembly GCF_053883595.1 of Heterocephalus glaber. Taxonomy (NCBI): domain Eukaryota; kingdom Metazoa; phylum Chordata; class Mammalia; order Rodentia; family Bathyergidae; genus Heterocephalus; species Heterocephalus glaber. The sequence continues at coordinate 3,395,286 of NW_028258413.1, read as the reverse complement.
TGGGGAAACCCCAAGCAGGCAGATGCTGTTGTGGTCAGCTCAGAAGAGTGGAGGCTCAGATTCAGAAACCCGCTTATTAGAGAAAATTAAGTCAGATTTCTGAGTCTTTGGATTGAGATCTGTAACTCTAAAGTATGGATGATGACTGTGAACAAAACTAGAACTGAGAGGGCCTGGAAAGGGGACCTAAGCAGCTCAGGTGGGCAGGGAGGTGACAGTAAGTGGGGACCTGGCCGCCTTTTAGGGGCCCTGGCACTTTTCCTTCACCTAGGATCGTCAGGAGGAACACGAGGCCCAAAGAGAAAACATCTTTCCCTTTCTGAAGATGCACCCGACCTACCCGTGGTAGATGGGATTGAGGCCCAGTTCGAGCCACTCCCCCTTGAGGCCAGGCTGTCAGGCAAGGCCGGGACAGAGGCCATGGCTCTAGGTTGTGGGGTTCCGGTGGAGGGTCAGAGCGATGAACAGGACTCTTTCATGTACCAGCACCTCCTGCGCGCATGCCTCGGTCCAGGTGCAGTGAAAGGGGTTGCAGGGGTTCAAGCCCGGCGGAAAGGGAGAGGTGTTTCACGAACATCAGTCCAGGTGGAAAACATTCCGCATTTGTGCTCTGACGGGCAGGCAGCACCTAAGCACTTTCCGCCTGGGAAGAGGGGCGAGGCTCCCGGAGTGGTGGGTCGTGAGGGGTGAGGTGAACAGGAGGGCGACACCGGAAGTGCTTGTGGACTCAGAGGCAGCTACCCCAGTGTGAAGTGCTCTAAGCTCCCAACACCGACTGGAGCCAAAGCGCACGTTTCCTAGGAAACAGCACGGAGACTGCGGCCACAGCTCTTAAGGTGCTGAGAGGCGGGGAGTACTGGGCAGCCACGAACACTGCTCCACGATGAAGGTGCCATCCACACGTGGGCTTAAGGAGGACAACCCTAGCAAGCCTGAAGGTCAGATGACAAAACAAGAGCCAGCCTGTGACTTATCTGCTATCCCCAAGTCCAAAGTCTCAGAGGAGAAAATGTTTTCTATAAGTTTACAATTTTTTAAGTTTGTAGCAAACTTATGTGGGGACAAAAACTTCTGAACAGATGCGGGGCTCTTTCTGTCCCCAACAACCCTTCACGGTGTGACGACGTAGGCAGGTGTCCCACTGCGAGGTCTGATGGTGCAGCGGCAGCGTCTTGGCCCTCGAAGGCTGTTAAACAGGACGCAGTCGGTGCGGGAGCAACATTAGCTTCTGGCTTCCTAGAAAACTAAATTCTCAAACACAGCTGACCCCAAGGGCTGCAAGATGCGATAGGAACCTTGTCCAAAGTTGATGGTAAAGGGCCCTTAATGGGATAAATGATTACAGAAAAAGTGGTAAACGTTAAGTTTAAGGCAAAGCATTTGTCAATACTGGTGGGACTGGAAGTGCCCCAGTGTGAGTATGTGCCTAAACGGATGATAGAACTTATGTAAGTTTTTGGCAATTAAAAATACATTATATTTTGACATGGTCTACAGAACTAGCTGGATCAATTTTTGTCTGGTACATATCTTTTAACTGTTTTTATAAATAAGCTCATTTATAATTAGCATATTGTTTTGCAAGTAAATGAAAAAGAAAACCTGTGAAAATTTTGTCTTTTTATGAAAAAAACTTCTCCAAAGGCCTTGTTTGGAATGCCCATTTGATTACCAAACACTGCCTCATAATTTGCTTAAATCTCCCTTTTAAAAAATCCAAAAGCAAGTCAGGCATGGTGGCACATGCCCATAACCCTAGCACTCAGGAGGCTGAGGCAGGAGGATGGCCATGAGTTTGAGGCCAGCCTGGGCTACATAGCGAGTTCAAGTTAGCCTGAAAGACAGTGAGATCTTGTCTCAAAAAACAAAACAAAACAAAACAAAACACCCCAAAAGCAAACTTTAACTCAGCCTTCTCTGAATTTTATGCAGACTGCATTTGAAATTAAATTTTTGAGTTGAGGCCTTCCAATAATAATTTTTCAGTTCTCATGGAATTTTCTAACATGATAGGAAATCACAACAGTGTGCAATACAATATTTTGCAATGATATTTGCATAAAACCCACGGTCCACTCAGCTGTCTGTCCAAAGACTCCACTCCACTTGAACGGACCTACCCTTCTCCGACAGGAAGGGCTGCATCTGCAGAGAAGGTGCAGGCTCAAGAGCACGGGGCTTCATTAGCCAACAGAGCACTGGATACTGAGTGAAAATAGGCATTCGTCCAGTTGTCCATGAGAAAAGCTCAACTTCTCGTTTTTCATGCCAAAGTGTCCTGCTGTCCCCTAAACAGTCAATAAGTGTTCTGGCTTGGTGGGTAGTGGCTAACCTTCCCTTGCCTGGGGTTAGACGGCGTCCATGCTAAAGTCACTTGGGCCTGTGCGCTGTGGACGGCAGCCTCTTTTCCTGTTCCAGCCGACCCAGTTGACAAAAATGCTGTCAAGGCTCCACGGGACCCAGCTACCAGGGATGGGGAGTTATCCTGGGAAGCTCGCCATCCCCTGAGAGTTTAGCTCCCAGTAAGCGCCTGACAGCCCTCCACGTGCCTGGACTTTTCAAGAGAGATCTTAACAGCAAAGAGGTAATGGGACACTTGGTAAAGTCACCAGAGAGTCGCTTTGCTTGGGGGGTCCTATCTTAGAAACTTTCTCCACCAGTTAGTCTGGTCCCATTTTTTAATATTCTCCTTTGTCTTTCTCCTAATTTTATAGCATTTTCATACAGGCTGTTAAATATAAGAGTAAACTAGTCCACCGTTTGAAGATATTCTTAAAATGTACATGTTTTATAATACAAATTATATGTAGGATGTGCCTAAATCCCCGTAATTACCTTTGATGTCATTTGTGTGTAGTGGGATTCTCTCGGTAACTGCAAGGATGCAGCAGATAACACACAAAAAGAAGCATGTTTGAGACAAGCAGAAATGGGAGGACTTGGCTGAATAGGAGGTGAAGGTTGGGCTGAAAAGAAATGATAATTATTCAGTTGATTTCTGCCACTGGAGAAGGCAGACAAGTGCTGCTACATCTTTTCTTGATTCATGAGAAAACAGAAACTTATCTTCAAAACGATAAAAAGGTCGAATGCTACAGTTTAAATTTAAATACCAGTTACCAATTCAAATTTAATTTAAAACATTTTATAGTCCAAACTAAAATATATGAAGGGTAAGATTTGGACAGAGACCATCCGTTAAAGATCTGTGTTCTTGTGCTTTTGAACACGGAATAATCGCTAGAAGCCGCTGGAGGTCTCTGGCTGAGAGAGGAAACAGCCCTTATCCTCGGCAGCAAAATAAAGGGTTGCAAGTTCTCGCCCCATCAGTGCCATGCTGCACTTCCGAGCCCTGGTTCCTACGTCAGAAACATTTTTAAATACGAGGAGGAAGAAGAACAGAGCAGGTGTAATAAAAAGCAAGTCTCACATTCTGGTAGCGATGGATTTGTTTGGGAGGCGGCTTGTGATTTGAGCTCATATAAAAGAGGCCGCTGTGATCTATGTGAGAAGCGTGGTTACTTTGGGACTCTCAGAACAGAATTTCCTGACGTCTGTGAAATTAAATCTAAACTTTATAATGATATGGGTATTAGAAGTCATAACATGAAATTTCTACATTTTGTTTTTAATTTCATAGTTGTGGTTGATGATGTTGTCATGTAATGAAATGCAGTATATTTTTATATTAAGTTGTACTATACTGTTTAATTTTTAAGTGATATATTTACCTGCAAAACTTACTTGAAATAACCACACCAATAATATTTTTTACCTCTAATTCTTTTAATGGATTCATATTTCAAATACCTAGATGATAACAGACCAGCCAAAACATGTCAAGAGTAAAGATTAAACTGTCTTAGAAAGTTACTGAAAAGTATGGCTCAAATAAGCCTTGTGTGCAATTTTTTTTTGATACCGGGGATCGAACTCGGGACCTTGTGTTTGCAAGGCAGGCAATGGCACCACTGAGCTAAATCCTTGGCCCTATGTGCAATTTTTAATAAGGTCAGTTCTCTATTTAAATGTACTTAATATTCTGTTCATCAAAGGAATTTGCTCACATATACAGAAGCTACATTTTTTTCTTCCTATGATTTCAAAATATCTTTCAAGTGAGCAGATATTAAATGTTTATTTTATTTACCAACAAAAATTTAATGACAGTGTTTTGTGTTTGAATGCATGTGTGCCAAAGAAAAATCTTTTTCTGATATCTTAAGAGATCTAAAAGCAGCAGCCCAATTTACAAAACACAGATGTATTTCACAGATCTTACTTTTATTTTCTTGGATGGGTCTCCAATTTTAGTACCCATAAGAAAGCTTATGTTTTAAGAACCAGGTGTTACCTGGGAGGCTTTGATAAGATCCCTACCAGTTCTATCACTTCATCAGCTACAACACTGATGCCTCCCATATGCGACTAAAAGAAAGTACAAGATGCACGCCTATTATGTTGTTACTGAAAGTTGCCTATTTTGACCTAAAACACTGCCAGCCATTCTCCGGGCATGACACGGGATATTGGGAATTGTGGAACAGGAAGAGGAGAGTAAGTTAGCCTTCCACAGCTCTGGGGCGAAGCTTGATAACATTACACACAACTGGCCTGAAGGCTCATTGTAGTAACTATACAATTGACCATGATCTTGGCTTTCCAAACACTGGAGAAGTTAACGTGGAAAAAGGCATGAAATAAATCTGACTAAGAAAAAAGTATTTCTGAAGGAGCTGCCAGAATTGACTTTCTACAAGGTATCATTATCTGATTTGTGAATTATCAGGTCCTCAGTAGCTTACAAATTAAGAGACTTCTTTTCCACTCTTACTCATTGAAGGACTTCTTTCACTGTAGCCATCTAATTAGGAATAGGAAAGGAATAAGAAGTGAAAGTGAAACCATGGATTAATATAGGAGAGTTGGCATGGAATGTTATGCCTGTGTCAGAAGCACTTTTGGGAGATGTTCTACAGGCAGCAAGAACAACATTCTATGAACCCTCAACATGAATGTAATTATGTATCACAAGCACATACTAATAGAAAAGAATCAGAAACAGAAAAATGCTGAAAGAGTAGGCTTGCTTTTTTCTAGAGAACTGTTAATATTACTATTACTTTATAAACACGTAATAGTAACCAGTTCCTATTTAGTTTCCAATGGTCTGTCAAACAGAAAAAAAATATAGCTAGTTGTGTTCAAGATTGCTACTAATAGTGGTAAAATTAAACATGAAGAAAAGTAGAAACTTTGAGAATCTAAATATATCTTGGGCTAAAGAAATGACTTTCCAAATAAAGAGTTATTCGACCATTCATATCATTTTCCACCTTTGTGAAAAGTGGGAGAAGTAACAAGAGAAAAATAAAAAAGGCAGATCTCGCAAAACATATACAGAAATTCCATCTATATTCCTAAGTCAATGCTAGAATAGATGATTAAAAGGATTGTTAGTAAAAATTAGAAAAGAATTATAATATAAAAGTATTGTGTTCATTTCCTTTTAAAAAAGGATCATTGGTAGATGCTGTACACATGTAACTGGGTAACAGTGCACTTGTAACTGACTGGACAATCTACTCATGTGACAGTGTCTAATTGATCACAAAATTCATGACCTCAGTCCTGGACCATTCAACATAGGTATCAATGAGTCAGATTAGCCCTCTACCATATGTGGTGTGGGAGTGACTGCTGTCTATAAATGCTTATTGATTTCTCTATCTCAGAGCTCCAGACAGTGGGGAGAAGGAGAGAACTAATATTTACTGGATTGCAGAATCCTTAGGGAGTGGGACCTCAAAGGGACAGAATGATAGTCTACTAATTACATGGGAATACAGGAACAATATGAGGACCCAATAAAGAAGCTATCTTGTACAGATATACAATTGAGGAGTGATGCATTAATAACAGTAAAAACGATTTTAGAATTTAAGGCGCCAATTATATAGTATATAATAAAATTATATACCACTATACACTATGCTGTTTAAAGCTAATCTAATTCCAGGCTTAATTAAACATAAATAATTGTTAATATACCACTTTACTCTGCCAGACCACATCTGGACAAATGGGCTTGATTTCTGGCCATTTAGCTTTTAAGGAGGATACATTCATACAAGAACGTGCACAAAGAATCAGAATGTAAGAGGGCACAAAACTGTCACAGGAGGAATAAAGGAGTTAGGGATGGAGCCACAGGAAATGGGATATGAGAGGTATTTTGAGGTATTTTAAACAGACTTAAAATCAAATGGAGAACATGGAGCATCAACCCCACCACCAGAGGGCGCACTGGGGTTATGCTGGCCCACTGCTCCTTGAGGGATGTCACCATTGGGGTTGGAGACTAGAAGAAGGGCTTTGGGTGGTTCCAACTTTGAATGTCACTGCTTCTATCAATTCACTGAAGGACTGTCCTAAGGAAGAGGCATTAGTTCAGAAGGACTAGCACTAAATATACCAGGTGTAGAGAACACTAGGTGTTGACTCAGAGGCAGGGGCAATAAGATCAACTGAAAGGACAATTAAATTAACTCTGTGATATTTAGGGCTGCTTCTACTAAAACCCCGCTGCTTGGTAGGAAAGTGAGCTCCTTGTCACCAGAGTGTCTGAGTAGGACCTGGGACGTAAACTCAGGACACCCTCTGGAGATTTGTAGCCAACTGGCTGGATGTGACTCAGGTTTATTTGGCAGCTATGTGAGAGTTTGACCGAGCAGCAACTGAATTTCTCTTATCTGTATCATCCTTCCCCTTCACCATGCTGTTAACATAGGACAACCAGAATCTACCTAAAAACCCTTTCTGCTGCTGACAATTTTTCAATTTTATAAAACCTAGATTGCAATTCCTGTTATTACCCAACAGTTAAAAACACAACAAATATAAACATATTTCAGATGGATACACTTCTTTCCCACACATTGAAGTATAGTCTACCTTAGAGGATGCTTTGTGTGCTATGTCTTTTCTCAACCTGCTGGACCAGGCCCTCAAATTCTGAACTTGGTAAAATCAGAGAAATCAGGTTTCCATTTACTTTTATGTCAAGGAGGACCCAGGGAAAAAAAGGTCAGGTATTACTCATCCAAATTAGTCCTTTCTTTGAAGATTTGTCAGTGTAGACATCAGGAATTATTTCAAACAAATCATGGGCTTGTTTTTAATTGATTAAGGAAACGGCAATTTTGTTAAGAATTTTTGTAAGGGAAGATGTTTCCATTAATGCAAATATAGAACCAGAACAACAAAATCCCAGAAAATATGTATAATGCGTTAAAACCCAACTTTTTCTAGAATTATAGTCACTAGTATTATTAAAAAATTATTTGGCTCCAACAGAAAACCATGAAACTGGGCTGGGGATTTAGCTCAGTGGTTCTGCCACCTGCTGCGCAAGCTCAAGGACCCAAGTTCAATCCCTGGTACCAAAAAAAAACCAAAACCAAAACAGAAAACCCTGATACTAAATTTATATTAGAATTCTAAACAACCATGAACTTCAGCTGTGACCTACTTAGGTACCTAAGCTATATCATTTTAAGTAATAAACATATATTGTTAAAGAAAGAAAACCTACAGGAAATTCTGAAATTGAGGGCCACATTTTTCCTCAAAGGAATGGCTCAGGTTCTATCCTTCAAACTCTGTGATGTTTCCAACTTTAAACATATAATTAAAGCACTAAAATGTATCTTTTAAACATTACTTGGATGTTATTCAATTGCTAGCCTAATCTATACATGACTTTTCAAAAATTGTTATTTTATCATTTATATTTCAAGCAAAGAAAAAAATATTTTTTCTTCTTTTTTTTTTGGTACCTGGGATCAAACTCAGGACCTTGTGCTTGCAAGGCAGGCGTGGTACCACTGAGCATTTAATCCCTGGCAAAACAAAGAAAATCTTAAAGATAGCATAAATTATATTAGAATCTTGAAATAAAACTAACGAGGTTGAATTAGCATTAATTTCACCTTTTTGACAGACTTGATATATACTAATAAAACAAATTCTGCAGTACCATAGGTGACAATCAGCAGTGTGAGAAGAATTTTATGTAATTTTAAAGCAAATGGGATGTAAATTATGTTAAAGGTGATAATGTATCCTTTGACCTACAAAGCAAATAATTTAGCATTAATTGTTTTGCGGCTTAAGTGTCTGCATAATGTGGTGGATGGGCTTTGTCCTCGTGGTATCACAAGTAGAATAATCTTGCTGCCCAAAGTTGCAAACTCAGTGCCAACAGGGCTTGCACACCCACATGGATAAACCGAGAGGGCTGGGTGTCCCTGTAGGTACCAGCACGCGTTTCCCACCCAAACAGGCGGTCCATGTTCCGCTCCTGCCAGCTGAAAATATTAAATAAAAAAAGTGGACCCAACAATGCCAGGTCTTTCCATTTTTCGACAGAAGTTTATAAAGCAAGATTTTATATGAATTATCTAATATTAAAATATTACCAACTAACTTGGGAAAACCAAATAAAATTTATCTACTAGCATCTGGTCCATAAGCTCCAGCCTGCAGCTTCTAATCTGCTCCCTTGAGCAGCATTGGTTCAAAATAGAGAGAAGATTGCAGAGAACAGCACAAACATTACAGAAACGAGGAAAAACCAAGTCATTGAATTTCTTTCCTCCGCTACAACCAAGTGCGTTAGTCTCTATCCTGAAAAGAAATTCCATACAAGTTGTGACAGTTTCTCAAGCTACAGCCCCGTGGGCACATGCCATTTCATTCGACACATTCTAAAAGTCTTGAGTTATGATAACAGTCACTATATAAAATTCTGAGTAGATATCATGACTCAAACTTTGCATTCTTCCCTGACACATTTTATTAGAGCTACATGGCTCTGAAGTGGAAGTAATACCGTGGGGCAGGATCAAGTTACAGACTTAGCAGGCACAATGGCACTGGCTAGGTAGCAAGCTGTCTCCATTTCGATTTTGTTTGACTTTTCTGACTCAAAGTGTAAAATGAGGAATGAAACTGTAAATCTGTACATTAACTTTCTGGACAAATCCAAAGGATCTAACAGATCTCCAGATATTCCTTTTTTCCTGTAACTCCTCAAAATTCATTTCCTTTTAAGACATTATTGAATAATTGTAAATGACGACTAAACAAAGGGTTAGAAGACAGAAAAGTCATTTTGTACTGTGCGAGGAAAAAGAAAATAAAAGAGTGGCTTCTTAAAGTATTCTAGAGTTTCCTAACACGGAAGACGCTTTAGCGACTTCACTTTGTCAATGCATAGATAAGGAATGTTTTTCTCCACCCCAAAATGAAAATAGCATGTGTCTTAAGGCAAAGCTCCAAATATAAACACAGTAATTACTTGACAGAAAGAGAATAATTGTTAAAAGGTAGAATATTTTTACCATTGTTTTCACCATGGAAATTACAGTGATCATCTCATAGATTATACATTCTTTAAGCAATGAAGGCATTGCCAAACAAACATATAAAGATCAATGAAAATGGTTAAATTATAGTTAGTGGCATGGAAATCCTCAATGCTAATGAAGACAACATAATTTCCTATTTTCAAAGCATTTGATAAAGCTACATTAATGATTTATAGTTTTTCCAATGTTTACCTTAACTTTTGTTTTGTTTTTTGATAAGATCTTGCTATGTAGTCCAGACTGGCTTTGAACTCACCATGGAGCCCAGGCTGGCCTCAAACTTTCATCAATCCTCCTACCTCAGCCTCCCGGGTGCTGGAACTACAGCCGTGTACCACCACACCCAGCTTATCCAATGTCTACCTTGTTGAATAACAGTTCAGTAGGATAAAAAAGAGAGAGAGTAAGGCATCAACAAGGGTAAAATAAAAACCACAAGGTCCTGCAGTAACTTATGTTAACTGAATGCAGCATGTCACAGCCTTGTTATCAAAAAGATTATACTCCTGAAGAAAATTCTGGTGCAGTCTAGACATTTCTGACTTCACTGACCACTAAGAAATATAAAGAAATAAGATATCTAAGACATGTAACTTATTTGTAAATTATGTCTCCAACCTATCTGTCCCACTAAAGTCAAAATAAGCATTTGTCCTTCAAAGACTATGGTGAAAAATGACAGGGGACTATTTGGAAGTCAGAGCCAAACGTGCTGCAGTAGTCCAGAATTGTACTTGCTTCCATCTAATTTTGCAAAGAAAAACTGAAAATGGTTTTCTTTGTATGCTAAGACATGCCAGAAGAAAAGCCAAACATCAAGTTATTAAAGTTCGCTGTGTTTTTCTTAGTCCTAAGATGTCACCGAATAGAAAGATGCTTTTAAAAAAGGAATCAAGGAAGATATATCACGTTAACTCCCCAAAATGTAATAGATTGATTTGAGTTATCAGTCCATCTTTTCTAAATAGGAATTAGGGCATAAATGATAGGTTTACATTTGTACATATTGAGAGCTTATGTATGTGAATAATCTGCACTTTTGGACAACTCTGTTTCATAAAGATATTTTAGGCAAGTGCAATTAGGAGAAAATACACAGAGCTGGGTATATAAAATAAGTATCTAGGATGAAACTAATTCATATTTAGCAAGGGTACATATGCACACACAACCAAACACAGAATGGTACATGGTACAATATTTTAAACACCTGGCTGTGCAAAAGCTAAGCATTTGATAATTCTTAATATGAGAAACAATTTGGAAAGCTTTGAAAAGACAATCAAAACAGCACCGGATGTGCGGCTTAGAAGAAACCTCGTCTTCGAAGGGGCCCTGGCCTATTCTGTCTGGACCCTGCTCTCTTCCCTACTCCTGCGTCGCGGCCCTGAAGTCTCCCACCACATGGACGGCTTCCTCTCAGCGACAGCGAGGTCCAGATTCTGAGGGTGTATTTCAAGGTCAGGACACAACTGAAGCAGTCTAGATAAACACATTGACTCAGCTTCTAAAAATACTGAGTCCTGACAAAAGGTCCAAGAATTAACAATACACTGGAAAACAAACGGATGTTTACCTAATTAAGATTTTGATGGTGAATCCCTTGGCCATTTTTCTCCCCTGCCAATAAAACAGCCTGTCCGGGCTGACACCATCTTTTGAAGACACGGCCAGAGAGGCAGGAGTTGCCACCTGTTCACCTCTTGCAGCTCCCAAGAGTACAGTTAGTTCCTGCCCTCGGAGGGACCAGGCCGGCAGGCTTTGTGCGAAAACAGCGCTGTCCCTCTGCCTTGGCGAGTTCCTTCCTTGCTGATTCATCACTTGCCCACCTTTGTTCCCAGTTCTGCCGAGTTACTGCAGGCCTGAAGAGACTGCAGAGCCTGCCTGACTTGGAGAGATGGACCTCAGTCAGAGCAGTTCTTTGCTCCTTTGGGGGCTACATTAGAGGTTTATTATTTCATATTTTCATAATGACTCCTTATAAGCCATTCACACTGCATCCTCAAGATAATAAAGCACGGAAATTATGCCCAGAAGTTCTTAGTAAGTGGAATTATGGAGGGGGGAAGTGTTACATTATTACGATTACTACTATTTTTGCTAATTAAAAAATACTCGAGGGCGGTTAGCAAGGATGTTTGTGAATCCCGACATGCTTCCAACTTGACTGCCTTCTAAGGCTGAGAAGCAAAGCTTGCTCACTCCCTCCAAAGCCACTACAGGACTGCACCTGAAGCAAGACCTCGTAACTGACATCCTTTCCCTACAAAGCCAGTCCTACTTGGCAGCTGTGATTTACAGGCTGCGACTGCCCCAGGAGCTGCAGGACACATTAGCGCAGGTACGCTTCTATCTGGTATTAAATGACTTTCCAGAGACCCCGCTGTTTCAGACAGTAGGAACTGATCTCCCTGCACAGGATCATCAGGGCGTAAGCCTCCTTCCTCCATTCTGAAGGGAATAAAAACATACAGTCCTCTCTCCAGTCCCTTCTGCAAATCCTGATGCTCCTCTGCACTGCTGTCTTATACATTCTTGGTTTCCATTCGGTTAATTTACTTCAAACATTTCCATTTGCAGTGTAATTCTGCATCTGGGAATGACGAAGAAGAATGGTGGTCATCATGTTGAATTCTGTTAAACTGCTGACAAAATTGCTGTGTTTTCTATTTGCAGTGCGCTTGTTATTTGTAGATGTTACCAAATAAAAATTGAAATTGGAATTTTGGTTCATTTAAAATACAAGTTTTAGGGCTGGGAATTTAGCTCAGTGGTTTTACCGTCTGCTACGCAAGGGCAAGGACCCGAGTTCAATGCCCGGTACCAAAATAACTAAATAACTAAATAAATAAAATACATGTTTTAAGGCCGGGGATTTAGCTCAGTGGTTTCACCGCCTGCCTCTCAAGCGCAAGGACCCAAGTTCAATCCCCGGTACAAAATAAATAAATAAATAAAATACAAGTTTTACTATATGCAGTACAATGCTTTCTCTCCCTTGTATAATGTTTAAAGTCACCAACCCCAAACCTGCCTTTCCCTACATATTTTATTACATGCTTCAGTTGTAATCATTCATGAAAATCGTAGTGCCTGCTTATATGACTTAGTAAATCTAAGAATCGTGTGTTTGAATTCAAGTGAAAACTAGCTTGCTTATACATAAAACAAAAAGAATAAAATCTTCTATATAGCTTTACATTTGAGTAATTTAAAAAAGCAATACTTGTAAAAAATGCTGGCAAAAGAAACAATGGAATACTATTAAACATAGCACACAAATTTTCATCTAAAATCCTTCATTCTGCTCAATTTTAAGAAGCATAAAATGGTTCACATTAGTGTGAAATCTTTTTAAGGCATATGTCTGGATATGTCTCAGAAAGATGCAAAGAATATGTTACTGTTGATATAAGTAATGTGTGGACAAAAGTGTAGACAAATGAAATGTTAGTTTTACTCCATAAAATGAAACAAAATAATTATTTATTAAGAAGGTCACTGCACTTAAAAGACAGAAAGAAAATGCAATAGTTATTTAAGCTGGTTAGCATCATTATCCAGAGTTCCTTGCCAGAGTATGTGTCAGGCCTGGCTTCTGGCTTCGTTTTAGTATCTTTGAGGTCATTAATATAATCTTCAGTCAAGGCCCCATACCTCAGGCATTCCACTATTGTGCTGTTTTGTTAAGATAAGGGTTTTGCAAAATCTTCCCTCTTCCCACTAAATATTTTGTATAAAAGTTTATCTAACTGAACTACTCAGTAGGGACAGATTTACTAAAATAATTTTTTATATTAAAGAAAAATGTACAAATTTAAGGTGATATAAAATAGATAGTCATTATTCCTCAATATTTAACACTTCTTTTTCTTTTATATCCGTTTATTGGTACATTTTAGGTATACAATATAATGGCATTCATCATTGGAAATTTGCACCTTTACATAGTCTTTCTTATTTTTCCCCCTTCCCCTGCCCTCCCTTCAACCCCTCCACCATCCCCTCCCTATTTACAAAGACTTTCCTTTTTTTCATTTTCTCATATTAATTCCATTCTCTTCTTTCCTTTCCCCAACCCCTCCCACTTCCCCTTCCCCTTTGCCCCTTTTCTTCCTATTTCACATTATCTATATACTTTTTTATAGTCCTTATTTACACGTTCAGTTTCTCACACTAGAGAAACTATTCAGTATTTATACATGTAATACTTCTTCTTACTTGATCACTCTAGTCATCAACTACTAACTCTGGGACATAATTTACAACACTGTACTCCAAGGGAAATATTGTCTACAAATCAACCATAGTTTGCAAAATAATTTATTTTCTAAATTGACGTATCTTAGGACAAATTTTAAACTGTTCCTGGGTTTAATTCTGCACATCAACTCTAGAGGTTTGAAGTGTGACAGAGAACACTCAAAAGGGGCCTCTGATTAGAAAATATAAAAAAGAACATTTACAAATGGTAATGAGCTTGCTGTTTCCATGCCAACTTCTGCTCAATCTGGAGAGCATTAAAATAATTTACTCACAATTTTTTCTTTCTATTGTGTTGCATGTATTCCCCTTCACAGGCAAGACATTCAAAACCAAATGAGTAGCGTGCTCATTAAGGCTAAAGAGAAAGGCAAGGGTTAAATAAATAAGAACATCAAATTAATATCCAGACCTAAATGTTTTAGCAGAGCCAAAGAATCTATTTAATCATTCAAGTCAACAAAGGTTAAGATAGTAAAATAAACTTCTAAATGCTTTCCTTTTCTGGAACTTAATCTGTCTTGATAGAGATGTTTTAAAAGATGCTATCAGCTTTTGATAGTCCCAGCTGTTATGAAAATTTTGCTTGAATACATAAGAAGGACAAAGAAGTTTTATGCAGTTAAGCAAGGCTCCCGGGTGGCTTATTGAAATCGTGAGAGCTCAGGACTCATTTAAAACCAGCTGTTGGCCAATGATGCTGAGACCAATAACCACTAAATCTCCTATTTATCAGGGCTCTGTGGCATTTGGCAAGGCGATGAAGGCCGACTCATTAGAAGATTAATATAGAATCAAAAGATAACTTCATGATGTTTGCTTAATAAATTTGCCATAATTTATGAACTATACAATGTCCTAATTTAAAAAGGTGTTATTAAATATTAAAATGGCTTGGCTTATTTTTAAGGCTATGTTTTTAAGTCACTAATGCAGAGAAAACAAATACGAGCGGTCATGATCAAAGCCCTGCCCATCACTATTCTGGGGCTGTGGTTCATGACGAAGGTAGACGCCCTTACGAACTGGGTAAACAGAAAGCCTACTTCGATGCAGAGAGACAAGGCAGCAGAAGGGTGCAGGAGGAAGGAAAGAAGCCTTCACAGTCTGGAGCCTTTCTTACTTGACAATGAGGATCTACTATCGATCAAGAAAGGTAATTCGGTGTTCTGCAAGAGGGGGTTCATAGTAAAGGAAGAACAAAACACCTTGGAGAATGCACAAATGGCTTTACGAGCAGTAGGAAATAGGCTTCATTTGTCTGCTTATCCTGACAAAAAGCATTACCAACAGCAAACATAACCGGGGTCTTGGTGTGCAATTTTCAACCGGTGCCATGGAGCTCAGGAGTCAGAGCTGTACTGGAAGAGGTGCCCAGGGAGCTTCCCCTCCTCAGATGAGTGCCATCGTCAACCTGCTTCCCCAGGTTCCAGGGCAGGTGTGTCCAGCCCCTGGGTTTCAGGCCATGTGTCCTCTTTGTTATAATACAAATATTTAAAAACAAAAGAAGCGTTGTTACTTACACATATTATGTATTTCACATGCAGCCCAGGATGATTCCTTCCCTCTGCGTGGCCCAGGCAAAGCCAAAGTGCTGGGCACCACATGTAGGGTGTTCCTACGTGATGTACATGTGTTCATTTGCTCTGTGGATGTCTGATGTGCAGGGTGATCAAAAACATGCTGCATGTTGAAATTTTTTAAATCTTATGACAGTGAAAGACATACTGCCAAGAATAGTGGGGTAGGGGTATTCTAAGCAATGGGGAGTCTTTTGAGGGGATTTAATGGGAACATATCTTTTACTGTAATAAATTAGCTTTTTAAAAAAATTCAAACATTCACGTATTCTTTGGTCACATCTTATATATGGTTGGTCCAGAATGAGTCACGATTGCAAAGAGAAAGGAGCCACCTGTACGTGTGTGGTCCCCAGCTTTTCCAGTCAGTTTCAAAGGCGAGAGGGTCCTGGCTGCCATCTGAGGCTGCATGCCATTGCACAAAGGGCAGACTTGGAAACTTGGGTCTGAGACCCAGCACTGTCTTTTGCTGGATGTGTGCAAAAGGACTTGACTGTCACTTACCTACTCGGCTCCAATCCTCATCAGATAAAGAACGGCCCCAGTCATATCTGTTCTACTCACTTCCATAATTACTTTCGAGGATAAATGAGAATGTATAGAAATATAACCTATAGGAACCTAGGTTCAAATCCTGCTGACTGTTACCCTCGACAAAATAATATTTAAGTTTTCTAAGTCTTGGTTTCCTCATCTATAAAACAGGAATCACGAAAGTATTACATAGGGTTACTGAAGTCAGCTTCGTCTTCATGTGGTTGTTGGGATTAGGAACTCAATGAAATTATTTATTATTATTATTCATCCTTATTACTAACCACAGCTATCAACATAACCTCTGTCATTTCATAGTGGTGTTGATGACTTTTCAGCACCTGCCTCATGGATAGGGAAGCCGTCCAGCACCCTGGAAATATCACACATGGAAAGGTGAATGAGCTGCACCTGCAGCCTACGGTTACTACTTACAAACTGGATCAACTCGGACAAGTCACGTCACCCCAAGTCACCTCACATGGAATACTACACTAACCAGCTCACTTTGTCAAGTTCTTAGTGTAGATTTTCACGCCTATTTATCAGTCTTACTACACCTGTAGTGACACAGTGGTGGACTGTGAATTTGCTCCCTGATTCCAGTCTGCGTGGAAAGTCACTTCACCCTACTGTCTCTACTGTTCTTGTTTTTTCTTTCCTGATAACTTATTCACTGAGCTATTTAAGGCTTTGGGATGAAGTATGAAACATACCAGGAAGGTGTTCAGAAAGTAAGAGGTAAGACTAAGCAATTAGCAATTCTAATCATTATGTGAAGTATAATTTTCTAGGGCAACTTCCATTCGGTCTAGAAATTGCCTACCACTGTCTCACAGCAGGTTGCCCGATCCCTGTGTCAATACAAGGTAAAGTTGTGGTGACCGCGCTTTGCACTGCAAACCTATGAGGATGCAGAGAACAAAAGCAAGAAGTGGGGCTTGGTGACAGCACAGATAAAGCCCATCTCAACCCCACAGCCTGAAGACCTAACTGCAGAAGTGCAGTGGGTACAAAAATGAATCAAAGATGTACAGGAGATCGGTACCGACATCTCCCCAGGAATGAAGGAGGGGATCACAGTCCTAGTCAGGGTGCCTTCGTCTCTGAAAATCTAACACTCCATGCCTCACACAACACAGCCAACGGATAGCTATGGTTGTTATACCTAAAATTGTAAGCTTGAAATTGCTTCAAAGTATACTAAGAGAAAGCTAATGCCAAAAAAGCCCACAATATCCAAAGATGGTCAACTTTCCTATCATTTTACCCTCCAACTTCATGCGACATGATTTCCACTCTTACTTAGCAAAAAGCACTTCCAAAACATCACACGGCTCCAAAATACCAAACCCAAAGCTTTTCATAGACCTCATCGCTCTGGCTTTCTCTTTATTAAGAATACACTGTTGATGGCCTGGTTCCTTTGTCCTTAAGATGCTTCCTCTTCAGTATTCACGCACTGCAAAGACCTGGCTGTCCGTCTCTCTGCTGACACTACCTCCTTGTCCCACATTCCCTGAACGTGGCTCTTTCCAAGGGACCTATCCCAGGGCTCTTCTTGCCTTCCTCATTCTTCACTATTTCTCTGACTCTGTGCTCTCACTTCTCACGCGGTGACAGCTTGTCTATGTAACTGTCACCACCTCAAAATCTAGTCTGTTTCTCTTTGCTCCCCTATTCCAGTGAGTATCTCATCAAAATCACGAATTCCACAGAACTCAAATTCAATTCATCATTTATTCCCAGGACATTTTTCTTTTTTTTTTTTTTTTGGTACCTGGGATTAAACTCGGGTCCCTGCGCTTGCGCAACAGGCAGTGAAACCACTGAGCTAAATCCCCGGCCCCCCAGGACTTTCTTCTGACCCATTTTATCAAGTATTAAGCCAGGAACTTCAGCCCTAGTTGGAACTTTTTCAGCTGTAGCTCTTACACCCAGTAAGCTTCAAGGTTTTGTGCGGAATTTTCACATCTTTATCTTTCGGTATTACTACCCTTTTTAGAGAACTTTAACCCGGCCATATTCCACCTGTGGTCAGCAGTCCTTGACACAAACCTAGCAGACTGAACCCAAGCCCACCTCCCGCTCCAAGGCTCCCTGCTGGTCTTCCACTAGGGCCTCCCTGGTTTCTTCTGTGTACCCAGGGTCTTGCTTGGCACTCTGGGCAATTAGGGAGATGACCCAGCTTTCTTTTTCCATTCTCCTTTCCCCTTTCAGCTTTGGCTACATACATGACACAGACTGACCAAACAGACATGAGCAGAAGTCTGCTCTGAAATTCTGGGTGAAGGGGGAATCATGTTTTCTTGACCCTTTATCCTTCTTGCTCCTACAGATGTAGAGGTGATGACTGGACTTGAAGGAGCCCTTCTTGCCAACATGAAACAATGGCCAAAAGAATGTCATGAATATCCTTGAAATATATAATTATAAAAACACCACCATCAAATGCCTTCTCCAAACTTATGTAAGAAAAACTCAGTTAGGGGTTAGATCCAGAATGACCCCCAAACTATCATGTGCTCGGAGGTGGGGCTTTTGGGAGGTGAGTGGGTCACAGTGCCCTGTAGCTGAGCGCAGTACTAGGCAGTGGGGCCTGGCTGGAAGAGGCGGTCATGGGGTGACAGAAGGTGCACCTCCTTTCCTGGCTCCTCCCTGCCCTCTCTGCCCCCTGGGCACCATGATGTGAGCAGCTTTCTTCCACCAGAGCCTTGCACCATGCTGTTTCTGCCCTGGAGCCGGCTGACAGTGGACTAAAATGTGAGCCAAAATAAACCCCTCCTCCTTTCAGTTGTGGGTGCCCGGCACCCTGGCCAGTGATGAGGAAAGTGCCTATGACATTCATTTCCTACCCCCATAGCAGCAGTATAGAGCTGCCTTCCACAGCTTGATGACCCACTGGGGATCCCCTTCCGCAGCTAGGGCAGCTCTTCCCGCTGCTGAGCATCTGACTCCAGCTCTAGTTTTGTTGCTCAGCATGTCCCCTCCTCCAGGAGGACCTGGTGTTCCAGGCTGACCAGCCCAGCCTCTGCTGACCTCTCCACTGCCCTCAGAGCCCAGATTCTCAGGACCTTGTCCTGGATAACCAACGTGTTTGGTCTCTGAGCCTTTGCTCTCTCCCAGTTCTATCCTACAATGAACACTATGACACAACAGGTTTGTATAAAGGACATCTGATGGTGCACATCAAATGATGCAAACGCATCATCCCCACAGCCTGTGGTAATGCACAGGAACTCATGTCCTCAGAATTCCTCACTGGTTCCCTATTGCCCACCACACTAGAAATCCAAACTGTCCCAATGATATATATCATATAACTTCAATAAAAAATTTAATGTAATTTTCCACATATTTAATCTATTTCCTTGGCAAATGGAATGTTACAGTTCTTAAAATTATTATAGAAAACAGAATGATTCATTTAAAGTGTTTTGCTCTTCACTTTGACTTCGGAAGATTACTCATTATCAAATCCTAGGTTACCTCAAGGGTCACTTCTTCCAAGGTCTCCAATGATAACTTCAAATGGGAGAAATTTCAGTACCCCTTGGTATAGCTATGACACATAACACACTACCACACAGTTTCCTTACTGGGGCACCCATGTGCTTCTTGTGGGCAGTGGTGATATAATACTACTTAAGTATCTATTTGACAAATACTCACCCAGCCCTTCCTAGTCTAGGTGTGGGTGGTATGAACAAGGCAGGTCACCTCCATTCTGATGGAGCGTGTGTTCCAAGGCGGGGGGGGGGCATGTCTTTCCAGACAACAAGCAAGGAAATGAATGAACAAAATAGGGTCATCTCGGATCAGGCTGGGTAGAGAGGAAGTCCTCCCTAGGAGCTGATATGTGAGCTGCAGTCTCAATGAGAAGAAGAACCAGCCCCAAGGAGGAGACCAGAGCGGGGCCCGAGGGTCTTGTGGCTGAGCAAGGGCATAGGAGGCAGGGACAGCAGAGCGGCAGAGGTGGCAAGGCTGACCCTGAAGGTCCACAGAGGCCAAGCACAGCAGCTTGGATTTCACACTAAGGTTTTAAACAGAGAGTAACCCAGCCTAATTTACAAGGCAAAATGATCTCTCTGGCTGCTGTGGAGAAAATGGATTACACAGGGTCAAGGGTGGAAGCGGGAAGCTGAATTGGAAGACGCTCTGAGTGTGAGGTTACAGTAGGTTGGATCTGGCAGTCACAGAGCAGAAAGAGAAAGAGGTAGAGACAGTCGTGTCTTTAGTACTTCAGTACCTTGGACGTGATAATGCTCAGATATGTTCTCAATGTCTACCTGGTACTTCATAATAGTTCTTCTGTGTTAAATTTCAGTTTTTCCTGTTTTGATCACATATTATGACTTAAATTCTTTAACACGTAAGGAGTCAAAGAGAAAAGCAAGTGTAGTAGGCAATAGGGCTGATGAAGAATTTGGAGCACATCATGCTCAAGCAAACAGAAGGAGTCCCACAGTGGAAAGTCACCTAACAAAGGACAGAAAAGACGGCGTTTGGAAGGTCATAATGTTAACTATGAGGAGTAATAAATCACGTGAAGCAAATGGCCAGATGTGGAATTTATAATCTATGACACACATATTTGATTTTTGTTTATCCACTCATCTGTCCACTGCCTGTTTTTAGAAATAAAGTTCTTTTTGGAAGAAAATATACAAAAGGATGAAAATAGAGTGTTCAGATAAAAAGATCTACACTTTAAAAGACAGCCAGCCAACATCTGCTGGAATAGTGTACCTAAAAGGAGGCTATATTTCATTTTCAGTAAAATCCAAGGCGTTTTCAATTCTTTCTTTTGCTTTTCTAGAAATTTAAAATCTTAAATGTCTTTATATGACAAATTTCCCAATAAGCAAGCTAATACTATTTTCCCTGAAAGGAATGTTTATAGAATTCTAGAGTGCTGAGAACTCTAAATGAGGAATCTGAGAAAAGACGAAGGGTAGAGTTCTCCTCTTTCACATACACCTTCCAAGATATTAACCCAGCCAGATGCATCCTGGATTAGGAATTAAATCCGAGTTCCTTCAATACAAAGTAAAATCCAGGAGAAAGCAGGATCCATTTTTGCCACCCCCACCCAATGCTAAACGGCCCCTGAATCACATGAAACTTGGCCCGGTCGGTGTGAAAACGCTGAAATCCATTTGAAGGGCAGTCTGGGTTTGTCAAAGTAGCTCATGAACTTCTGGCCAAACTTCAAGGAACCTGGTCCAAGTCTTCGTTTGTAACGCAACATGAAACCAGGTGAATTTCAGAGGGTTTCAGGTTTCCTCCTGAAAATTTGGCCTTGCTTTCCAATCAATCATCACTTTTCGTGATGATGAAAGCCAATGCACCTTTGTGAAAACGAGGACTGTGTGGGCGCCGATGACAGCCAAGCTGTGAGCCATCCCTTCCTTTCTTTGCCAAAAGATTTCTCAGAATGGAAACAGTTTCCCTCTTACCTGGAAAGGGCAAGCTGAGCCATTTTGATGCTGTGTGTAGAAAGAAATGCTACTCGATGTGAGGCGACGTGCCCTGTGAAATAATCACCACCTACAGAGAACCATAATCTGCAGTCTCATCATTTAGGGCTGAGTTTTATTCCACTCCCATCTACGACAGCAGACGGCATGATATTTAATTTCCTTGACCATTAAGATGGGCTTTTAACTTGATGCTAGTCATCAGCTAGAATAATCACCATGAGAAACTGAATGCTGAGGTCTAATCCTCATTTCTACATGAAGACTAGAAAGAAAAGAAATACAGCATAACCTTTAACAGGTTTAAGACACATGAGGGGATAAAGCTTTCAAGTGTACATCAACTGAATCTTCTGCAAAAAGAAGAAATCTCTATAGTACAAACACATTCAATAGTTAAGCATGGTGCATTTTACATAAAGACCTACACAGTTTGTTTCAACCTGAAAGTTTTAAATGTGCTTTTTCACTGTAAAAAATTACACTCTTCAACCAATTACTCGCTGTTGTGCATAGTGACATGAGAAAATTGAAAGGTATGTCTCAACAGAGCCACTACATCATTGGAACAGTATGTCTGAACATTCGGGTAATCATCCACAGATGCGCGGCGGCAGACTTGGCACTGCCAAGGTAACAACAAAGCATTCGGTATTGGTTGTAATGGTTTTAAGGACCGCGTTGGAGAAGAACAAAAGAATGTCCCTCTTCTCACAATGCTGAGTCATGGTACACCTTTTATCTGCTTAAAAATATACAAACACCAAGAAATTCAAATGAGTATTATTCAAACTTATGATGAAGAACGATATAAGGAATGCATTAATATCTTTATCTATAATAAAACATACTTATGCAATAGCACGTAAAGTTCAACTGCAGAAAAATGCTAGGTCCAAGAGAAATCCACATGGCTTTAATGTTGCAAAACAATGCATGCAAATCTGAAGGACCCAGCATTGATTGGAGAGATGGATACCAATGCCTTTTAGGAGTGATTTGGCCCTTGGTCGGTTGGTCTAACTATTGTAGCATGCTCTATGCACAGGCATCAAGTTAAGATAATACAGGAAATATACATATTAGTTATTATTGAGCCCCTTTCACTTATAAGAGCCATGGTATTTGAATCAATCATTGCTAAATAATGCAGCACAAGGGCAGTTATGATACTGGGGTACTTTCATTTAATACGTTTAGAGCTGGAAACGAATTTTCTGCCTAGGATAGGAAAAGTCCAACTTACCCGAGGTCCCTGATCACCTTGTTCCCCCTGTAACACAGGAAGATAACAGCTTCAGCCAAAATCTACATGCTATGCTTATTTAAAAGGTCAAAATATAACACAGTATAGTTAACGCCCATAAGGGTTTCTAATAACTTCTGTATGTTTTGCCGTGCATTTTCTTACCTTATCACCTTTTGGACCAGGAGGACCCTAAAAAAAAAAGAGAAAGAAAAAAATTTTAAGTAAAAAATTACAGCTTGAGTAGACCCACGAGGTCAACTGAAAGATTTATAGCAAGAGCACAGATTTCTGAGTTCTGGTTTCCAAAATGTAATTATAATACTATTAGAATATAAAAATGGCAATGTATGTGTATGTCTACAGATGTAACATATACACGTATTTTGTCACAGGTTAATAACATGCTGAATAGATTTTCACCAGCTGAATACAACTGTGTGAGTTCAACCCAGCTAGAAAACCAGAACACTACCAGCAAGTCGAAGCTCCTGTTGTGACGTCCCTGTCACTGCCCTCCACAACGGGAGCCATACCCTGACCTCTGGCAGTGCAGATGGGTTTATCTACTTTTCCACTCTATATGAATGATCATACAGTATTAATCTGGCCTCTCGCTCACTAGGTGTGAAATTCATCCATAATTTTGGGCTTAGTTGTTCATGGCTCCTACTGCTTTATAATATTCCATTGCACAAATATACAATTTATACACCTTCCTCTCGATGGCCATTTATTTCCAGAAGTTTCTAGAGTCTTGGCTATCACAAATAGCGCCACAGTGAAAACCCTAGTACATGTGTTTTGGAGAAAAATTGTATGCAAGTCAGTTGTGTGTATATCTACGAGTGAAACTGTTAGGTAATAGAGTACACATATGAATTAGTGGATATTGACAAATGGTTTTCCAAAGTGGTTCCTACAGTTCACACCCTCATCTACAATGTATGACAAATGATCATCAATACTTGTTTTTTAAAATTTTATATGTTCTGATGGGAGTGTGGTAATTTCACATAGTCTTATTTCTCCAGTGGTTAGTACATTGAATCCCCTTTAATACTCTTACTGGCCATTTGCATCTTCTTTCGTAAATCATCTACATCATCTGCTTTTGTCATACTGACTTGTCCTACTGTATTGCTAAGAGTTCATTATACATCATATGCCACATGTTTGTATGCATACAGATGGAGACAAAGAGGTTTCACATAGGCTGAGTGCATCTTCGATCCGCTATATTTACAGCAAATTTATTTTCCCACTCTGTACTGCCTTTATGTTATCTTTTTTGTTTTTTGGTACCAGGGATGGAACTCGGATCCTTGCACTTGCGGAGCAGGTGGCAGAACCACTGAGCTAAATCCCAGCCCTTCTTTGTGTTATTGTAAGGTGTTCGCAGTAAACAGGTTCTTGATTTTAATTAAACTTAATACAACATTTTTTCTCATTATGGTTTTCCTTTTTTGGGTTCTACTTAAATCTTTGCCTACTCCAACATCATGATGAGACTCTTTTATGTTTATTCAAAAAGCTAAAAACTTTATTATTTTACCTTTTTTATTTGGATCTGAGTTAACTGAGAACTGGACTTGTGTTATTATGGGAGGTAAAAGTCAAGATGCTTTTTCCTCCAAATTTGAGTATTAAATTAACCAAGAACTGTGTATCTTTTCCTCATTGTGGCACTGTACTACCTTGGTCACAGACCAGGTGGCCGTGTGTGTGTGTGTTTAAAGAAAGGAATTTCTATTTTGCTAGGTATCTGCTTATTCTTCCAACTACATTGACATTTTCTTTACCTTTGAATAAAAATACTGGCAAGAATAACTGCTTCCAAGGGCATCAATTATATTGTCTTTCCTAGTTCTTAAAAATGAAGTCATGTTTTCGGTTTAGCCCTAACTAAAAAATTGGAGCATTTCTAAGACAGCCGTAATCTCTCCACGCCACTTTTAGTGGGGTTGGGAGAAAAGGACAAATCCAAACAGGAAGTAAAGACAAGCTTTTAATAAACTGTTCTTCATTCTTGGTCCCCGAGGAGACGGCTGTGACCCTGCAGGTGGGGACTCAGCAACGCTACACCTGCTAAAGCGCCTCCTTCTGCCTCAGTCACAGAGGAACTGCACCAAGTCCCCATCCTCAGGGGCTGCTTTTCTGCTAAGAGTTGTGATGCTATCATGAAGTTAAAAACGGCACCATGTCTTATATTTTGTGTATTTTACCACTGACAAAGAATTGCACCTGTTAACTCCACCTAAACTTCCCTGCAATGCAGTGAGGAAAGTATTAGGATAATCCTCTAATGGAGGCCAGAAATGAACCTCAAATCTTATCTATTTGAGGCCTCCTGGGAGTGCATTGGCCAGGACTTAAACCCAGTCTGCAACTTTAAATGCCATGGTTTGGAGCCTGAGAGTTGGGACCCAGATGTGGAACAAGGCTGTCAGAATCAGGCCCATGTATCTGGTTCCTGCCTTCTGCATGCCTGTTGAAATGCCACAAAGGTCACGCTGTGGTGTCACAGACACCTGACCCAGGTCCTCAGGTTTCAAACGGGGGTAGAGGAGGAGGAGGGGAGCGGGACGGAGAGGGGCTGGGATGTCAGACACTGCGGCAGACGCCTTTTCTCCCGCCCCCAAGCTGTTTGCCACTGTGCTACCTGGGTCATAGATCAGGGCCTGAGAAAAAGGGAAGCTAAGAAAATGTTTTCTTCAGGTTTTCAGTGAAGTTTTAATTTCTTTATTAATGTTTTCAGCCAATCAAGTAGTGAGAATGAGTACCGTCCGTGAGCCCACCTCTGGAGAACTGAGTTGAGGGGTTTATTTCGTTATTGTAGCACACACGAATGCTCACTAATGCAGCCCAAGCAGGATTTTTTTTTTTTTTGTAGGGCAAAGGAAAGCCAAGGGAAAGAATTAATGAGATGATATCTACCATCAAAATTTTAAGCAATACAATGGAGATTCTAAGCGTTGATTTAAGTACCATGGTATTGAACTCTACTTTGAGTTTTATATACATTTGCTGAATGGCTAGAAAACATTCAACATGTCCTGGTGGAGGACGTGGCAGAGAGGTTGATATACGCAGATATGGTCCCTGTCCTCAAAAAGCTAAATCATCCAGAGCCAAGCTCACAGACTTGACCAGCGTTAAGAAACAAAGGACCCCTAGAAACTTCAGGTGCTTTAAGGCCAGCTGCTACTGCTGACGCCTTTCAGCCTTCACACCCTCTTTCCCTGCAAAGGTTCTCCCCTGAACAGTTTCTTCTGCTTTTGCTGGTGAGACCTCTGAGGCCGCCAGGGCCCCTCTGGGTGCTGTGGGAGTGACACGCCAGGCGGAGGTCAGTTTCTGCAATCTTTCCACAGTGCACAGTAGTGATGATTTCTGTGCAAAGTCCAGGTACGGATGCTCAAGTTGCATCTGTCAACCAGAGCTCTTCAGCTAGAGAGCCGCAAGCAAGGCTCCCGTGAACACATGAGAATCTGCACCGCAACCCAGCAGTAAAGACTGCTGCTCTCCTCGAGGCGCGGGGCTTTCTGGGCAGACAGTGCGGCGTCCCAGCACCTGCCAGCCAAGACCAGTGCAGAGCCCGGCCTCCACTCACAGCTGCGCCCGGGATCAACAGCGGGTGTTCTTCCGCGCTCACTGAAATCCCACTCTTCTTTCCAAATTGGACCTCTTCACTGAAAACACAGGTTTGCTTGGAAGAATAAAGTGGGCAGTGTTTTGAAATCTGGGAAATCTGGGAGCCATGGTTCTTTTCTAAGTCAAAATATTAACAAATGAAAGAAAGTTTGGTCCTGATTTTAATTTTCTTTTGTCTTTAGAGTTAAAAACATAACTCATTAGTTTTAACTAATAGGTTGGCAACCATACCAATTAATGACTGTAATTATTGGAGGCACAGACTATATGCGGCATTTTGTTTCACCTGTACCAAGTTTAACAATGTAACATTCAGCAGACACATTTATTGTTCAGGTAACTGTATCACTGGCCAATTGGCGGTGACTATGTGAGAGTAAAACTATCTCTAAAGCCAGGTTGAGGTCAATATGGAAACAGGAGAAAATGAAGAGTCATGTATCATAGAATTGTGACTCTACATAGGGCTACTTTTGGGATTTCTGATCTGGTCTGGTCTAGAATGTTGGAGTGTGATCATTTATAGGGCCCACTTTAGTAAATAAAAATATTTGAAATGATCTTTTTAAACAGTTTCATGTAATTAGCCGTAATTACATAAATATTTAAAGGTGCTAAGAAAGTTTATTAGTGTTAGTTGAAATATTCTTTAGATCACTATTCATTGAATACCAAACTTTCTGTAAATTTCAGTGACAAATCTTCCAACTAGGTAGGCCCTGTTCAATGTTTAAATTCAGAATTTACAGTCACTTCTTTCAATCCAAGCCCTTAATGTGGGTCTTAGCCTACACTGACTTTTTCAGACCAAGTAACTAAAGTTTTAGTTCTTTTCCTATGCTCTATTGTCTATTTCAATATATATATACATATATATATATACACACACACATATACATATAAAAACTAAAGCAAAGAGGCACAATGAACAATATGCAAGAAAATTTTTGATGAAATTTCAGTCTACATAAAAGCAAGTGAAATAGACCGGAAGGGAGAGATTTACGGCCTTGGATGAACCAGTGATGCCTTTTATTCACTAGAACTGAATGTAGTACCGACTTTGAATCAGCAAATGCTAAAGAGGGGATGAGTTTTGGTTTTTTTTTGGTACCGGAGATCAAACTTGGGACCTTGCATTTGCGAGGTAGGCGAAGAGGGGATGATTTTTAAAATTTGACAATCATCAAAACAAAATTGAATTCTGCCAGAGGTAGAAAAATGAGACAGAAAAGGAGCAAATCCTAGAAATCCTTGGCAGGCAGGGGCTGCTGGACAAAGAATGAGGTTATGATTTGCCTCCCAGAAAAGTGGAGATATGTTTATTTTTATTCTTGAAATATAACAAAAACACTTTCTGGTTAATCTTTTCTTCACTGGAGAATGTTGAGGACAGCAAGTTTCACCCACTGAACATTTGGGGCTGCCAGCCAGCCAGTGTGCTGTATGCCCGCAGGACAGACATACAAGCCCGATTCCCAGCCGGGAGGACCCCTCGGGGGCAGGAGAGCCGGAGGTGGAGGTGGAGGATGATGCAGCGGACTCTCAAAGGTGCCCAGAGGTAGGAGGGGCAGGGGAGAGGAGGGTGGAGCAGAACTTGGGTAAGCTAGAAAACATCATGCTTTTGGGGGAGCCAGGGTGGTAAAAACAGATGAGGAGGGGGGAGTAGAGACAGGGAAGGCTGGTGAGCCACACTCGGGAGGCCAGGCCAGGGAGATGAAGCTTGGGAAACTGAAGCAACAAGTCCAGCTGACGGACTGGACGTGGCAGGGCCACTCACATCATCATCGTGGCTTACGGAGCCTGGAAGCTCACAGTTTTATTCTATGTATTTATTTTGCAGTGCTGGGCATTGAACCTAGTTCCCTAGGAAGGTGCTCATGACCGAGTTCCATTTCCAGCCTGAAGTTCACAATGCAGTGAACCTGCAGAAAACTATGCCAAACTGGTGCAAGCCAGGTAAAAACACAGTAGTTCCAGAGACAAGTGAACTTTATAGCATTTGAGTGTGGTTCTAGGGTTGTGTTTCGAATCTAGAGCGCTGGCAGCTTTAGCTGGGCTCAGTGGGAATGGGGCAGATGGAGAGGAATGCAAGCCATCAGCGATGGGCCAAGGACGACTGGAGATGCGCCACGGCCTTGCCTTGCTTCCACGTTAATTCTGCCTAGTGCGCCGTTACACGTGCTCTCTCTGCTACTGAAACTGCACACTGCATATGGAGCTCCTGCAGTTCAAAAGCCCCACTTTTAAAGAGCACGAGGACAGAGACTTCCAGCCTTGCAGCTCTCTAAGAGCACAGCCTCAATGAGCCCTGCCAGCCTGGGGCGTCTTCCTGAGAGGGGGCAGTCCTCCTTGCAATCACTTCTGTGTCCACCTTCACAGCCTCCCAAGGAGGAAGGAAACACGGTGTATCCAGTTTTCCTTGTGTGCTACTAAGGCAGAAGCAACAGCTCTACTGGTTGTGAGACTGCTGCCTTTGCCCAAGTTGCACTACTAACTTGCCCCAGTGGTGCAATGAGACGCACACTCAAACCACACGCTCACCAAGGAACTCAGTTTGGCACTCTGGGTTTTAGCAGGCATCTGAAACTGTGGAAAATCACACCACAAATAGTACAGCAATTGAGAATGTAGTGATTTACTTGAAATATAGGGACCCTACCGATTTGTGCATATATAAACCTATCCTACATCTGAATAATATATGTATGTATTTAGCATGTTTACTTCTAACCAAAATGTGAACATGTGTTCTTTCAAGTGTAGACTTCAACGTTGAACTCCTGCAGAAAGCTTTCTGTTCCACCACATAGAATATACTTTGGGGACATTTCTTCTCCAAATCACTGAATTGTTTTGGTTCATAGACTTTTTACTTTGCAAATAACTTGAGCTAGTAATATGTGTCAAAGTTAAAGAACTTTTTCTGAGAAAACTGTTGTAAAATCAGAGTTCCTGCAAGTAGAGATAAATGTGTATGCGTGCAATTGTGTGTAATTTCTTTTTAAATGTTTCAGCAAAAAGTAAAACTAATTTAAGGGAATTATTACAAAACAGAATACCATTGTGGTTAGGAGCTTGAGTTTTAGAGAAAAACAGATCCAGACTAAAATCTGGCTACAATTACCTGTGTGACCTTTGACAGGTGAATTAATCTCTTTGTGACTCAGTTTCTTTATTGACAAAACGGAGAAAATAATGCCTT
The DNA here is from genome assembly GCF_053883595.1 of Heterocephalus glaber. NCBI lineage: Eukaryota > Metazoa > Chordata > Mammalia > Rodentia > Bathyergidae > Heterocephalus > Heterocephalus glaber. The sequence continues at coordinate 3,365,896 of NW_028258413.1, read as the reverse complement.
CTATTTGGCAAAAATGAAACACTACACATGAAGCAACATTTAAGATGCTTGGCCTATCGTAGTAGTGGTTAGGTACACAGTCCATATTGTAAATATTTTCATTGTGGCAGACATAAAATGTCTTTTTCAGGTACTTGACCTAAGGATGAAGACAGTAAATATACTGATTTTCTAAGAACAAAAGAGTCTTTGAAAATGTCCTGGGTCAATGGTTGGTAACATTTGGAGAATTTGCAGGTTTAATAGTTTATTTCCATTGTTCAGGAACTACTGCCAAAGAAAACCAGACAAAAAACTTCATTGTACTTTTCACCATGTTCCTTTTGTGAATAAAACAAAGCTGAACTTCAGGCCCTAGAAACAGCGAGTTACCCCTGGGGTAGAGGTGCCCAATTAATTCTTGAACTGAAACAGAAGAAAAAGAATCGAATAAAACTCTGATGTTCAAAGCAGCAACACATAAAGAATTATAGAAGAGCCAGATTCGATGTTGCTGTGAACTGTGTTTATTAGTGTCAAACTCTGCTAAGCCAGGGAAGGGAATTACAGCTATAAACAGATTTATAGCTTTAGTCTTTACACCTTTCATTTTGCATTGAAGATTAAGAGAGACTGAGTAGAAGGGGGTGGATATGAACCAAAATTTTAAATATCAAAACCAGCCCTATTTACTACAAATCTATTTTTAACAGTTATTGTTTTCTGGGCATTTTTTGTGGTACGACTGTCGAGTAAGTCTTTTGTGATGTCCATTTGAGCCCTCGACAAGGAACTTACGGGTCCAGGTTCAAGCTTCAGTCCTAAACAGCTGCCAGAAGGAAGCAATTAGTGAGGTCTAGCACTAAAAGAAAATTTAGAAAAAAATCAAACATTAAAAAAGGACTCTTGAAAGTAAGGTTGACAAAGCTCAACAGGGTTAAGGGCTTAGGAAACAGTGAGACTCAGGGACAGCGATTCTGGATTTCTTTCCTGACACGGTACAAGTCAGTCAGTCAAATTACTACTCCTGCCAATCCAAAGGAAGTTCTCTCTGCTTCAGAGCATCCTCCTGTGCCTCTAAATGTTTTAAGAGATTGATAAAACTTCTTTAACTTTGAATTTAAAAAACAAAACACCTTAGTTTTAAGAGGTCAAATAAAATGAACTCCATGGTGAAAGACTTGGAATTCTAAACATTCCCTTTGTTGAAAGAAAGTATCAAGACTTTATAGCCCTGGTGTACACTGCCCTACAATACTCTTGCTGTCTTCACCAGACTCAGATGTGGCTGAGGAACATTCATCTCTGAACCCTGGCTTCAAATTTTAGCAAGTGTCCTATGATACTGTCCCACTTAACGTAGCCTGGGCTACTTAGGAAGCCTGGATTGAGGGTCAGTTTGATTTTCTCGGCTTCCTTTGTCATATCTTTCTGAGCAATATAGGCTTTGTGAAATGCAACTGAGCTCAACACAGGGATAGGGTAAGATGTCCCCTAAATATGAATATCTCAGGAGATACTTGGAATAATAATGATAATAATAATCATACAGCAAGACCACTGTTAGGTGAGGCTACAATAACCTCAGTCTCAGGGCATTGTTATGATTCTACTTCCAGCATAAGCCGGGTCTCTTGCATTTCGGCAGACAACAAAGACAACGAGCATGTTCACTAGTAGCTTCTGCAGCTCCATGCTCTCCATGTCGGATTCTTTGTTCCCTTGCCCTCTGATCTCTGTGCAGTGGACGCAGCACTGCACAGCGCCTGCTCCCGACCTCCCTGCCCACCCTTTCCTTCCCTGGCATCTCGGCCTGCCCGGCTGGCTCCCCAGCAGCCTTCCCTGTGGTCACCAAACAGGGTCCTAGATGGGAGGAAGCAAAGCCGCCCTTGCCCACTACGCCCGAGCTACGACTGCTTCCTCCTCCTTGCTCTTTCTACCAACGTCCCTAAGTAGAGATAAGTCTTAGAAGGAAAGGAAATTGGATCTGAGGGAACAGAGGAGAAGGAGCTGAGAGGATGTGTCTCTGCAGTCTGGCTTCGGGAGCTGAAATACAGACTGGTCCTGGGCCCCTTCTCTCCAAGAGGACAGAAAGCTGAGCTTCCAAAGGGAAGTTGCCAAGCCAGCCCTCTGGGCCAGGAGAGAAGCTGTCCTGCCTAAACTGAGACTAAAACCACACACTGGGGCTCGGGGGCCAGGGGCTGACACGACCCATCAATGTTCAGATTGCCCGAATCTGTGCCTAAACTTTCTTCTGCACTTGACTCCCTTCTCAGCTATTAAATATACCCCCAGGTGTCACTGTTCCCTGACTTAGGACCTGAACCACCTTCCAAGCTCAGACCTGCATTTCCAACCGCTCACCAGACCTCTAAGCCCTCCTCGGCTCAAATTCAACTCCCTCAAGCCAAAACCACCAGGTCTGCCACAAGACAAGCACAGCCCTGGTTTTGCTGTTTTGTTAAACACACTACTCCAATCGCTTAAAAGCTCAATGTTGTAGGGCCGGGGATTTAGCTCAGTGGTTTCGCCGCCTGCTGCGCAAGCGCAAGGACCTGAGTTTGATCCCCGGTACCAAAAAAACAACAAACAAAAAAAAAAGCTCAGTGTTGTATTTGAGTAAATTCCACAAAATCCTTTACTCCACCACCTCTTCCTTTCCATGTTTGCTGCTAGCATCCTGATTTCTGGATAACTGAGTCTAGAAACCTCTCCTGACCTTTCCTTATCTACTTTATCCTACTTGCTTTTGTCAGAATATTTTTCTAGCCAAATATGGTGGCCTGCCCTTGTAATCCCAGCTACTCAGGAGGCTGAGGCAGGCGATTGCTTAAGTCTAGGAGCTCAGGGCTAGGCCAGGCAACATGGCAAAAGTCCATCTCAAAAAAATATAAAAATAAATAATTTTCTTCCTAAAGCATGTTTCCAAATGTAGCATTCCTCAGCTCAAAAAACCTCAGGGCTCCATTTTACAGCCTGCAGTGAGAGAGAGAGGTTCTAGGTAACAGCTCCTGGTAGATGTGAAAGCATCAGGCAAACGGCTACTGAGAAGCAACACCACATGGTCAGCTGAGCTGGGAGACAGGGTGAGTGGAAGCATTCCACAGCCTCATCGCATACTTCCCTGAAAACGCAACCAAACCTAACAAATCCTCCGAACATGACGTGCCCTGCAAGAGAGGACTGGGGAGACAAATTAAAACCACTATAAGGAAGCAAAGAGACCAACCTAGAATGTGAGACATTCTACAGAGAAGACACAGGTCCTAGGAAAGACAAGGAGGAAAACTACTATTAAAAGAGTGGGGAGGTTTTTTTGGGGGGGGTGGGTACTGGGGATCGAACTCAGGTCCTTGTGCTTTCAAGGCAGACAGCGGAACCCACTGAGCTAAATCCCCGGCCCCATGGTGAGTTTTAATAATTCAGTGCTGAGTGTGGAGTTTGGACTTTGATTCAAACAAAGCATCTGTAGAAAGATTTCTGAGACAAAAGTGGGGAAATTTGAATTTGGGATGGATACTGATGACGGTAAGCCCTCACTGTTAATTTTATTAGGTCACTAATGAAATTACGGTTGTGCTTTTTAAATGCCCTGTGACTGTATTTGCCAATCTACTGACATAATGTCTAGGCTTTGCTTTAAAACAAACCAGCAAAAACAATGGTAGAGTATGTGTTTAGTATGAGCAAGGCCCTGGGCAGAATCTCCAATGCAAATAGAACAAAGCAAGTAAGGAGAAAGGACTCTTGAAATAAGACCACCAATTGGTTCTTCAAGTTGGGTGAGGTGTAGGGCAATTTACAACACTATTTTCTCTAGCTTTTGAGTGTGTTGGAAAATTCTCATAAGTAGTTACATAATTAAAAAATTTATTTTAGGGCCAGAGATTTAGTTCAGTGGCATCATGCCTGCCTTGCAAGCCCAAGGTCGTGAGTTTGATCCCCGGTACTGAGAAAAAAAATTTATTTTAACCCAGGCATGGTGCTACACGCCTGTAATCCCACCACTCTGGGAAGCTGAGGCAGGAAGATCACCAGTTCAAGCCCAGCTGGACAATGCAGCAACTTAGTGAGACTGTCCCAAAATAAAAAATATAAAAGGGCCGGGATGTGGCTCAGTGTTAAGGTCCTGGGTTCAATTCCCAGTACCGCAAAAAAAAAAAAAAAAAAAAAAAAAATCATTTTTAAAGAACCTTGAGATTCCTACCAAATAAAGTGTGAACTTCTGCCTCCATTCAACTTCTTCCCAGCCTGCCGCTAAGCTCGCTTCGCTTCTTTGTATCCCCCATTTCCTGTGGGTCCCCCCCCGCCCCCCCCCGCCCCCCGGCTGGCCCTGAGCCACTGCCTCAGGCCGACCTCCACTCTCAAGCTGGGTGCCCAATTACTGTTTGCTTGGGACACTTCCAGCGTACCTTCCTTACAGCTTCTTACCCGGCAACCGGAGCTATGACCCAGTTGGGAAAAAATAGGCCCCCACACCCCACCATCTTGCTACCTTTGTAGCCAGGCCTGAGATACCGCTGCCCCAAGGGTCCCCAGCCCTCCTGTGAGCATGCTGTGTCCTAGTTTGGGCCCCTAAGGCACTGTACCTTTCACTGACTGGCGTCCATTTCACGCCCGGAGACTATGCCAAGTTTCCTGGGGACCAGCATGGCTCACCCTAGTGCAGGTAGGGCTACACTGCAGCTGAACTCCTGGCCCCTCGGGATAGGAAGGGAAACCGTATGTGAACAGCACTGACTTGGGGGCCCTGTGTGTGCACCAGCACGTGACCTCTGCGAGAAGCTGCAGTCCCTGAGCCTCAGTGCCCACGTCGCTAAGACACAGAGAATAACTAACTCCAGCGGGGTTACGTAAATACTGTAATGCTACTTCCCTCTGCCCACTCTCTTCCTAATTCAAATGTACAGTTCTGAACCTTCTACGTGGTTAGTAGATGGTAACTATGCTAGCAGGTTTCCTGCAGTGGAAATCCTTAACTTCATCAGGGTCAAAATAGTGTTCTCCAAATAGCCTGAGGGCAGTCAGGAATCACAGAGAAGCCAGCTTGGTGGCGCATGCCTGTGATCCCAGTACAGAGGACAGCGGAGACAGGAGGATTGCAAGTTCGAGTCCTGCCTGGGGAACAAAATGAAACATCCCAAAGAAAATGGGAGGGCTGGGGCCACAGCTCAGTGGTCCAGGAATTCGATCCCCAGTACTGGGGGGAAAAAAAAAAAAGTCACAGCTGGGTGTCTAACACGCCTCCAACAATGCTTATGGTGAAGGTACACATGGGTCCCCAGTCTGGATTTATGAATATGAACATGAGTTCACAATAAAGAAACTGTGCCTTTAGGGGTCACTACAGTTTCTCATGCACTGACCCAAGCACGAGAAGGAGAATACTGGTTTTACTCCTAGTGCAAAAGGAACGAACCGACCTGGCCCAGTCTCCGGGACGTGGTGAACAATGGCCATGGAAAGACCCGCTCCCCGGCCCTCCACACAGGCAGGTACCCTGGCTCCTGACTTCTTTTTCCTGAGACTCCAAACTTTTCTACTGTATTTTCCGCTCTCAATGACCACTCCATGAAAACGCAGCGACGAGGATGCCTGTGGCTGCCACCTCCCTGAACACCGGCAGGGCTTCCTCCCAGGTCTTCCCACTCTCACGGGGCTTTGGTCTCTGTCCCTGCATCATTTCCCTCCTCTACACTTCCCAGCTAATGCTTGATCCACTCTCACTTTCCATAACTCCTCCCAGCAGTACTATAATGCATGGCAGAACATAAAACTACAGTACTGTACGATCAGCAAAAATTACAGCACTGTGTAAACAAAGTGTACGGTACAGAAAAAGACCCAAGGCTCTATGGACTCTACCCACAAGATGCACACAACTGTACAAAAAAAGGTGGGTCATTAAGTCTGGGTGGGGAGTCTTACGTTGGAATAGTCATTAAACAACAGGTTGTTAAATGAGGGCCATCTGTATTTATCTGAAGCATCTACGCATGTTGGGGTGGTTTTCCTCTGGGATGTTTTTCTGGCAGGTGAAAAGCCAGCTGGATGGTCACGTCTCCACGGCTCTGCCTCGGGGTAGGCACGGAGAAGAGAAGGGACACGTGTGGCATTTGTACCTACATGAGCCAGCCACTCATAAAAACACCCTGAGTGCCATATGCTGCTTTACGCGCTTCATTAAGTTGCATGTTAAGTTAAACCAATCACTTTCATTTTACCCTGAAAAGCTGAAGGCAAAAGATAACTTATCCCAAGTCATAGAGCTCGTAAGCAGTACATTAGAACAGAAATCCAGGTCTCTGTGTCAGAGCCCAAACCCATAACACTACACAGTGTGTTTCATACGCTGCCCTAAAAACAGACCATGAAGAGCTGATTTTTTTCAGTAGGTTCAGTCATTTCATCACTGAGTGGATATAAAAATCATTAAATCTGAATACATTTATTCAATATATTTATTCAACAAAATCTTCCTTGTGGAACTGAAGGCATAGCTTAGTGGCAGATTGCTTGCTGTGAGGCCTTGAGCTTAATCCCCTGTAGCACCCCCCGCTAAAAAAAAAGGAAAAGAAAAAGAAAACTTTGCATTTTCTGTATATCAACACTGTAGGAAAAAAACATAAAAATGAGTGGCTCAGGAAATAACTTCCACAGATGCAAAGCAATATAAGATTAACTTAATTATTCACGCAGTGTTGCATACTATCTGCCTTAGTTCAGATAGAATTAGGAGGAATACATCAGATAGAAAATGCCACAAACAGCTGACAATAAAAATTCTTCAATTAATTTCAAGAGGAAAGAATTCTAAACAAAAATTAAGCTTTAAGATGATACAATACCCTCTAAATACACAAATGGTCATGTAAAAATAAATACGGGATCTAGTAAAATAAACAAGCTGTTACACTATGTATACTTTTAATAATATAAGCCATCTGGAGGATAATGAGGTCTTTCATACCATATTAACCATTTATATATCAAAATACCAATACCCACTAAGACATTATGACTATCGTTCTCTTTATCATATAACAACACATAAAATATAGATATAGGGGTCTAGCATGATTTATTCAGGACAGAATTCATTACTAGTTTAATGTGACAATTCTGTTGAATAGTGAGCAAGGTGAAGGCTTTCTACACACACTCAGGCACGTGCAGTGCACGCGCGCACACACCCACACACACACTAACTTTTCAGATTCTTGGAGAATGTGTGTGCCCTCCCTCTGCCCCCCAGGCAGAGTATATGAATCTGAAGAAGGCTAGGCTGGATCACAAACATGAAACATGGGAATTGCTGAAGTGTTAGGTTAGAAGGAGTTTAGTAATTTAAAACATATGAATAGAAAGTTAAATACTGCTCCCAAAATATAATATTCTATCCAGGAGGAATTCCTTACAAGGGATCAACAGCTTGAGTTTTGAAATTTTAGGAAAAATGTTGTGAAATGGCAATGACAATATCAGAACAAAAAATTTGTTTAAAAAGCAAAAGAAGGGTTGGGGAAAAAGGCTAAAGAACATGTTCCACTCTTTCAAATGTTTCTGAAAACAAACAAACAAACAAACCAACCAACCACAAATGGACGTCACACACCTTCGTGGGCAGCTGTCTGATGGTATCTGCTGGTGGTTTTCGCCCACATTTTTTTCTCACTGGGTAATACAGAATTACAGTGCACACAACACTTTAGCGTCCCAAACTCCCAGGGGGATGACAGCTCCCTGTGCGCGCACACAGCTCCACAGCGGAGTTAAAAGGAGGCCTTCGAGGCTCTCAAAACTTCACGCCATGACAAACGGCCTTGGCCTGAAGGACACCCTCACTTTATACCATTGTGGCACTGTTCCAAGAATTTTTTTTTTTTTTGGAACTGGGGATCGAACTTGGGTCCTTGCACTTGCACAGCAGGTGGCAAAACCACTGAGCTACATCCCCGGCCCCATGGCACTGTTCCAGGACCCACTGGTGAAGGCATAGATGGGCTTATTTGGGCCAAAGAAAAGGTCAGTGCATTTGGTGACTAGTACAAGACAGAGACCCGAGTACATTTTTATGTGCAACCAGCTCCTCCAATGTGTATTAGGGTATTTGAGCGGGAGATTATTAACGCTTAGGCGATGCGACATGGCACACAAACACCATAAACTATTTTCTATAAACACCCCTGGTTGTTAAAAATCAAAGTTAACTCTGACACCCTGCCAATAAATTGTTTTAAAATGAACTAATACATCATAAGTATGTCCTGGGTTGATGCTATTCATTTTCACCGAAGATTAAACATCAAAATAAACAAATCACTATAAAGAAAGAAAACAAAGGTATCAAAACTCTCCAGACCACGTGAAGGCGAGATATTGAAAGTGATCAATAAATGTTCAGTAAAAGCTCGGCCCTTGGCAGCCCCCAGCCTTGTTTTCACGGCGTCGTGGATGACGCGAGATGACACATTAGTGCACTTAGGCACTCTCTCTCCCCCTCAGCTTCCGCTCCCTTATTTCTTAATCCCCACCCACAGCGCAGGAATATTTGCTTAACCCCTACTGTGTTCAAGGACTTAGATGTTTCGGAGGAAAATAACGACGAAAGAAAGCATACATCTTGACCTTGAGGATGATCAAACTATTAGCAAAGAGAGAAGAACTTTAGAAACAACCACGATGCAACTCAAACAGGAAGAGAATGAACTCTGAGTGTTGGCCACGGGCGAGGCACCACTTTAGGCGTGAACCCTCCTCCCACCGTGAGGCGAGGCATTCTCATCTCTGCCTCAGAGACGGAGCAAGGGAGACCCAGAGTGGCCAAGCAACCAGCCCACGACGGCACAGGTTCTCAGCGGCAGAGCTGGGGTCTGACTGAGACTTGTTAGCCGTGGCAGCCTACGCTCCTTCCCTTTAAATGTAAGAGATATGAAAAGCTGTGTGGGTGAAGCGCTGTGGGGAATCAATGAAAAGGAGGAACTGTGCTCTGGGAAGGGAGAGGAAAGCACCTGGTTTGGAGCAGAAGGAAGGGAGGCCGTATTGGGATGTGTGGAAACCTGAGTGGGTCTCAGGGGTAGGTTAAAAAACTAAGCGCTTTGGTTTTGAGTGAAGCATGGAGCACAGAAAAGAGCATTAATGAAGAATTAAAGGCAGACAAGGCTAGAAAATAAGCCGCATTGGAGGATTTGAATATCAGGCAAGAAACAAGATTCTCTGGCACCCACTCTCAGTGGTAAACAGATCGAGGCTCTGAGTTTTGGCTTCAGAAGATCGACACAATCAAACTGACAGAGAATTTTGTCTGGCTGACACAGATGCGAGGATAATGCTGAATACTCGCAGCAGCAGCGGGGCGTGTCCTGACCACCGCCATCGAGGTGGGGACGCCAGGGCCGAAAGCGAGAGAGGTGGGTGGACAGAGGGCCGCGAGCGTGCCCCCCCTCCCGACTGTGACACCCGGCAGGAGCTGGGAAAGGAGGGGCGTGGCGGGGACGCCAGTGAAGCCGGGGAAGGCAGGCCGAAGCCAGCCAGCGGTTGGGCGGGCGCGGGTGCCTGGGTTGGGGCAGAAACCGGATGGAGGCAACCAAGGCCCGGAGCGAGGCGTGGGGGCTGGCGTGCGCAACAGGAGGCCTCCGTGAGCGCGTCCGTGGAAGGCGCAGACTGGGCCTGGGGGTTCCAGACGCGCAGATGCCGGGCTGGACTTGCAGGGGATCAAAGTCAGGGTGGAAGTGGTGAGTCGGGAAGACACTTGATCGACCTCAGTATCCAGAAAACCCCATTACTCGACACGTGACGTTCTCCCTGGGCAGACACGGCCAGCGGGAGTTTGAAAAACTGCTCAGCGTCACACATCACGGGGGACGCAAACCAAAACCACAAGGGGAGGTCACCTCGCGGCTGCTGGGATGACCACTCTCCAAAGGCAAGGCGTCGGTGCTAGTGAGGTGGAGAAAAGGGAACGCAGTTAGTCATCCCTGAAAACAGCATGGAGGCTCCTCACAAAACTAGAGAGAAAACAGCCACTGATCCAGCAATCCCATCCTTGGGAACATATGCAAAGGAAATGAAATCAGTGTCTCAAAGAGCCCGCTGCACTCCTGTGGGTGCTGAGCAAGTCTTACAGCAGCCAAGGCAGAGTCCACCTAAGTGTCTGCCAACGCTGAACGGCCAGAGAAAGGGCAGACAGATACAGTGGAGGTCTGCCCAGCCCAGACAAAGCATGAAATCCGGCCTCTTGCACCAATCTGGATGGATCTATAAGACCTTACGTGTGAACTAAGCCAAGCACAGAAAGACAAGCCCCTTTCACTTATATGTGGGACTTATTCATAATAGTCAAGATATGGAAGCAGTGTAGGTGTACACGGATTGATGAATGGAATTGTGCAGTGCATAAATGCAATGGAAAGTTACTCAGCCATGAAAAGAAGGAAATCCTGGCATTTGTGACCACGTGGATTAACATGGAGGATAGTGTGCTAAGTGAAACAGCAAACAAGACAGAGAGAGAGATGCATTATGATCTCACTTATGTGCTTATGTGGAGAATCTTAAAGAGTTGAACTTCTAGGATAGAGTTGGGGCTAGTGGCAGAAATGGAGAGATGTTGGTAAAAGGGTACCCATCTGCAGTTATAAGATGAACAAAGGCTGGGTGCGGTACATGCCTGAAATCCCAGCTACTCAGGAGGCTGAGGCAGGAGGGTTGCAATTTTGGGGTCAGCCTGGGCAAATTATATAGCTCGATGCTCCCTGGGTCCAATACCTAGTCAGTCTTTCTGTCTGTCTCTCTCACACACGCATTCACATACACACATCCGCACACACACACACACACACACACACACGATGAACAAATTCTAAAAATCTAACAATGTACAGCACGGGTGGTGACAGATGTATTAATTTGGTTGTAGTCGCTGTACAGTGTACATGTGCATGACATCACGTTGCACATCTCAAACATTCTTAATCTTCATCGATTAATATTTTAAAAGAAGAACACGCCATTTTAAAAGTAAAAAAATAAAACACATAACTATCCCAAGAGGGAGTCTGTATTATTTACCACAATTTCATTGCTTTTTTGTGCCTTGTACTCGATGTTCAATAGATGAGCGAGTGAATTATGCTACTATGAATTAATAACAAAAATCAGAATTACTGCTTCCATTTTAATAGAGTAAATAATTCTCCTCTCTAGTTTGAAATACAAATACATTTTTTCTAATTCCTTTTCTTCTTTCTGTCCCTACCCTCTGTTGTCACTTGTTTTTCCTCATGTCAGGGTGACATTAGTTGCTCCCTGCCACCATTTTTCCTTTCTGAGAATCTCACTTCCCTTGACTCAGTCAATTCCCAGCCACACCCTCTCCCTTCATCCCTTCCTCCTGCACCTCAGCCACAGCTACTCGAGGCGCCTTTCCCCACCTCCTTTCTTTTGCGAAGAACCATTTTCCCCACATTTAGGTGAATGCGAGGACTAACCTTTCCTCCTGAGGTCTGCTTTTGCAGCAGTTTCACTCTGTGACTAACGGTGTCCACTGACATTCACATGCCAGTCTTTACAATTTCTTAACTGTCTACACATCAAAACTGTCTTCAGCTTTAGGAAGATGAGGAGAGCTACTCAGTAAAAAGGGAAACTTTCTGTTCTTCATCATCAGTCTTCGAGGCCAAATCCTCAATGATCTGGAAGCCCTTATGAAAGAATGTGATATAGAGGGCGTAGCATTGAGTTTTCATCCTCTAAGGAGAGCTATCTGCTATGCAGTAGTGTAGAATAAGACGAGGGGAACGTCTACCCCATGCAAGCATTTGCGCAACAATGAGTGGCTAACTATAATTCTGCCCAAATCTTTTAGAAAACTTTAAAGGATGGGCCCGGGGATTTAGCTCAGTGGTTCTGGCGCTTGCTTCTCAAGCACAAGGTCCCGAGTTCCATCCCCGGTACCAAAAAAAAAAAAAGAAAACTTTAAAGAATGAACAAGCCCCCAAATCGAACAATTATGACTTTTTTTGGAAGTTAGTTATTTGGAAACCTAATTGTATTTTCCCTTAGGGCTTATAATATAAATATGGTTTATTATTCCAATCCAATCCACAAAGCTTAATTTCTAATATACCTAAAAATATTCCTATTATATAACAGAAGCAGACTGGTACTGGTGGTAGCTCTGTAATGAAAAATGTATTGAAAGTTGAAAATTGGGGTTTTTAGAAAAGTATCCCTCACCATAACAGCCAGCTAAAGAGTACAGATGGTCTATGGACAGGTAGACTCAACTAGTACTAGACTAGTTAAGAGTCCCAGGGGAATGGCTAGGACTCAGGGAGGGTTGAGAAATTTGGGTTTGAGAATCAGTTAATGGAGAACTTGTTCAGAGAAAGCTTGTATAGATGGGAAACGCTTTTCCTCTTTTCCCTTGCCTTAATATTGCAAAGGAGACCAGAAAGATGGACAGAATAAGATTATTTCCAAGGTTTGTCCATGCCCTTCCACTACAGCTAACAATAGGTACTAAAGAGACATGGGATTGGCAGGGAAGAAATATAGGTAAGTTTCTTTTTTTTGGTTCCGGGGATCGAACTTGGGTCCTTGTGCTTGCCCAGCAGGTGGCGAAACCACTAAGCTAAATCCCCAGCCCTATAGGTAAGTTTCTTAAACTGACTGCTATGCAAATAACAAGTTTTAGATCAAAAATCAGGAAATCACAAATGTTGCCATTAGAAGAGAAAAGTGGAAAAATCATTTTAAGTCACAAAAAGGAGAAAAAGAAAAGACAAAACCAGAATTGTTATTAATACTATAAAAATATTCTATGTGCCTTATTTGACCAAATAAAAATCTTTTCAACCATTAATGTTTCCCAGTTTGGGTTCTGTAATCACTCTTACTTGTTATTACTCCATAATTTGTAACAAATCTCAGAGCAAAGCTACTGATCACCCTATACAAAATTTAAAAAATACTAAAAACTATTTAAAATGTAATAATGAAATTTCCCTGGAAAAATTTTACGATAATGATGTAGACATATGAGGCAGTCTAGACTCTTCCTTAGGTCCAATCCATTCTTTTTTTTTTTTTTTTTTTGGTACCAGGGATAGAACTCGGGACCTTGAGCTTTTGAGGCAGGCGGCAGAACCTCTGAGCTAAATCCCCAGCCCTAGACTCTTCCTTAGGGACAAAGTGCCAAGACTCTGCCTGATTTCTGTGCTCTGGAAAGAATATCAGGGTCACTCTTGGGGTCACACTTCCTCTTGTCCCTACCCATCCTGACTCATTCCTTTCCTGCGGCTTTGACGTAAGCAAGACATTTTGAACTCAATGATCACATGACCCAATTGGCCCCAAAGGCAAACTCATGATGAAAACAAAGAAAACCAAGAGGGCACTATCTGGAAAGCCAGTCCCATCTTCCTCACAAATTTCCAAAATTTTGAAGCGTAGGGTCAGTTGTGCTTTGTGTTCTGAAGGACCACAATGAACTAAGCCCTGGTATGAAGGGAGTCTAGGGGTCTGAGATCCATGTCCAGGTCTCACTCACAGGGGCCTCGGAGCTCCTGGCTGTGTCCATTCTTGGGCCTATGCTGGTTTATCCTTTCTTCTGTGCTTAACTGGGCTGATCCTCAAGATTTACTATGCCTGTGCTTTACTTTTTAGTTATTATTTTTTTTTATTAAAAAGCATCTCTTTTACTAATAGGCTTTTGTTGTTGTTTTTCTTTTACTAATAGGCTTTTAATGCTGTCTTTATGTCCAAATTTCCAAGTCCTCACATTCACATTTGAATTTTCCACTATTTTGTCTACAAGATGTTTGCAGGTGGGTGTTAAAGCAGACGTGGCATCCGCCCATGCCACAGCCCTGCTCAAAGACAGCGCTAGGGAGAACAAGTCCTAATCCACTCAGCAGCTTCCTGTTTTCCTCTAGCAGTGGAAGTGCACAAGGCCTCTGTGTGGGCCAGAAGTGCCAGGAAATCCACATCCAAACAGGGAAGTGAGTGGACCACACATCAGCACCCCTGCTCCTCAGTGGGCGACTCTGGGGCATGCTCTGTACAGCTTCTCACAGGTTCCTCAGGAGACTGGGTCTCAGTGGTCCACAGCGGTCACCAGTGTGTGGCTATCCTGCCTTCCTTGTGTTGTTTCTCCACTTGTTCCTGTTTCTTGGGATCATCTCTCAACCTACTGGTGCCCAAATCCTTAAGAAGTGCTTTGGCATGAAGGAGAAGTGGCCCAAGCTGAGACAGAGGTCCTAAATGAACCTAAAATGTGTTAAAGATCAAAATGTTCTCTCCAAAACTGCATCCCATTTGCTGTCCCACCTTTTCTCTCGAGGGTTTGGTGCTAAGAGGGAGAGCAGGGCTTTTTATTTAGCCTTGACTTCTCCCAGCCTAGGGTTCACTCAGGTGACAATTTGTCTCCCCTGAACGTATGACTATGTGAACACACACATGCGTGTGCATGCACACATGGCTTCCCGGAGCTGCTGTGAGCAGTACATAAAATGACACATGCAAGGAACCTCTTTGTCTTCATCTCACTATACAACAGCTACATCAAATTTAGGAAACAAGATATAACCTTCTTCTATGCCCCTCCTTTAATAATTACTTCAAACTTGGAATATAACATGGAAGTGACAAATAATGAGAATATTCTCAGATATCAATACAAATTAATTAAAGGTCAAACTTGTTCTCATGAGCTTAGTGTACAAAGAACTGCTCTCCTAGGAAATATGGAGGAATTTCTGCTCAGCTTTTATCAGACATCCTTATCCAGAGAGCTCAGAAGATCTATAAATCATGCCAATACTAGATCTTGTGATCTAGAGTTGGGATGAGCACATAACAGATAATCCCGACTGCAAAGCTATCATGAATTGGCTCATTCGTAAAACAGTCTAAGGAAAAGCAGCATTCAGCACATCAAGCGAATAGACGAGAGTTCGATAAATTACTGCATTATTCGCAGTTATTATGATGTTTAAGGTAAAATATCAACACTGCAATGCCTTCTCAATAGCATCCTACAGAGCACAATTAACATTGATAATTGAGTCTGGGTTTGTTGCCCTGTTTCTAGACACTCATTTCTTCTTTTATATTTCCATCTTTATACATATTCTGCCCTTTCTCAAAATTCGCTCATTTTCTTCAATCTGATTTAGAGCTCAAAGATTTCCTGTTGACTGCTTCATGCTTAATTATAAATCATGTCTGCAGCAGTTGGCTTATATGGAAAATGTAGAACAAAGTCAATATCTGTCTGTATTAAATCAAATGGAGCCTGGAGGATCACAGGCCCAATAATCAGATTTGGATCCTGTTGTGGATTTACAACATTATTAGTAGACGATTAACCAGGACCTAATGCAAACCAGTCCGTGCCCGACACTAACTAACTCTCTCTGCCTTTGGCAAAGTCCCACGGTCCTGGTCCAGGCCAGTTAAGGGCCCTGCTCTCCACCAGGGCACAGCGGCAAAACCCATCGGCCCCAGCAGCCCTTGTGGGGCCCCGAAGGAAGCCTCACGCCTGGGAAAAATGTGGCCTACTCTATGGAGGTCTGAGTAGCAGTTCAGAGCTTTCCTGGTTTCTTTGAAGAGTGCTGTGGAAAAACCCTCCACCCTGAGTTAATTTGTTAGAAAAGAGTTCACTTACCTGAGGACCAGGCTGACCCTGGAATGGACAAGAGGAAAAAGAAAAAACAATTATAAAATTGTTACCTTCACAGAATATTTTCACTACCAAGACAGCTTTCAAAATCTTTACAAAATATTTCTGAAGATTATAGTGCCTAACTACTGAGAAATTTTACTTTGTGAATTAAAATAAAATCATTTGCATCTTATTATTTTTACTCTACACCATCACCCAAAATCTGATGCCATGGTCTATTTGATGTGTGTCTCCACAAGGACTCACGGGTTTTGGCGTGCTCTGGAATTTAACGGGGAGAAAGTCATGGAAGCCTCACCCCTCACATCCTCCTAATTGGCGGGGCAGAGAGAGGGCGTCTTCCGCACAGACCTACTCAGCTTGGTACTGAAACTGCACACGGTCTCGGGGAGGGCGGGTCATTCTAGAACTCACGGAGCACTGAATTGTTCATTGTTTCAATAATATTTTAAGTTTATTTTAATGAACATCTGTCTTACTTTGCACAAACTGAAGGCATTTTAAAAAGAACATGAGAGATCTTTGGATCGCTAAAGAGCGTCCTAATTCCTTGCAGTCAGTACATTATGTGAGTAACTGAATTTGTTCTGAATGTCACTGTCTGATTGTTTAAACTAATGAGAATTTCAAAGCAGTGTAATGGTGGATGCTTCTGGCTAAAGAAAAATCACCTGTCAAAAAAGTATTGATTACACATCAGCTTCATAAAATAGACTGGATTTGTTGTCAGGTGAGAGTAAAGAGAAAGTCCCCGTGGAGTCAGGGCTTCCACCCTGGAGCGGCTGTGCATGCCGGGTGGGCACAGGCTCGGGAGCTCCCTCATGTTGCCTCTCTCCAGCTGGGGCTTTCTCTCAGAACTTGCTCTCTAGCTCTCTGGGGATAGACCAGACGGTTCCAAGAACTTTGCTGAAAACTGTGGCCACTAGGTCACTGCAGCTATCACCCTGTTCCCTGGCTCTTCAATGAAGAGAAAGAGAACAACACGTCTGACTGTTACTAGCACCAGGTACTTCTGGACATGAGGAATAACTGCTCTGCCTCTTGCAAATGGAGAAACTGAGGCTCAGGCTGACAAGCTAAAGGCCACACAGCCCACAAACAGAAAAGCCAGAGTTTAAGGCCAAATCTGACTGCAAAGTCGACCCACTTCCTAGCTGGCCATTCTGTTCTCCCCCTGGTGGCCAAGGCCATGGGTCTTTGCAGACAGATGGGGACCCATCTTAGTGCCAGCGGGGCCTTCACACGAGCAGAGACTCGGCCTCCCCATCCCAGGGGCCACTGTGCACAGCCCTGCCCCCCAGGGTCCCCAGGCCCGCAGCCAACCCCCACCTCTTAGCTGGCTGTGCAGAAACCGGACCCATTAGCATCTAGAGGATAAAACCCTAAAACCAGCCCTGAATGCAGAGTTTTCCACTGAGAGTCTGCAAAGGCGGGGCTCCCTCCTGACAGGTAAGTGGGGATACCAGATTCAAGAATGGACAAAAATCACAGAACAGACGTTTCTTCCTTTTCCACTTTCCCCATAAGCTCTTGGTTTTTGAAGGGGTGCTGGGGATCGCACTCAGAGCCTTCCCATTGAGCCACACCCTTCTGTTATTATTTTGAAATAAGGTTTCCCTAAGTCTCTAAAGGTGCCCAGTCTGTGCTCAGATTTGCCATCCTCCTGCCTCAGCCTCCCAGAGTACTGCGATTACAAGTGCACGCCACTGACATCATGCCTGGTATCTCCGCCCCCTTTAACTGTTTAGATTTTCTGATGTTTAGAACTAAGGCAAAGTCAGAAGTATGAATATGCATTTTTATACAACCTTATATTATATGTCTTGTAAGGTATATGAAAAATTAAAGTATGCGATTGTTTAAAAACAGAAGAAATTTCTTCAGGAGAATCTATTCAACACCACTGCTGAGCTTTTCTGATTCCTATGGTTGTTTTACAAATGACAGACTTGTTTTTCATCTTTTAAATGCGGCACATCTACCCTTATGTGGAACAAGACTTAGCAAATCATGTGTACTTATGCTGTTCTAGACAAGTGCGTGTTGTACTAGGGATTTTATCTTGGTGAGAACGAAAAGTACAGAATGACAGTAAAATTTAAAAAGTAGAGTCCCACATTGACATGGGAAAGTACGTTAGCACCGGGAACTGGGATCAGTGTGAAGGGACAGGAACTCAGGTCTTCGCAGGGTTCGAGGGCCTGGATACAGTGGGGAAAGGAGAGAATGGGCACTGGCTCCGTCTCTCCTGAGCGCTTCCCAGGGAAACAGCGGTGACCCTGCCCTAAGACACGGGTTACCCAGTAGGTCGCAAGCCTTGCTTAAGATTCAGAGGCTGCCTGTGCCTGATCCCCCTCTCCATGTGACGGATGGTGAGGTCACCAGCAGACACTGCAATCCCCAAGAACAGCCTGGCGGCTGCAGCCTCATTCACCACAATGGAGCCGTCAGTCCCAGGAGGGAAGGGACCCATGGGTGGGACGTCTCTGTAGGCGCAGAGGGCACAACAGGGGAGAGCGTCTCAGAAACGCCCCAGTGACCAAGACTTTGCCCCTGACTAACTGCTGAAAGTGCTCTTTCAGATTCCCTTCTGCTGCCGAGGGGCTCACTGAGAAGTCGGAGTGCTCTCGCTCATTCCTGGGTGTTCTCTGGTTCTTTCTGATTTATACGCAGTGAACATGATTAACTGGGAAAGTGGGCTCTTGTTTTCTAAAATACCCCCTGAATGAGCACTTTCAAATTATGATTACTGCCCACCAAACACAACTGAAGTCAAGTTTTTAAAAATGGACTTACTGAAAGGGGCCTTCTCCCCACAAGCAAATCACTAACATGCTTCTCAAGAAAAACCCCAATCCGGCATAACCCAGGGCTGATGCCAAGCGACACAGCTGACTCAGAAAGACCCCAGTCAGGAACTCAGGCAGGGAAGGGAACGACGCTGCCGGGTCACAGTTTACAGCTGACTTCCTGTCCCGCAACAGCTCAAACACGGTCCCCAGGGCAGCTCCTGCACAGGTGGAGGGCAGAGCTGACTAAGCCCAGAATCTGAACAATGAGTCCGAACAATGCATGGGTCCCAGGGAAGCAAACCACAGTGGAAGGCGATAAATGAGACCTTCAGGCGTGTTATTCCTTCGGGCAATTAAACAGCCACAGTGACTCTTCTTTTTGGGCTCTTGGCACAGTCAGGCTGTGGATTTCTGACTGAGGCAATGAGTTTCACTAAGTGATACTTTTTGTTTTTCTTTTTTTTGGTACCGGGGATTGAACTCAGGTCCTTGCTCTTGTGCAGCAGGCAGTGAAACCACTGAGCTAAATCCCTGGCCCACATGATACCTTTTCTATGGGTGGTGAATCCACATCATGCCATTCAGATGGGACAAGTGCTGCTTTTCTCTTCAACTCAGGGATACACAAGCTGTTTCAAACACAATATGACTGTGGAATACTGGGTAGGATAAGAGATGCACATGCATCTTTGTCATCAATTTTAAATACAAACCCTTTCCCCTCCAAAAAGTTGAGAAAATATCAGTACTGTTTGTGTAATTCTGAAAGCTACTTCCTCTGCCGTGGGATAATTAGAAAGAAATGGCCTCAACTGCTCTGCAGAAAGTGAAGCTCCTCACCACTTATTACCGCAGGCTCAGATTCTCTCCTTATCTCTATATCCCCACTGAAAGTAATCACTTCTTTGTTTTGCAGATGGAAACACTTGCTAGCTACAATGTATCACTTGAATGTGACTCTGTAATCTCATTACCTCTTACAATCTCCCAAACTCACACACTCCTAGCACCCTAGCAAGGGAACTCGGGGGTCAGCAGCACTCCAGGAATCCTGTTTGCAAATAGAACAGTCCTCGCGTCCTAGTGGATCACTCAGGCTTTGCAGAGTGGTCGCCAACAGTGCCATCCAGGACAGCAAGGGGAACAGATGCCTGTGTGCTGACGGCAGAGCAGCAGGAACCTCCCCACCTTCCCTCTGCATTGGGACTTGTTTTCCTCCCTGGGATCCAGGGCCCAAGCTCTCAGGGGCTTCCACAGCAGTGGTACTGAAAACCGAAAATACTTTGATTGGCCCACAAGGGTCGACAATGATATTCTGTTAGTTTGATTGTTTTTTGAGACAGGGTCTTTCTGTGGAGTTCAGGCTGGCCTCAAACTCACGGTGATCCTCCTGCCTCAGAGCTGCTTGTTATACCAAGCAAGCCAGGAAATCACAGAACACTGGGACAAAGACAGAGTTAAAAACTGAAAGGAGTTTATTCACGGGCGTGGACTCCACCCTCTAGGAGAAGTGAAGCCGCGAAGCAGGGGACAGCACAGCTTTTCTAGGTAACTCAAACAAAGAAGCTCAGGGAGAGGCCAACATGTCCTTCAACCAGCTGCAGATTATCTTTCACAACCCAGCTATCTTGTCAAGATAGGACATTCTATGGCTACAGAGTTCAGCGGCTACAGGGAGGCACCAGGCACCATCTGTTCCCAGGGAGCGATAAAGCATATCTACAGAAGCAGAGGAGTGGTTAGAAGGGCAGTTACAAAAATGCATCTTTAGAATTCCAGCACTCTGTAAGGGGAGGGGTGTGAGGGGAGTTTACTCACAGGCCAAGATGGCGTTGCTTAGGCTCACTTTTGGTCTCACACTGCTCTACAGGGGTGCGCCCCCAAGTCCACAACAGTGATGGTTTTTTTTGGTATCAGGGATCGAACTCGGGTCCTTGCGCTTGCATAGCAGGCTGTGAAACCACTGAGCTAAATCCCTGGCCCAACAATGATATTCTTAACCATTTGAAGGGTTATTATTCTTACAATAGGTGTTAGATTTTCAAAATGTAGATCCTACATGTCATATTCCAGAGGGGTTCTCCAGCTTCCGCCCACCAAAGAATAAACACACCCGTGTCGAGCAACAGTCTGCCCCAATAGAGCCTTGGTCAGATAATCAGGCTGGGCCCAGGCAGCACAGACAAGAGACCCCAGCGAGGGACATGGGTCCCCAGTGACACGCATGTGCCACCCACGGGAGCCAAGGGCTCTGGAAGAAGCATCACTCCCTAGTTTGATTAAAATTCCACATCCAATTACTAAAAGATTCTCTCAAATTCCTTTGTAAACTATGCTTACAAATATAGCCCTGCGATTTCAAGGAGACGATCTGGTCAGCACCAGTAATTCACTCAATTCGAATTTAGATTAAAGGGCCATGAATTTTTTTTTAGGGCCATGAATTTTTAAAACTAATTAATATGCAAATGATTTACTGGAGGGAGAACCAATTGAAGAAATAAAGACTTATGGATTATGTGCTCAGTTAAAGAATGGCTTTGCAGGACTGTATCGCCCCAGGCTCTCCAGCTGCTCTTGCTTCCCAGGGCTCTCAGGAACTTGACCGAAACAAACATTATCCATAATTCATGTCACCTGCAGTGCTGCCCTACAGGACAGATATTAATAATTCCCTCCTCAGCCGCAGTCACATAATATTACTTAGATACGAATCTTTCAATTTAAAGTTTTCTTCTGAAAAATACTTAATCCTCTATGGCTTTAATGCTGGCAAAGAACATTCATTCATATTCAACTCTAAAGGAAAATAGCTAGCTTTCTATAAGTAGCTAGCCTGCGTGATCTTTCTTTTTATAATCTGAGAGACAGAAAGGGAACAAGAATGAGTGTGGAGATGGTTTTGTCAGGTTCAATGTAAAGAAAATACAAATTGATTCGAAACTTGGAAAATTGCAAGTATTATAACTTGCAAAATTGGTGAGTATTATAACTTGCCTTTCACATGTAAATAATGACTGCATTTAAAATGTACTCATATTTAAACAGGTTAATGAGTTTTCCTACGTTAATTAAAAACACTATTTTTCTAACAATATTTTTGTCTCATGTCTAAATGTTCATATGTGGAACATAAAGACTTTTATCATGTATTTTTGTCATTAAAAATTTCACATACCAAACATAAGATGCTTTCCTTTGTGCATTAATTTCTATCACCGAAACTTGTTGGATGCAGCCTAGTATGGTGGTGCACAGCTGCAATCCCAGAATCTTGGGAGGCTGAGGCAGGAAGCTCAAAAGCCCAAGGCCAGCTTGGATGGTTCAGTGATTTAGCGAGACTGTCTCAAAATAAAAGAAGGGCTGGGGATGAAGCTCAATGCAAAACCCCTGGATTCTATCCCCAGTACAAAAAAAAAAGCGCCTAGTATTTTATCGAAGTTTGTTCAGATTTTTGCTATTAGAGATGTTTATGTCTTTTAATATAAATATTTGAACGTACCACTGATTATTTCTGCCACAACACTGTAAATGTATTATTCCAATTATGAATTATATATATATCTTTATTTATATTGTAGCATACAAAATAGAGGGAGAAGAGAAAAAGAATACAAGTGGTTATCTCTGGGTGGGGAGACTATGGTAATTAGTTCATCAATTTAGTTTTCTATTCTTCCACGAATTTTATCAGGTCAGTTCCTGATCACAAAAATATATTATCATGTGATACCTAATTCACTGCAGAACACTTTTTTTTTCCCTTAACATCTTTTATTGGTACATTTTAGGTACACAATACATTTACATTTATCATTGGGTGCTTGTACCTGTACGTGATGTATCTTTTTTTTTTTCTACTGGGGATTGAACTCAGGTCCTTGAGCTTGCACAGCAGGTGGCAAAACCACTGAGCTAAATCCCCGGCCCTACATGATGTATCTTGGTTCTTATTTTTTCCCCATTACCTGTGAGCTCTTCACCCCTCCACCTTTCCCTATTTACATAGACTTTGTTTCCATTTTTTCCTTTTCTCATAATTTTTCCTTTCCCTTCTTTCCTTTTCCCTTCCCCTACCCCTTTGGACCTTTTCTTCCTATTTCAAATTATCAATTATTCATTTTAATCCTTATTTACACTTTCAGTTTCTCACACCAGAGAAACTATTCGGTATTTACACATGTGTGTCCTATTTTGCAGAACACTTTTAAACAGGATTTTAATTAATTCAGTTGCTAATTTTTTCCATGTTAGATTCATTTAGTCAAAGTCCTAGGTCAGTGATTTTGAGTTATAGTTTCCAACATTTTTCCAATTTGGGGCATTTTTAATTATTTAGAATAAGATTGCAAAATCTTTAAAATATCTTTTCCAAAATTAAAGGTTTTACATTTACTTTTGTGGATCCCCCCTCCCCAATAAACACTTTTCACAGTGGACTGGAGCAGAGAGGTAGGCAGGAGACTCACGCAATGGGACACCAGTGGGGGGACCTGCTAGGCATGGCATTTGTTGGAATCTTCGCTGCTTTGCAAACCAAACAATTTGCTTAGCTAAAAATTTGGAATTTAGTGATGTTATTTTATGGACACAAAGAATTTAAACTTTGACTGTAAATGTGTATCATACCTCTAAGACATACTAGTACTTATCCAAGCTCTTCCACCACTGCCACAATCGGGATTGGCTACCAGGGTGGAAATAAACCACCAGTGTTCCAACTAACTGTCTGGCAGAGTCCAACACACACATGGAAGATGTGTAAAGGCAGACACTTGCTCACTTCTCTCTGCTTCGAAAACATACACTTTTTAACACAGCAGCAATTGCTACTGCCCTACCAATGTTTTTTTTTTTCTTTTTGGTACTGTGGATCGAACTCAGGTCCTTGTGCTTGCGAGGCAGGAGGCAGAACCACTGAGCTAAATCCCTGGCCTTCTACCAATTTTCATTACATTGTATGTGTTGAACAATTTGGTTTCTGCTATGTTTAATAACATCCTTAAAAGTGTGCTGTTCTGACAGTTCTAGCTAACTACTGAAAGCCAATTTATAAAAATCTCTCAGGCTGATTAAATTTATGTGAGTGGCCAATTCCAATTTTCTAAATACTGCGCCAGAAGCCAGACTTTCCAGTAACCTGTGGCTGTGCTAGGCGTTCTGTGTTGGTAAACGCGTGCCAGCAAATTGCTGACACCCATGGGGGTCTGTTAATGCAGAATGTGTGAGCCACACAATGCTTACTACTCCAGTGAGGCAGAACCCTAAAATTTAAAATCTATCTTAAAATTGGGGAGGAGAGGCTCTGCACATGGATGTTGGGGGATGTGTGGCAACAGCCACCACTTGGTGACCACTGAGCCACCAGGAACTTCTCAGGTGGCTTCTCTGTTACCACTGCCTGCAGAGTGACAGCCACGTCTACCACTGTGTAGCTGAACAAATCAAGTTTCACAGAGGTTAGATAATGTCCCCCTGGTCACACCGCCCTTCAAGAGGGGGCTGGAACAGGAACAAGGGGACTGGAACCCGTCCGAGCTCTTTTGCATTCCGCTTACGGCTGAAGCAGGACTCGAGTGAGATCACCTGGGAAAGCAGGAGTGGTGATTCCAAACCCTCTTTTGAACTGGATAAAAGCTATGGCTGCTCTGGTTAGCCATGGAACACTCTAACACACCGTATGCACACACACATGTGCACATACACAAGCCCCTAAGTCCACCCTGGCATTTTCTAGGAAATCACAGCTCTCAGGTTAAGAGCCTCTGACAATTACAAATGTTATAGGGCAGAAGAGAAAGTGTCCCCGAGCAGAAATTGAGGAAGAGTTTAAAACTACTAACAAAAGACAGAGCCACCCAGCCTGCACCAGCCCCGACAAGAGCTTGGCTTTTTAGCTGCAGGAACAGAAGGCCTGGGGAGGTGTTGGGTACAGAGAAGCCGCTACTCTGCATTCGGTCTGAGAAGGGTCCTGGTCTCTGCCAGGAAGGAGCTGCGGGACAGAGGTGAGGTGGCTTCTGTTCCAAGTGAACAGCAAGCGATGGGAGACAGGGCAGCTGCCTAGAGGAGGGGAAGGGGAAGCTTCCGGTGCAAGATGTGCACATGGACAGCAGAGCCAAGCCCAGGGCTGACTGGGCAGTGGAAGCAATGGGAGCGCCTGCACTGCATGTTAACAGCTGCAGGAGGAGTGGGTTTGGAGAGTGGATGCCCAATCCCAGAATTTGGCTTTGGCTGTGTTAAGTCTGAGATTTCCGAGAGATACACAGTGTCTTCTCACTTTTCTCATTGCTGAGACAAAATACCCAATACTCACAAGTTACTGGAGGAAAGGTTACTTCAGCTGATAGACTGTGGAGGTTAGGCCACAGTCGGTTGGCTCCAAGATGAGGTGGCATGGCAGAGGGGCCTGGCGGAGGAGAAACAGTCCATGGCATGGTAGGAAGAAGGCAGAAGGCAACAAGCAGCTTTCTTTCTGTCACATCCAGGCTGCCAGCTTTTTGATTGGTGTCACCCACATCCAAGGTGAGGCTTCCATTATGCATACCCAGAATTCTGCTAAACCAATCTAGTTATCACACATCCATGATCTAACCAGCTCCCAAAAGCCCCACCTATGAGCACATGAGGCTTTGGGGGGACATCGAGAGAGAAGCCAGAACATGCAGTACAGATGTTCAGACTTCAGAGGAGAAATCCAGGCTGGGGATACACACTGGGGAGCCACTGAGCTCGTACCATGGGGTCATCTAGCAAGTGAATGTAGCAAGAAAAGCAGAAGGAAAACCCAAGGGCAGAGCCACAGGCCACCCACCACTTAGAGACCAGGACGAAGAAAAACAAGCAGCTAGCAAGGCAGGCGGAGGGGTGGTGGCCGCAGAGGAGCAGCACCCTGCCAGGGTGGTACCGTGCAGATGAGTTTGAAGACAAAGGGCTCACGCAACTGGGTCACATGTGGTCCAGCCCAACAGGGACGGGGCCCTGCTCACTAAATTTATCATAGTGAAGACAACAGTGACCGCAATAAGAAAGTCCCACCAGCCTGGTAAAGATTTAAGAGCCAATGGGAAAGTAACAGTGGAAGAGTGCGGACAGCTCTTCCTGGGAGCTTTGTTGTAAGAAAGCAAAGGCGCTCCAACGAGATGGGACAGGGCCGGGAGAAAAATGGGGCCGAGGAGGCTGTTTTGCTCTAAGGTGGGAAATACTGTGGCGGAATTACCTGCTCAGGGAACTACCTGAAGAAGGGAAAGCGGACGGTAACTAGGGAGGGTGGTGGCAAGAGAAATGCCCCCAAGCAAGGCAGAAGGCACTGGAGCAACTGCACAAGTGAGAGGACAGCCCAGTCCTGGTAACAGGAGGGGACAAAGGCACAGACCTGAGCAATGAGCAGGTGTAGCGGCAGTGTGTGAACGCTTATTTTGACCACCTTTAAGTTACGGTGTAGATCTAAAACGTCCCCCCAAACTCTCATGTGTGTGGAAGGTGACCAGAGCACAGCAGCACTGTACTCAGCAGTGGATTCATCCACTGCTGAGTTCAGGGCTGAACTGGACGCACTGTTGGGGGCGGGGGGCCTGGTTGGGGGTGGTCACTGGGGGCGTGGCCTTGCTCCCAGCTCCTCCCTCCTCCCCCTCGGCTTCCTGGGTGTCATGGGTTAAGCTCTTTTCCTCTGCAATACCCCTCCGCCATGCTGTTTCTACTTTGGAGCCAACTAACCATGGACTGAGGCCTCTGAAACATGAGCCAAAATAAAATTGTCCTCCTTTAAGTCATGGGTGTCTGGTATTGAGTCTCAGGGATGATTCTGATGGCTTTTTGGTATTAAACTATTATTATAGTTTTTACTGGTAATGAATGGTTTAACAGCTTTTAAAACCATGCTTTCAATTTATGTTTCTATCTCATGTTTAATTAATCTCAGTAATAATAAAGGTAACATTACTTCTACTTATTCAATAGGGAGTAAAAAAATCACCAAAGTGTAGTGTAATTAACATATTTTGAATTTCCTTAGATGAGGTGTGACAAAAAATGCAGTGAAAGCCGCTTCTGAGTGCTATCCCACAGAAAGGCAGCTCCTAAAATTGTGACACTGTCCTCATCCACCTTATTCACCAAATGCGGCTCTGTGCACCTTCTGGCTCCTCACCAAATCAGAATGACCATGGAAGGTCAGCATTTTGAATCAATTCAGGATATGGAGGCAGCCACAGTAGGGCAACTAAAAACACTCAGGAAAGAGGACTCCAGAGCTGCTGCAGGAAGTGACAAGAACCATGGGATGAGTGTGCTCAAAGTGATGGAGGTATTTTGAGGGGGATTCATGACAATATATCTTTTGCTGTAAGAAACTATATTTATACACATACCATTTTTTCCCATCACACTTCATACTACTCTTACACACTGCTCATCATTAATTATCAGAGAAGTCACACGAATCACTCACTCCTACATTTCCTGTAACGAAGCCAAGTAAACTTTGCCAGCCAGGTTGTAGAACCTGCAGGACCGGAGTAGCTGTGGCAACAGAGCACCAAAGAGAGGCCACGGGAGGGATGGGGATTGTACCCAGGCAGTCCCAGGAGGACGGACAGACCAGATTTAAAACTGGACTTCCACTTCGTCCCTGGTGACAGCGGTTTTGACCAAGCCAGGGTATGGTGAGGCCTGTCAGGCAAAGCCCTGGTTCTTGGTTCCAAGCTCTGGGGAGGCGCTTGGTGCTGTGACCTCCCTCCGACCACCACAGGCTCTTGAACCCCGGCTCACCCGGTTCCACTGTCCCATGGGCTGGGACACCCCGTCAAAGTCCCAAGGAGGGGCAGTGCCTCTTGTACAAAGGTTTTCATGGTAGCAGACAACTTATTTCATTCTGACGGTCCACACACACTGTCTCCTTTCACAACATCACACCTGCCCTTCGTCAAAGGTACTGGCGACTTCTCTCTCCTACTCGATTTCCTGAACTGTGAATGCCACAGGGCTGAGCTGCTGCCTGGGGACATCAGCAGGTGCCACGTTAGAGCAGTGGACACCGAAACAGAGTAATGAGTGATCTGATCACACCTGTAGTAAGTGGCAACCCTGAGCTCTTTATAAACCCTCAGCTGTCCGATTCCAGAGTCTGTACTTTTTTTTTTAACCACTGTCACACAGTAATTGCATAACCATTTGATTTTTAAAAATGTATCCCTGTGTGCATTTGTTTCATTCAGCATTTATTGAGCACCCATTCAATGCCAGGCACTACAGGGATGCTGGCAAAATGAGGAAAAGAAAAGTAATGCTGGCGCTTTCAGCAGAACTAACAGGCACGGACAGCACAGGGAGGTGGATACGACGTTTTTTCTTTGGATTCCTACACTTTATTTCCACTTCTCAAGCAACTGGAAAGCTTGCAACAGAGAATCCAATTGTGAAAACTCAAGATGTCTCTTTTCAATTAAAATAAAGCCGTAGTTCATTTTAGCAGAGAACATTATACCATTAGTGCCGCCAGGACTCAATCAGATACTGTAAAGTTGCCATCGAGAGTACCCTGAATGTATTTCTTTTCTTCTGTAATAGAAATGCTCTCAGTTGAGACAGGGAATGTAGCTTAGCACTTAGAGAGCCACTGGCTAAATTGCCTCTATTGATGAGGCACTGCAGGTTCTCTGTGAATGAGTCTAAAGAGCTGCTGGAGGACAGAAGAAAGTGTTTAGTGGGCTGTCGCCACAGCATGCTCCCTGTCTACTGCGGAGAGAATGAGTCCAGCCCATGCATGAATGGCCCGTGTCCGCCTGAGGCCCGGCTGGCCGGCCATCCTTGAAATTGTATAAGCGAAAGGAAGTAGGCTGAGGGGTCATTTGTGACAATAATCGGTGAGCACGAAGTGAATTAGGCTATCCCGCCAAGTCCTCCTCATGGGGTGGAAAGGCAGCGCAAGCTTTCAGAAACACGGTCTGCTAAAGCAATCCTCGCAGCTTTTGACAAATTGCAAACCTCGGGCCGTGTCTCTCCCTTCCCCACCCCAGGGAAAGGAGACTGGGGGAGAAGTTTCGGCTCCCTTCACACAAACGCACACAGACACCCGTGTGCGGCTACACACAAAGCGTGCCTGGGTGCACGAAGGCCGAACCAGGACGTGCAACTCAGGAGCACTGTCCTTACCCACAGACGCAGTCCGCGGAGCTGGGTCTGCCGCCAGCCCCAGGCCAGCTGTGCGCAGTTGCGGCTCCTCACCGCAGCGGGTTCCCACGGCGTCCAGGGGCGGCAGAATCTGGACCCTCGCGTACACAGCCCTCCCCTAACGACAAGCAGAGGCAGAGCACAGGGCCCCGACCCGTAGACGGGTCCAACAACTCAACCAAGCCACCAGATAGATGTTCAAAGCTCCAAAGGAAACAATAAATTTGGGACCGGTTTCCTTCCTGACCCTTGAGGAGGATATTTTCTGCTATAGAAAAAACGGCAGCTTTCTAAATTCTTTTCAGTATCTCTCCCTTTCATGAAGATTTGTAAAACCGTATTTTTCTCCTACCTTAATGGGGGAAAAAATTTATTTTATACCAATATTCTTTACACAGAGCATACATATCTCTCTCTCTTATGTCATTGCAAAATACATTTTGATTCCTACATTTGTACAAGTATTAACCTTGCCTGGATGACATCTGAATGCAAAAAAAAAATGAAATCAAACCCACTAAATAAAAAATATTTTAACTCCTTTCAATAAATTCTCAAACTTTCCCACTGTCATTTAAAGTAAAACCATTAATTAACAAAATTGTGAGGATTAACTAAAGTAATTAAAGGATAATCACATAATTAAAGGATCATTTGTAGAGTAGGAGGTAAATTCCCTTCATAGTGCCAGTCTAGTCCTTAACTACAGAAGTGTTTAAAAAACGAAAATGTAAGAAATAGCTCATGAGTGACTGAAACCTGAAAAACACGTTCACCTACGAGGTTCTCATTTCTCTTAAGAAACTGCAGACAGAGAATGCGCACTCCAACTCACCTGCCCATCACTCAAGAAATACAAGTGATTGGGTTCTGTGCAGCGATGGGAACCCAATAAGCTGTGAAAAAAGTCATTTCTGGAAAATTTGTTGGCTGTAAGTCTGAAAGAAATGAATCTTTGTAACAGATGTGGAGAGATGACTTTGAAGACTGGAACCGTAACACATGGGACCCTTCTGAAGAACTCGCCTCAGCCGGGAATTCCCCTTCAGGCCACGTCCCGGGCAGCACTGGTCCCCCGTCACCCTTCAGGTGCCCCCTTGGGCTGCACTCTCAGTTCACTGACTTAACAAAAAGAGGAGGTAACTTGAACTCAGTCTCCCAGGTTTCCATCAACTAAAATGCTGTCATTTTAGTATTTTGTGGAACCTGGAACTTTCTATGGTTTGAATATAAACATCTCCAGGAAAATACTCTTCTAAATGTTTTACTACTTTGAGGAGAAGTTTGAGCTTCGAGACATTCTGACAGAGGAGACTGTGTCTTGGTCAGCTTCTTCAGGTGCATCATTTAGACATCTTATTGAAAGTTCATGCAATCCAAATATTGAAATCTGATATTCCACTGTGGGGTGTTCGGTATCCCATATGATGTGTGTCTGTGTGTGTACACACACTATACACACATATTTTGGGATATTTAAGGTAAAGGGCTAATGTTTTATAAAAGTATGCTCGTACTGCTGAGCTCTACCTAATAACTTTGATGGCTAAACTCAAATACTTAGCTGGTTTTGATTAAAATTTAAAAGGATAGAATTTGAAGGTCTGTAATTTAGGAGACCACCGAGCTACCATTCTCAGTACCCTACAGTGTTTGCAAGCCCAGCTGGGACACAGTGAGGCAAAGTGCAGAGGGCGCCCTTCCATAAGCGAGGCTCCGGCTGACTTTAACAGCCCAGACCTTTCCTGGCTGCTCTCACCCAAGAAAAGCAGGATGTAGCAAGGAAACGCTTCACACCCGAAATCACGCTGACTTCTATCTCCAGACAGGAAACACTCCAATATAAACCACACCATGACTGCTGCTGGACTCTGCCCGCAAGGATGCTCACACGGTCCACAAAGCCTAGTTTACTGACGGATAAGTGTGTTGTTCATCACCGGAAGGCCTAAAGTAGCCCACATTTCGGTAATCACTCTACTTTGGGACAATAACTAAGTCCCTAATACTATGTAGAGATTGGGAGGTCCATTTCCAATAATAATTTGCCTGGATGAAGTTTCTATTAATTTATGCGTAACAGAACAGAAGCCTAGAAAACGATCCAGGTGCTTTGGTTTCTGGTGTTTCTAGAAAGTATTAGTAAATAGGAATGAGAGAAATTGCCTCCTTTTCACGATACTTTTTAATGACAAAATAAAGCTGACCCTCCTCACAATGGTGAACGGGGGAGATCTCCCAACCCAAATTCATTTGCCTTATGTTTTTGATTAAATACCTGCACATAGGAAACTTCACATTTAGGAAGTATACAATCTTTGTAGTGAGTTTTCTATAAATTATGATATTTGATACAAGGTCAAGCAATTTTTCATTTTTGTTTAAATGTTCCAACAATCTGAAATTGCCATCTGTTTGTTTATGCTCTTCCAACTCTCTTCTAAACTCTATTAACATCACCCAACTAAGGTTTAAATTAGGAAATTGTTTTTCCCTTCTAAATAAGGAAGCCTGTGCCTATGGAAAGTAACATTCTTAACAAATAAAACCCAGCGGATCTGGGAAGGCAAAGAATAACTCCTCATCTTTCACATGACTTGCAAACCAGTAAACAATACAAGAATTGTAAAACAGTTTCTTTTCAACTCATGCCATATAACATACAAAGTAAGTCTGTATGCACTGGCTACTCCAGCTCAAACTTCCAGACGTGGAGATTCAATGATGAGAGGCTCAACTTTAATATGCAAAGTAGAAGGCTGGAAGCAGATGGAAGGGGCATCATGATAAATAACCCATGCAGTGGAAGCGGAAGTTTAGGTCATTTCCTACCCAAGCACATATAGGGCACTGGGATAATGGCCAGACTACCTGAAAGGAAACCACACGCTGATTAGTTCTACTCCAAGAGGTGGTTTTGAAAAACCAGTTCTTATTCTTTGCCATTGATTAGAAGTCTAAATGGAAGGCCACATACGGTGAATGGTATAGAAGGGCGCCCCAGAAGGGCGATACATTATCTGGGTGCCTGCGGAGGACTCTAATCCACTTTCAACTTGCACACTCACCTGTGAAAAGGCCCAAAGACGCATGCCAGTGGGTTGCTAATAACGCTGTCTGAAAGGGAGCAAGCTGAAATTGTTCCCCAAACTACAAATCCAAAGGCGGTGTGTGTGTGTCTCCTGCTGCCGAATGGAACTATACATCAGAATGAAAGAGCGGGTCTGCTGTACGGGCCTGAAGTATGCTTTCACACATCCTATTATACCCACGGGCTCCGGGCAGCTCGGAGCCCTGGAAAGCTGGTATTTCTACTCCCTACAGAAGCTCCTAGCATAGATAGAGCTACCGGAAGCTGCCAGAGGAAGTTTGGGTTAGGAAATTTAAATGATTGTTTTTAAATTTGTAGTTTCCAGATTGGGATTCTACTACGTCTGCCAAACCTTCCCCTGTTCCGAGGGTGGCTGCACAACGCTGGACTGCATTTGTGCGTGCAGAGGAGGAAATGGAGACCCGGCCATGGTGTGGGTGGATGCTCCAGTTCTCCTGGCTCCTCTTTGCCCACAGAGTGTGGCGGGGCAGCCAGGAGGTCAGGAGAGCAGGGTGGCAGTGATCAGGAGCAAGCCCTGCACCTCCCGGTGTGGTCTGCAGCGCCAGCCTCCCCCCAGAAACCCACGACCGATGCGCCCTCAGTCCCTGGCCAGTGCCTACGGCATGGTGAGCCCTGGGCAGCAGAATGCCATCGCCAACACGGTTCCAAGTGGCATTTTTCTTACAGTGTTTTAACCTCAAATGTGTCATGCTGCTAAAATCATATGGGTCTGCATTTATTTGGTGCAGGATCAAATACAAGCATTCCAGGCTCACATGCCACTTAGCAGCTATGTTCTGGAGTCTGTCATCCCCTTTTCCCGAGCCCCACTAGCAGCAAAGGAGCAAAAATGATCAACACTCTCAGCCTGGTCTGCTTCATGGGATGGGGACACCCAGTGACCCTAGGAGAGGACTTGGTGTCTAACTTCTGACCAAAGGGATCACACCTGAGAGCCAGGAGTGTGGGCAGGTCACACATGCACGCGTGGACCTCACAGTCGGGCTATGTGCACAGACTACACAAGCTGAATGGACAGAGGCACAGAGGAGGCGGCGGCGGCAGGGGCCATGAGGAGGGAAGAGGGGAGCGATGAAGGACACGCATGGGTGCACATGGGTGCATGGGAGTGGGCAGATGTGCAGGGGGAACGCTGGTCTTGCGTGGTCACCATCACTCGAGCTGCTGCCGAGAATGTGAAGCAGATGGGAATGACTCACACTCAGCTCCCTTGAAGGGAAGTGGGCCACACTCAGTACCAAGCGTGGGCTTCACCCAACTGGCTGAAGGTCTGAAGAGTAAGAACTAAGGCCTCCGGGAGGAGGAATTCTTCATCACGATGCAACACAGACATTGGGCCCGAGCACCCAGCGTGCTGGCTTCCAGGCAGACTCTGCAGTCTGCACCCCCACAGCTCTGAGAACCCACTCCCTAGCGCAGGCCTCTCCACACATTTAGGGTTCTTACTGGTTCTCTTTCTCTGGAGAACCCTGGCCTCACAGGGTCGTCGTCGCTGAAGCCATTTTTATGGGTTAAAGGATTGGATCCTTAATTTTTTTAACTCTTATTTGCCGTTTTGCAAGAGACCAAGGACTGTGGCCACACCAACAAGAGAGAGAATGAAGGCCCAAGGCGACAGCCATTTCAGGTCACAGTGAGAAGAGCCGGCACCTCTCAAAGGTGGAAAATATCTCCACTCACCTCGCTTACCAGAACTCAAAGCAGTCCACACACAAGTTTCCTTCTCCACAAAAGGCTCCTTTTCTTGCTCCTGAGGCTCTGCTCCCACAGGGCCTACGTGGTCATCTGGGAAGCATCACCCTCCCCTGCCTGCTCTCAGTCCACTCCCCAGACCCCACCAGCCTTCTCAGGAGCCCCCGCATCACCCCGACCCAGCCACCCTGCTCTTCCAGCTGGGTTTCCCGTCCCCACTCTCCACACCGTGTTCCTGAGTCGCCCCACCTCGCTCCTGCCACGTCCGGTCGCACGTTATCACCGTCTCTGCCTCTCCCAGGCCACCTCAGTTGCCCCCTTCTCCCCAGGTAACTGCAGGACGGTCTGTCACCTCTCTTCAGCTGTCCTCCTCCTCGGCCTCCATGTCCCACTGGCGGGGCCAGCCCTGCTCAATCCCTTCAAAGACAAGGACCACGTCAGCCCCGGGGAGCCCCTAGCCCGGGCTCCAGCCCAGGTCCTCCACAGCCTCCACTGGTGCCTGGCTCTGCCCGCCCTCTTCCCTTGCTCCCCCTACCTTTCCCGTCACATCAGCCTTATTTAATGTGCAGCTTCCCAGATACCATTTTCTGTGCACCTTGCAGGCGTTGACAACACTAGCCTCTTTGAAAACATTGAAGGGATGACTGAAAAGTACAGCAAATGCTTAAATTTTTAAAAAGCTTAACTACAGTAAAGTAAAAGGGGGATTAATGGCAATGTGCCTTTTACTATAAGAAATTTTTAAATTTAAATATTCACCATAAGTTTTGATCACACCTCTATGATCAACCATTTACAATAATCTGTGTCAAAGACATGAAGCTGTGTCCTCATCCACCTTGTCCACAGACCTGGCACCACGTGACTCTGGCTCCTCCCCAAAGTCAAAATAACCATGGAGGAGAAATGTTTTTATTCTGTGCGGGACACAGCGGCAGCCAGGACAGTGCAAGTAAAGACACTTAGGAAAGAGGCCTCCAGAGCTGCTGCAGGAGGCAGCAAGAATGACAGGATGAGTGTGTTGAAGGGAAGAGGGGTTAATCGCAACATTTCTTTTATTATAATAAAACGCTTTAAACATTTTAAGCATTCACAGCACAGTACTTTTGGATCACACCTTGTACACCCCTGGGATTTTTCTCCATGTCACGACCTTAACATTCCTCAGACTCAGAGGCAGCCCCCATCCCCTCCAGACCCAAACTTGGATAATTTCTTCCTCTGCTGTTCCATACCACACCTGGACATACCACATACAGTTTTTCTCTCACAATGTTCCTATGATTTTCTTTAACTCTTTTTCTCTGCTATACGCTCAAGCCCCTAAAGGCAGGGGCTTATCCCATGCGTCATTCTCTCATCACTGGCAGAGGACAGGGCACCAATTAGGGGCTCGGTATAAACCTGACCAATGAGTCAGTGAATGAATGGGCACTGTATTTTAAATTACTTCCTACAGGAACTAATTATTAACAATCCCTCAGACGTTTTCCTCCCTTTAAGTTCTACATTCCATCCTTTATTTATCTTCTTGGCCTTACAGAAGTACTTTCCAATAAAAGGTGTACAGAAATAAAAGCTAGACATGTGTGTATCTTTGAGGCTGAAGTATTAGCGAGTAACAAAACAAGCCAAAGTTTTATTTAATTCTAAGCAAATCTTAGGAGAGCAGGAGGACTTGAGAAAATAAAAATTCCATGAGAATATCATGAGTAATGATTTTTTAAGAGCAAGAACATTTAGGTAACCTGGAACTCTTTATCTAATAACTAAAGAATGGGGATTCTTGCCATGTTATAGCTTACAACCCAGTTCAGAGGAGGAGCACAGTTTGTGAACTTAGACCAAAGGCGAGAGAGCCCTGTGGCATCCGTCCACACAGTCAGGGCCGAGGCCAGGGCCACTTTCGGATGGAGGAGTCGCAGCAGCATGTTGAGCAGCTAGTTTGGGGGAACAAGGACAGGAAGCCCCCCTGAGATCACATGCTGCTGAGTATTTTTAACCACTTTGCCCTTCGTAAGGAAACAGTAACTCATTTTTGTTCAAAATAAAGTATCAGAACGTGTCTAATGTGCATTTCATTATAAAATGACTTCCTTGAATATTGCTAGTTACTCCTTCACAAATACACAGGAGCCAAAGTCACTTCCCTAATTTGTCCCATAAGGTATTTACAAGTCTGCATAAGCAAATGGGCCTAAGGATTAGCAACACAACTGTTTGGTGACAAGAAAGTGAAATGGGAAGGGGTGGCCCGACACCCCACTGTGGTAGGCTATCAGCACGGCATACAGATGCTCTCTCCAGCCCACAGCAGACTTCAAAACTGAGGCTCCTTCTAAATTTTCTGTTTATCAATTCTGACTGCAATTTTATACATTCTGGGCATGGTGGCACATTTCTGTAAATCCAGCACTCTGGGAGGCTGGGGCAAGAGGACTGCAAGTTCAAGCCCAACCTGGGCAACTTAGCAACTGAACCAGACACTGTCTCACTTTAAAGGGACTGGGGATGTAGCTCAGCACGAAGGCCCCAGTACTGGAAAGAAATTCTGAATGCAGCTGGGAGTGGTTCAGCACGTGCCTGGCATGTATGAGGTTGGATCCCCAGCATGGCCAGATGGATGGACGGACAGACGGACAGACAGGAGATACACAGAAACACAGACATTCAGCTCCTTATTCCATCCACCAAGCATCCTTAGCAGAGGCAGGATTCAGCCCTAAACTATCACTTTCCTGTTTTAATCATCTGTCTCCAACAAAGGTCGCTCATCCTTCAAGCCTCATGAAAGTGAATCTAGGCTTCATCTTTTTTCAAAGAACTTTTACTAAAAATCAAACTTTAGCCTGCAATAATTAGGCATATGCGAAAAGATAGAGAACCAGAATTCCTAGCTAAGGACCAAACCCTACTAATACCACAAGGGGTCAGAGACATTCGGTGGCCAGAGAGACGGAGGCAAGAGGAGAAGCCCCGGGCTGTTGGTGCTGATGTCCTGGAAGGCTTGGAGAAGCGCTTTTCTGTGGTAACATGGTGGGCTGGCTGCATGGCCCTACTTTCCTTAGAAAGCATCCCTTGGCTTTTTTACTGCTCTTTGTTTTAAATCTCTCCTTTTGATTTCTTTTTGTACTCAAGGTTTCCAGAGCTGACAGTCATGAATGTTCTCTTCCAAAGTGCCATGCTGGGACAGATGTCACAGCATTATCCAGGCCACCACCTGTGTGCATCTCTTTTGGAATTTCGGGTTCTATTTCATAAGGAATGATTTCCAGATAGAAGAGCAGAGACTTTCCTAATTTACCTTTTTTTTTTTTCTTTTTTGAGATCACACTTACATTTCTCTACCTCTCCTGTAATTAGGGGTGGACATTTGATTTGACTTTTGTCAAAATTTAAATTTAAATGTAAAATTCCTGTACTTCCAGTAGAAAGAAATCTAGAAAAGTCAAGAAGCCAAGAGAAGAAAACAATCCCCACTCTTGTGCTCTCTTATCTGATGTCTCAAGGTCCACACCCAGGAAAACCTTGGAACATGTGTGTTAAAGACAGCAGAGTCCGTGGCCCTCCGGGTCAGTCTCATCATGTATAAGAAATGAACTTCTTCCCAGGACTTAGGGAGGCTAAGGCAGGAGGATCACCAGTTTGACATCTATGTGGGCAACTTAGCAAGACCCTGTCTCAAAATAACAAAACGAACAGGCTGGGGATGTAGCTTGATGGTATCATACCCCTGGGTTTGACCCCGCAGTCCTACCCCCTAATTTTTTTCTATGTGGTAAGCCAATAACATCTCAATGCCTATTATAACAGTATAAATTATTCTAAAACAGATGGCATCCAGAAATAGTTTACAAGAAAAACATAATATTGCAAAGATACTGTCAATAGTTTTGTGTATTTATTTCCCCTTTCTTCCTTTTTCAAACTTTAACATCCTTAATTTA
Organism: Heterocephalus glaber; assembly: GCF_053883595.1. Taxonomy (NCBI): domain Eukaryota; kingdom Metazoa; phylum Chordata; class Mammalia; order Rodentia; family Bathyergidae; genus Heterocephalus; species Heterocephalus glaber. The sequence continues at coordinate 3,328,519 of NW_028258413.1, read as the reverse complement.
TCTCAGTTTCAAGATAAATTTAGCCATCATTGCTACCTCCAGAATTCCCAAGCTCTATTTAACCTTATCCTAGAATTTACATAAACAAAAGCAGACAAGTATCTGAACAAACTGCTGGGCTGTGACTTCTACAGTTGTAGCCCCCAGAGCCACTCAAAACAGCAGGTCTGGAAAGACCCTGGGGAATCTAGCCTATGTGTTCTTAGTTATGTTCTCTTTTTCTAGCTCTATTCCATGAGAAAAACCTGTGTGCACTGTCCCAAAATGAATCACCTGTCTGTGACAGCCTGCTTTCATCCTCTGGTAACTCTGTTCCCAGCTGCCCTTCAAACACAAATTAATTCTCCAGGATTTTGTTTCTTTGGTTTGTTATGGAGACAAAATTTACCTATTCTATTTTGCAGCGCCACTACTTCCTACTAGAGAAAAGGTTTGTTTCCTCCATCAAAATGGTGCCCTATTATAGAAAAAGCCACTTACATATTCAAAGGCAGTCTTTCGGCCCCCCAAGAAATAAAAATAATTTAATAATTAAGGAGGAATATGACAGAGAAGTAATTAGAGGAACATTTGCTAAGAAACTCCATGAAGTCAGGAACGCAGCTCAGTGGCACAGCGCCCGCCTGGCAAGTGCAAGGGTCTGAGTTCAATTCCTGGTATAAAAAACAAAACAAACATCCATTTTTTTTTAGTATGAAGTAAAATGTCTGAGACTTTCATGTAAAAGTCCTACATAGGTTTCGTCTCCTAATTCATCCACCACATTGGCAGAAAGAGTTCCGTAAGTTGAACTTGGCCAAGTCTGTTTAGCTCATTTGTCACCAGGAGCCTGGGGCTCACCCGGAGCTGACAACTGCCTAAGGTGGATGGGATGGAGAGGGCGGGGTGCCGGCCTCGTATTTCACACCTCAGAGGGTTCCAGCTCCCAACAAAAACATCATATCTCTGTCTGTCAAGCTCAATTGCAGGGCTTGACAGGCAGATGCAAATAAAACAGCCAGTGTGAAAAGGTCTCCTGAGTTTTTTCTGGCTACAGTTCTGGGACCAACTTGGTTCTGGGACTACTAGGACAGCACTTCCCCTGGGGACAGAAAGACAGGGATTACATCCCTAACTGGCTCCGAAATGATCAGAACTAGGAGCAACATTCGCTCCATTTGAAAACCTGGAAGTTATTTCATAAATTCTGATCAAAGCCCTCACTTATTCCAGTATGAATGCATGTTCAGGGTCTCCAAAGTAGAAGGTATATTCGCATAGTCAGCAATCGACGGGAGGGTCAGTGACATGAGCCAGATGCTCAAAGCTCTGGCATGGAGTCCTTTAGAACAATATTCTAATATGGAAAGTAGAAAAGGTGTCTGATATTCGCATAAAACAAATTACATACATTATCATAAACTTGCTCCACTGTAGCCTTTTATAGCAGAGGCTCCTATGGCAACAACATCTTTGTGTCAAAATGCATGAGGCTGAATAGCCTCCTGTGGAGCACACTGATTTGTGGGATGTGAATCAAGCTGCATTTCTTTCAAGTTTTAAATTATAAATGATCTCAGCATGCAAAAATATGGAAGCTGACAAGGGAAACAGATTATATATCCACAAGTAATTCTACGGTGATATACCAAAGTTTTCCAAAGTACATCAAATGAAGATGTACATGTAAGGCTGCTAAATTAAATTCCATCATTAATATAATTTACTTTTCTTTTTTTAAATCTTTAAGAGAATTATTTTGGGAATGCAGTGAAAACCAGGTGACTCTTAGTGACAATGTGATGTGGCACCATCCCCAGGGGCAACTGAACCTATTGTTTGTTCTAAGAAGGACCAGAATGCTATCTTTTGCACTACTGGAGTAGATTTCACAAGCAATTAAAAGTGAATGACCAGGAAACGCATGTTAGGGCTCCAGGTTCCATGTGATTCCAAGTCACACTCGATAATCTTCCTGTTCAGAATTTTCCTGTAGACAGGAAGGTTACAGCCCCACAGAAGCCTGGGACCAGAAGGATGTCTTTGGGATTTACTTGCCTTAAGCTGTAGCCTCTAGTTACCTTGGGGCTTCCCATTCAAAGCTCAGAATGAGGCAAGGGCTACCAAGACTAAAGCAAAACACAAGATGACCTGTGTTTTACCCAGTTCCTAATTTGCAGTAATAGTTGAATAATTTTCCAAAAGTCAGAAACAAACATTGTATCCATCCTGTAAACATGAAAACAAAATAAAGGGCAGGGATCAAGAGATGGGACGCTGGGAGGAGAGGGAAAGAGGACGGAGGAAGGAATCAAGGTGGGCTAGGTACCAACTGCTCACGGGGGATACACACGTCATTCAGGACTATGCCACCCACTAATAAACTAAACTCCAATAAAGATGTGGAAAATAAAACTGTACATGCTGTCAGATTTCAGTTTATGGAAAAGAAGTAAAAGGTTAGACTACACATCAAATTAAAACAATGCTAAAAACAGGAAGAATAAGGTCGCTAGAAATTAACCTTTACCATAATCAGGCATTTCCTCCTTATAAATATATTGGTAAGCCTTTCTAACCCTAATAATGCCTTCAGAAGTACTTATTCAGAAAGAGAATAGAAATTTGTTACAAAGCCACCTACTCCAAAGCAAATTTGTTTTGTTTTGTTTTTGGTACTGGGGATCGAACTAGGGACCTTGCACTCCCAAAGCAAATTTGATAGAAGGCAGATGGTTCTTAGAAACCCTAAATCGGATTTAGAAATCAGAGCCTCAGTGGGATTTACTGTTTTATCCATAGGCCCCCTAGTACATGGCGTCCCAAGTACTGTGGTGACACTTCATTGGATTAGTAAGGACGGCACAGTTGATGTATTTTTTTCTCTTTTTCAAAATCAGTGGCTTCTCAAAGGAAAGCAACTTGTATTATCTTTTAGTCAGTATGAAAATTCATGATATCTTCCTTCTATAACGCGGTTTGCTATATTCATTTTAACTTCTTCAAAACGTAGTTAAGGTAGACCAGTATTATTGCGTGCTTTACAGACTAGTCATTTTACATTTTTATATATTATTATGTATGTCAAGGAATATGATCTGACCTACCAAACATGGGTAACAATGGTCCCTGTCATAACACACAATTCCTAGTTGATAGGAAAAATGTAGGAAGCCAATTTAAATCAGACATATCTAATTCAATTTCAACTTTGCAAACCCTTTTGCTATCCAACCTTTGGTAATTAATCTCTGTGAGCCTCAGTTTCCACACTGAAATGCAGCATATCATCAGAGGGTTCCTTAAAACAAAATGACTATGTATAAAAATACCTCACCAGAATACAGTCTGCCTGCCATATACTAGGGGCTTGATATGTTGGCTGTCTTTATATATAATATGAGAAGGAAAAACAATATCTGTAAGTACAAAATCTAGGCTACCAGATGGCCTAAGAAGCAAGGGCTATAGGGATGCTTGGGTTTTCAGGGAAACCCTAGACCCTAAAGGTCATCATAGATAGAGATGAGATTGAACTACCTTTCGGCACGTTGAGTACACACTCCACAGAAAGAGGCCCTGAATATGCTACTCAGGCTATAACCTCCAGAATTTCCTCCAGGTAGTCATGGGTTGTTTCTAGTTTTGAAGACAGAGGCTTAAATATGAAGCCAAAGAGTACGGGCTTGCAGACCTGGGGCATGCCATCTGCCTAGCATTAAGCAAGAGCTGAAAGTCAGCTACAGAAGCAAACTCACTGCAAACATGATTTATGTTCCATGCTTGAACATGGCAGGAAGACTGCAAAAGGTTTTTGGAAGCCAATGCTTCTTCTGTCTGAATACAGTCAATGAGTCCACACTGAGCGCCTCCCTGGACCTCGAGGCCGGTCAGATATGCTGCCAAGTGGTACCCGCACCCCTGCCTCAGAGTGGCTATCTGGGATGAGCAAATATCCCAAGGCCATTGATCGCTGCTACTGTAAGAGCACAGCGCACTGTATAAACACTGGGGTCAGACAACAGCTATCCAGGATATTACTCAGAAACATATCCAGTTCAACGCTGACAAGATAATCTGCTCCTGTGAGCACAAAGCAGCCTGGAATGCTGCAGCCACGACCTACACAGGGAAAGAAAGGGAGAGGGAAACTCTCCACAGGCCCGACCAGGCTCTTCCTGCAGGGCAAGCTCCAACAGACTTCAAAGTCAGGGTGGCCAGGGGCAGGGAGACCAAGCCCACAGAGGTTATCACTTACCCAATCACGTTGTTGCCATCTGCATTTGCTGGTGTGGCAAATGCAAATATCTCAGACTCAAGTTTAAACAGATGGAAAAAAAAAAAAAAAAAGACGTGTGAAATAGCTTGGAGATTTGCTTGCAAAAAGAAACCTCAGAATTCTGGGAAAAGTATTTAAAATCAGAACGTTCATAAGTTATCTCAAAAGTCCCAAGAGAGTAATTGGCGTGTGATTGTATCAAAAATAAAAGTTTTTAATGGACACATATTGCACTCCAAATATCACATGGTTCTAAAGTGTATAATTAAAAACTACATACATTTCCAACCTTAAGTACTCCTAAGAGGTCAGAAGCATGTTCCTAACTGTAATACAGGTAATAGTTTGATGTTTTGACAAAGTTTTAACATACGTGATCCTTACTGAAGAAGAGCCAAAGTCATCAACCAACATACTTACAGGAGGACCTGCGGGTTGTGGTGGAGAGAGAGAAAAAAGGGAGAGATGTGTTAGTGAATATGCAAAACATTCCCATTAAAGAACCTTCACAGTACTTGGAACTCAATGATTCATCAACTTTTTTTTAGGTTCTGGACCCTTGGACAGCATCTCAGAAAAATGCATTTGTACCTGGCATACAAAATTTTACACACAATTTTAAGGAATTTTCAGGTTCCCCAGAGTCTGTTTGTGAATTAGTGAGAGGTTCATGTATCTTAAGACTAACTAATCTATAAAAGTTTAGCTAAAACATGAATCAGGAGGATCTTTGTTTATGACAGATCAGTACACAAGAATACAAATCTTGTCTTTGCAAAACAGCTAACAGAACTGAACCTGTTACTTGTTCTCAGAATGTTTTTCATTCAGCATAAAAAACCCTGAGGTCTCGTGTTTATATGTGTCTTTAAAACCATGTATTTCTCATCAAAACACAGGGAAAGACTAAGAAAATTTCAGTATTTCACATACCTCATGCTCAATTCAAACCTCAATTCAAAATAGGAAATGGAAATTGACTTTTACATTTTCTAGAGAACTTTGCATAAATGCAACATTTTTTCCCTTTCATCTTTCTTTGACACAAAGAACATTTCAGTGATTGTTCGACTCCAGTAGACTTTTGTTATTTCTTCCTTCTCAAAATGGTCTTATAAGGCACCTTGTAATATGAAACTTTGTAGTTTGGTGAAAGGATACTGCTACAAGTTTCCAATTACTTAGACTCACTGAAGTTTTAAGATAGAGTTTGAAAAATATTCTTAATGGAACCCAGCCACTACATTGCCCAAACTAATGAATTTTCATCATCACTTTTACTCCAACATCTTTTTCAAAGTTAAAAAGACTCCTCCCTCATCAATGTGCTGAGAGGTGTTTCAATATTTAGCAACTGATTATGTTTAATACTTATAAATACTTGTAGAAAACACTGGAAACCAGTATTTCAAAGCTTGCTACAATCAAATTTAAATTACTAAAACATAAAGAAAGAATTGATGGCCTGCTGAGAGCTTCACCTGGTCATTTACATTTTTGAAATCTTAAACTTATACAGTAAATGAACTTATTTATTGGTAGATCTTACTTTCAAAAATATTTTAATTTGCCCTTTCTGTATTTGGCCTAACAGCAAAAAGTCCCTGAAGGGGGAGTCAGCAGGATTAGTTCTGTTTCGGGATCTGGCCATGAAAATTGGAATGGCCCCGGCTGAGTCACCTGATTGCACTGGGTTCTCGGTTTCCTCAACCACAAATTAAAATGCTAGATGTCCACTAAGGCTCTTGTCATCGCTCAATTCAATGGCTCTGTGAGAAGGATACAAATTCCCAAAGCTTGAAAAGAATAAGAGTTAAAGCATGACAAAATTGTGCCAGTTGCATAAAATAATAACAGAGCTTTCCAAAATATGTGCCCTGGTATCCTAAGGCAGATGTTTTTGAGGAAAACCTGTATATCCTGAACACCTAGGGAGATGGAAACAGGAGAGCTGTGGCCATGCCGGGCGCTGCTAGGAAACCTTCCACTGTGCACTGGAAGATTGGCCATAACTCGACACAGCAAATGGGCCACATCTGAAGGTCAGTGGTTCCAGAAATGAACAATACTTCACAAAGTTCTCAGCTTATAGTTTGACAGAAATAACAGGAACATAAAAAATTTCTAGCTGTAGCACAGAAGATTTAAACCCCCACACAACCTCCAGCAAGAAAGTATTATCATTAATTAGGAGGAACAGATGTGGGACTCTCCCCAGAACGTGAATGACATGAAGCAGCTGAGAGACTTACCAGATTCTCCTCTTCGGCCCCTCTTCCCTCTTTTCCCCGGAGGGCCTGAAATACAAAGAATAATTTTTTGAATGTATTTTAACTGTTTTTTCTGGTTACAAATGGCCAGCACATAATTTCTATATATTTTCACACTGTTCTTAATCATCAACTTCAAGAAAGGGACCAGACATTTGTAAAGGTCAACATTGCCTTTAGTGTTTCAGCAAAACTCTTAAGCTCCATTTAATTATAAATGAAAGCTGGTTTAGATATCTAATCACCTAGTGTTATTTAAGAATACTAAAGACTCTGGGTTTTTGCACATTCTACTTGGATATCATTAGTAAGAAAGGTTTTGCTAAGCAAATTGTTAGTGTTGAGAGTTATGTTTCTCGGAAATCTTTCTTTTCTGAACGTTTCAGTGTATTACTGATTAAGCATATTAATTCCAAATGATGATTGTTTCTTTTCATTCAGGTTCATCAAGATTATTTCAAAAATAGTTAGCAATGAATTAAATGTACATATTGGTAAGGAAAATAACCCTTACAAATATTTTTATTTATTAAATATAAATACATTTGGATTTCTTTGAGAATGACCTGCAAAAATTCACAACCCTTTTAATTGGGTTGTGTTTAGCTAGTAATTTTAAGTCTGATTGTTCTAAGAGACCAGCCCCCTATTTCCATATAATGAATAGCCTATATGATGATGCCATTTCAAAAGTAGAGAAACTACTTTTTTTTCTAGTGAATTCCCTGTGAAGACCACTAGGCTTGCCTGCATCAGACCCAGCACATGATTATGGACCTTTCAGTGCTGAAGCCGTTATTCTCAATTACATAATTTTTGCCCTCATTTCCTCTGGTAGGAATGGTTCCCACTGAACTATGGTTCAGCCTAGTAGGAGAGTAATTAGCTCACAATGAGAATCCAGGACTTACAATACTCACTGGGAGACGCCAGCCAAGGAAGACAGAGCACTGCCTGGCCTTAAAGAATGAGCTGCTAGGTAGGACTGATGACTTCCAAACTCTAGAAGGTTCAAGACACAGGCAGCAAAGACCTGGGCACACAGCTGCTGTCCATGTGCTGCTGAGCACAGCCCTCATGAGGACCCACTGTCAGAAGAGCTAGTGACATCAGTGGCCCAGCGAGCTCACCCCTAGACCCTCACCGGGGTAAGTCTGGCCACTTGTTTGGTTGGAGAGTACAAAGGCAATTAAATGGTAAAATCAACTAAAAGCCCTAGGAAAGGCAGCTCTGCAACAAAGTCTAAAGCTGCCTTTGGAAATTTCAGCTTTGCTTCTGTATTCTGGAATAAAAGAAGGTTTTCACCATGTTTAATGTATTCTTGGCCAGACTGACAGCGAGAGGAGAATCATAAAAGTAGGTAAATAGATCCAGTGGGACCTTAATAGATATGAAAAATATACATTTATACACCTGTCCAAACACATACATTCTGATGTATTCTAATACATACAGCTTCCCCAAGATTAGCAATCAGACTTTTCTGGAGTATAAAGTCACCACTGAAACTATGGCAGCAACCACTGTGCGCTCAGGGTGTCTATGGTTCAGACAGTAGAACTGCTGATGAGAGTTTTCCAGAGTTGAACCGAGAAACCACAAGCCTGGACTTTCCTCCAAATGTCAAATCAAAAATAATTCACATTGAAACATGCAGAAAGAGAAGTGTAAGAAGCCTAACAGGTAAAGATAAAACGTTAGAAGTCACCACAGAGGAAGCTATTTTCACTGTCTGCCGACTCCTCACCACCAAGGAGTGTGGAGACCTAGTCCTGATTTTCATGACAAGTCCTAGAAGTCTTTATTAATCATCGATTAGGAATTAGCTATTTGTATCCTATCCCATGAAAATTCCTTTAAAATGGAAAAATTTATCAAGCAAAAGGAACATATTACACAAATATTTTAAAAAGAACTTAAAGTGAAAACTACTTAAAAGATATGAGATTATGAAAAAAATCATCAAAAAAGAGGTGGCATCTTTTGAATAAAAAACAGCTACCTCTGGATACATCTGCCCAAACATTCAGTGAGCAGTTCTAAAGAAGGAATCAAATGTTGCCGAAGATCTGTTAGATTGAAAACTGAAGAATAGAATGTAAGGAAACAGAAGATATTTGCCAAGGAAGCCATCAAAGATGACAGGGTTTTACGAAGAGTATCATAATATTTGAGAGAGAAAGTGAAGCTAAACCAAATTATGAGAAGATTAGATCTAAAATATACTGGATTTACAAAGAAAACATTAGATTGAGGAAGGGCATAAGTACAATAGGAAGCTGAAGAACAGGCATGCAATGAATGTGATACTGAGCTCAGTGAACTGAAAGATTATACAAACAAAAAAGACCTAAAGATCTTGCTCATGAAGAAGATATCAAGTTTGAAGAAGTCTACCCCACAGATAAGATAATTGGATCTTGCATCTGAATTTAAGAGCAAAAATTTAAAATGAACTAGATGAGATGAATTTGACAATGGCCAGCCAACAGATCAGCAGAGTAAGAAGGCCAAAAAAAAAAATCAGAAAAGACATAAGATAGATATTTCCCAGGCAAACTGATGTTAACAATAGCTGAAAAAGACAGCGACCATTTCCAGTCCACACTGAGTGATGGAGAAGGTGTCAGGCAGGCAGGATCTGTAAGACAAGCACAGAAGCTGAACATTTCTTGCTCACTGAATTTGGCCAGAGCCTTGCAACAGAAATTTGCAATGAATTCTATCAGCAGAACGAGATGACTCTGCAAAAGAAACTGGTTCAAGAATATGAATGGAAGGAGAAATAGCAGAAGCTATTGGCAACAGAGAAAGTGCAGCTTCTAAGCAGAGAATTCATCCAGTGAAAAAATGAATGACAAAAAGCCAGGGGAGATGACAATGGCAGATTCATGACAACTGGTGCTGCTGTGCTTCAGAAAGTCTTCTTGCTAACTTCAAACATCCTAAGTTTGGGAAAATCTGGCCACAGTGGGAATGCATTACAAACCCAGATAGACCCAGATCACCAAACAACATCACGGCAAGTTCTCTTACACCAAGCCAGTCCTTTTGGCTCATGGCTAATATCGCCAAAAGACTCCACTCCTAGCCCATGATACATCTGCCACGGCTCTTCTCTAAGGTTAAATACACACCTGGAAGTAAACAGGAGCCTATCCAGGGGCCTTCGCATGGCCTTGAGAAGTGCTTTCTAGAGACAGCTGAATGTTCTTATCTGGTTTATCAGATGAATGACCCAAACCTGTCAATTCTACCCTATTTCTTGCTGCTTCGTCCCTCCCATCAGTATTTCCGGATCAAGCTTAAATATAACCCCTCTGGGTATCCTGAGAAGAGATTTTCACAGGGACTCTTATCTGAATTTCATAACACGTTTGGCTCTCAAACATTCACAACTACACATGCAGTGTGTTAGAGAAGGGTTTCCAAATTCACAGTGGGCTGGGTGTTTTGTTTTGACCTCTTGCTTTCCATTTTGACACACATTTCCGGCCTGGGCAGCTGTGCATAGTGTGCCGTCCTAACAGCCAGAGCAGGGAGCGGTGTGGCCGTTCCGAAGCAAGCATGACTTGGTGGTCAGTAGGACAGGGATCAGACGTTAGTACCTGGCTGAACTTCCGTTAAGAAGGTAATCAATGTACGTAGACACATACTAGGTGTTCAATAACCATCACCTCCCTCTTTTGCTTTTTTATATTTTCTTTTTTCTTCATCAATAGTGATTAGAATGTATTTGAGAATCTGATTCTAAAAGTGGTATTGGTGCGTGAAGACTGAGAGATTAATAGTAATTTCTAATCATAATCTTCAAAGAGCCAATTTAGTATGATGAAGAGAATACAAAACAGAGTTGAAAGATTGGTAAGTTTTGGCTATGACAGAAATTGATCTAGTTTTCAATTAATCTCTGATTTAATCTGCTTTCTGATAAATAAGACTACTCTTGCCCCATTTATATGACTATTACAAGGCTGAACAGTGTAAAGTATCTCATATATATACTAAATGACTATTTCCTCCATTTTCACTAATGCCTTCATATTTATAAACCATGTACCTATTATTTTTTTTACTGGTAAATATGACAGTAAAGTAAGACTTTACACAATTTAACACATTAGAATAAAAGGCTGAAACTTATGTTTCATCTCCAGGCACAAAGCAATCCTTTACATTCATTAAATACTATACAACATCTCAAACAAATGTGAATATTCTCCGAAAAATGCTTGTATTCCGAATTCTCAGGCAGGTAAGTGGCGATATTAAGCAAAGGAAAGAGATGGAGCCAGAGGCTGGCTGGGGGCAGGAGGAGTAAAGTGTGCCCTGGGCCGCGCTCCACCCCGTGATCTGTGCTTGGGGCTCTGACAGCTGCAGCTGGCTCCTGGAAGGGAGGCACCTGTCCGGGCGCACCGCAAACAGCACACCACCCCCCGCCTGGGTGCACCTCCCTGTCCTCCAGTGAGTTCAGAAGACCAAACCAGGTTTACGTTCAGATCTGTGGGCTGACCTTCCAAGCAAGCACAGATCAATTTCAGAGCCTTCCCACCTGCTTGCTTGCCTGATGCCTAAAATTCCTTCAAGATTCACCGAAGCCTCCATTCCACAATTAGAAGTAAAAGGCTTTAACAGCAGATGCCTGCTAGAAGGAAGCTATGAGCTAACATTTATTCTTTGTATTCCCACAAAATGTGCATAGTGAGGAGCTCACGTACGACCCCAGGAGTTCCACGCTGTGCTGGGCTACCAAGGTGATTCCAGCGCGCCATGCCGGATGCAGCCATGTGAAGTACAAGTCCACTGGCTAAATGAGTCACATTTCCACAAACCTAAAGGAGGCCACTTGCCTAAGGCCTCACACAGCAGAGCTTCTGGGCCCCCCACAGCTGCCACAGCCACGTTGCATGGGCTGAGGCTTCACACAGCCACACAAACTTTCCACAGGCTGCATTTTACCAGTGGCCTGCCTGGTAGTTCTGTAATCTAGCTACTCAGGTGGACACAACCACCCCTCAGTACAGCGCTGAGCTCTGGGGCAGGGATTCCCCTGTCACCCTCAAGTCTGTAGTGCGGCGCTGATCACCCAAGGTGACCTTAAAGGTACACCTGCCAGTGGGCTACTGGGTGTATGTCTGCCTTATTTCATACTAGCTCAGTTTTTCCCATTAATAATCCCACTCCTTTAATGAAAAATAAAAAATTTCATGACAAAATAAGAGAATAACAATAGTTCATGCACTGGTATTTTTTATCTTGAAAGTAGTTACTCAGAGTATAAGACATCGACACAAAAGATTCTCTCACAAAAAAGAAATAGACAATAGCACAAAAGTTTCTCAGTTTTTAAAAGAAACAATTTTAATTCCGGAGATTTACTGTTCAAGTATTTGCTTTTTAAATCAGCATAGACTCCATGACATGTGATGCAGACTTGTTGGTTTTAAATGTCTTTTAAGTGTGTGTTTTTGACATTTCGTCAGCTTTTACAGTGGTGCCTCGGTTCATGAACTCACCTCTCTTCATGATTCTGGTTGCAAACTGAACTAGATGGGAACTGAATCAAATTTCCCCATAAGGTCAACATTGAACCCAACCATGGAACTCCACTGGGTTCTTGTTCAATTTGGTTTTGTGACCAGAATTGTGGAAAGAATAAAGTTTGTGAACTGAAGTATCACTGTAATCTTTATGGAATGTCTGTTTATAAAAGAAAGTTACAATAAATAAAGATAATAATTTTACTTTAAAATAACTGTATTCCATAACTCTAAGAGAGTATTTTTCAGACATGTGGTATTTATTTTTACTTTCGGGCAGTGCTGGGGGATCAACCCTAGCATTTGGTGCTGGGTTGAGGAGTGCTCTACCAATGAGTCAGGCCCACCCTCAACACTTACTGTATTTAAAAGCAATGAGTTCAATGTAAAATTTGGAAAAGTATCTCTGTTTTTTCACAAACACCAGAGACATACTAGCAAATGTTTCAAGGGCTATATTCCTGCAAACTATAAGGCTAATAAAACATAAAAATAGTTTGGTAGTGAAATTGTTGTCTTAGTTATTAACAAAAACAAACTTGCTAAATTTTTATTTTTATACCCTAACTAGATCATATCATAATTTTAATAATGTGAGTATTTATAATGTCATGATCTCCTAAAAGTAGTAATTAAATTATTTTGTCAAACTCCTATGGGAGATAGATTAAATTGAATAAAAACACCCTATCTTTAATTTTATGGATATTCTTTTATAAATATGGTGTTTTAAAGCTTTTACATAGGAACATTTTGACAACTCTGTATAAACCTCACAAAATATGTTTAAAAAAATCATGTTCATTGACTGACAATTTTTAAAAAACAATGTCAAGGACTTCAGGTGTATAGATCAGTGGTAGGGTGCTTGCCTAGCATGCATGAGGCCCTACATTTAATTCCTAGCGTTGCAAAAGAAAACATCAACAGAAACAACTCAATGTGACCCGTGGAGGGTATTAAGACAAAAAAAAAAAAGATGCTCCTTGAGTGACTAATAAATGTGGGTTCATTAACAGTGTACACATGAGGCTACATACAGCCAGGTGGAAGGGTATGTACATATGTATTTGTTGAATGTAAAATGCGATACTTTCTTGGGGTTTAAAAGTTTAAAATATAGTTCTCACTGGGAGAGTTCTTAAACATTAAGACATGCCTTTCTGTATTTCTCATGAAATACGTCAAGAGCAGGATTGTCATTTATTTCTATACTTTTTCAATTTGAAATAAAGTGGAAATTGTAACCATCGCTATTTAAATGTTTGGAGTAAACACCACAATATCAAATTGTGGTGAAGTCTCAGAATGATGTGATCATTTCAGTTACTTTCCAATAGGCTGAGTACACGTCCCTCGCGGGGAGGCCGGGAGACAACAACTCCCTTCTGAAACTTGTCCCTGTGACCCCCATGTAAGTTCAGTTCTGACTGGTGCTAGGTTTCCATAAGGTATTTCGAGTCTATTCAGAATTAACCAAACACTCATACATCTCATAAGAAAAAAGCCCACATTCATTGGAGACTTTCATGAGAATATACTGGAAAATCACTGTGCTTAAACAAAAGAAAGAAATTTCTGAACCCAGGGCAACGGAAATGTCTTTATGTAGATGTTTTGCTTCCAGAAGAGAAATTCCAGCAAATGGGGGGTTGGCTTTATTACTGTTCCTAATATTAAGCTAATACAGACTATTCAGTAGAAACTGTTGAAGATTACCAATAGCCTGGTGTTGCGTTCATTGACTTTAACGAGGTCTGACGCGGCACAGTTGTTATTTCTATTATTCTCTTCCCACACATAAAGTGTTTCATTATTATGGTCCTAGAATGTTTTACTCCATGATTCTACAGGGGATTTATCATGACAGCTTTGTAAAAATTTCTACTTGCTTGGGAGGGGCCGTAAGAGGTCCGAGAATAGGGCTGGAGGATGTGTTTCTTGGCGAGATGATGTGCTACCTAAAAAGAGTGGCCATCACTGTTGAGTGTAATGTATTCACCTGAGGAAAAAAATCAGTTGCCAAGCTTTCCGGGAAAAAATGTGAATGGGCTTTCTAGGTTGCATGTTTTTAATGGAATCTAGAGTGGTGGATGAGCTGTGAGATTTTGGACAGATTCACCTTCCAGAGTCGGTTTCTACATCTCCAAAATGCAGACAGCACCAACATCAGACTCCAGGCTGCAAAGCGCAGGGTGAAGGACTCTGGAAGCTTAGCTCGGCACAGCGAGGACGGCATGGCTGCGGGGCCGGCTGACTGGGTCCCGCTGTGGCTTGGCCAGTCACCACTTCCCCATCTCTTTATCTTCAAACGAAGTGAGTCATCTCTTGGAGACGATGTACCAGCTGAACCATTTAGATACGGGTCTGGCACAAAGCGAATATTCTTTAAATGCTAATGATTAGTTATTTTTCACACCTCTAAATGTTTCTCACCTATGCAGCAGGTCCTTTGTGAATGGTTCCTTCCACAGACTGGGCTCTCAATGTCCACTCAGGTGCAACATTCAAATCAGAAACCCACTGCCTTCCTATCAGCAGAAAATTCTAAATTCATCCTGATCTCTCTCAAATCCACCTGCATAGAGCTACTAGAATAATCATTTCAACACATTTTTATCATGGAATCCTCTGATCAATACAGTTCCATACTAACATGAGAAGTATTCACTGGTCCAACGAACAGTTTTCACCATCCAATCCTGAGGTGCTTTTGCCTAATCCCTGGATTTTTGTCATTCTTTTCCTCATAAATTTAATCTCTAGAAGAGATATAAAAATAAATTAATTTTATTTGAAGACTAAATGTTTAAAAACCATTTCACTGCATGGGGGAGGAGAGAAGCTAGCAGAGGAGGGGAGGAAGAGGAGAGTCACTAGGACGACACAGACTAACGATGCTTTCTCCTTTTCCATGTATTTGGCCATTTTCCCCATCTTTCTTCCAAGATGCACATTAATTGATTCTTATTGAGCTACAAATTCTGCCTCCTTGCAATATTACTATCAGTTTAGTACCATTTTAAGAGTTGCCTATTAAAAATACACAGCTTTTCGAACCTTTCTGTGGGAGACTATACCGAGGGTCACGGCCTACTTGACCTTCTCTGCAAGCACGAAAGAGAGAACAGCAAGCTGTGCCTCTCCAGCAACGTGCAGCCACGCTAGCGCGCTGCAAGTTCCAGAGAAGTCAGTACAGCTGAGACCCGGCTGTTTACCTGGGTACGTGCTGTAGATAACAAGCGGCAGATGAACCTTCTATTCATCTAACTGTGCGTTTGGAGTCTAACTGAATAAAAGCAGGTGAGCCACTAGAGGCAAAGAGCCCTCTGGTCCCCCCATTCCAAATTCTCTTTGCGTCTTTTGTCTTTCATCCTTATTCGGCCCCCTGGATGGGGATAAACTCGTAGGCTGGTTCCTACACTTTATCCTCAGTTTCCTAAACAGGAACCAGAATGGATTAAATACACAAGCTACAGTTTAAGAAGGAGCTGTTAGTTGCCTCTCAAAGGAAATAGTTTCTTCAAGGCTATGATGATGTACTGGGAAATGTCATGCACATGAAAGGGGCTCCACAAAATGTCAAGTTATCTTTTGACCCTAACCAGGCCAAAGGCAGTGCAGGTTAGGGTAACGGTTGGCCTCCTATAGACAATGCCAGCATATGCGATCTTCACCAGAGAACTGAGTCCCATGTGGCCATTTGCAAAGTTACTCAACTTCTCCTATCCTCACCCACAGAGTTTCATTCCCTCCAAAAATAAACAGTTATTTCCTTACAGTGAAGTATCAGATTCATCCTGACAGGAAAACTCCCCAGAATACAAAAACATTATGAGTAGATTTCTATGAATAAAATGTTTCTCCATATGATTTCATCATGATTCTAGCACTTCACTGCTCCTATAGCCTTCACATGGCAGGCAAGCAAACATGTCCCAGTGAAATTACAGAAAGGCCAATCCAAGATCATTTACACTTTGGGTTTCTTTTTATGTCAAGTAGAAACTCAAGAGTTTTAAAAACTAGCAAACCTTTTATTTTGTGGACACATACTCTCATAGCCTTCAATGTAAAGAAAACATACATCAACATTGTACTGGCTTTCCATCTGGTTTCTTTTGTTCTAACAAAGACGGGAATCTCAGAGCATGCCAAGAATTGCACATGTGTTAGAGGCCAGTAAGTACTGCATCTAATACAAGCGCAATGAACTTAAAGGACTTATGAAAGACCCCTGACAAACAGACCAGGAGCTTTGGAACTAACTACAAGAGCGAAAAGGTAAAGGTTACACCTCTGAGGTTCTGAGGCAGAGGACATTTTAAAAGTGCAATTTGAGTTCTTTGATTTTGCAGTGTGATTAGCTTTTCATGAAATAGGACAATTTTAAATATGACATTTTATTAGACCACATGGTGTGAAAGGTTTGAAAGTCCTCCAAGAAAATGTTTGCTGTAGAAAATAAAGAAACTGTGGTGCTCAAAACTGAACTGATCCTATGAAGTCCACACTATGCTTTTCAGTAAAATGACCCATTTTTAATGTGCCAGTGGGGCTCAGTAGGTGTCTTTCAAGACACAAAAGATGCGGTGTCTTGAATAAGATGACTGCATAACATGTATCAAGTTTCTCACACAAAGAGCTTCGTGTGAAATGTGTTCAACATAATTTTCATTTATAGCAATTCTTATGTCGATTTAAGAGGGAATAAAAATTAGAAAATTAGGATCTTAATCCATCTTGACATGATCTATATTCTACCCGCACGCACATTTGTGAATATGCATGACCTAATCTGGGTTAGTCACTTCCCATGTGCAGCCTCATTATGGTCATTTAAGAGATTCTTATGATGTGCTGGTAAGCTTTGAAATTGGTTAATACTCAGCCTGAAAAAGGATTACTATAAATAAAATGAATCCCCGAGGGACCTGATTGAATTTGATTATTCTCAGAATATTTTGTGCTGAGATAAATGTGGGTATAACTAAAACAATTCTTGGATATTAAAATCTTTTGAGTTAAAGAATAGGCATGAATGCTTTCTACTGTCAACACTCTATATGTCTGTGTAAGTTTGGTTTCTTCCTGCAAAGATCTCTTGAATTTATAAGAATTTCAAAGTCTAAAACAAAACTAAAACAAAAAAACTACAGTATTGGCTAGCACGTAACCCAGTGTCATGCTGCAAGTGGCAATAGCTATGCCACAGTTGCTCAGGGAAGAGAGCAAAGGTGTAGCGGGAGGGTAAACCTTCAGCTCGCCTCTGAAGAGTAGACGCAAAGAGAATGAGGAGAGCAGAGAGCAAGGCATAAACAACACAACTGGCCACGTGCACAGCAGCTCTGCATTTAAGCTTAAAGTAAAGTTGGCTAAGTGAGGTTGGTCCAGACTCTGAAAGCCGTCTAAGGGCAGAAGTTAGGAAGTTCTCTGGCAGGGAACAGACAGGAAATACTGACTGGGTTGCAAGATGATGGAAGTGGGATTACGGGGCTATATGGGCAGGAGGCGGGGCAATTATGTGTCTCACACAAAAGCCAAGCAAAGGGTGACACGGGGACCAGGGCAAATGGGAACAGTGAGATACTAAAAGTGACACTGGACAAGAAACTTAGAGGCTTAACTGGATGCAGGAAATGGACAGATCAGGTTGAACATCAAAGATGGCCTCTAAATTGGCACCTCGTAGAGACACTATTTAAACACCCTGTGTAGAAGAAGCAAAGGGTCCTTCTCGCATCGCACAAACATCAGGTGGCAACCTTGGCCTTGGAAACAGCATTAGAAGACCGGTATGTTAGTGTGCATTAGATACTGTAGTGTGAATTTCCTTTTTCAAGATGCACAGACCTCTACAACTGAAGATGCAGACCTCAAAACTTGGAAAATATTGGTTCTTACATTTGGATATCTATAGCAGTGAAGGTCAGTGTCATGAACGCCACCCCAGTATACGGGAACTGACTTGGCGCTGATATCACAGAATCTACAGTAACAAATCTTAAAACTGAGTCCACATCAACTAGGGTTATCTGTATTTTTCTACTGGTTCCCTTTGAAATCTGTGAAATCCTTTCCAGTACTTCCACTGACACACAGTGATTTCTCTCAGAATTTCTTGTCTGTTGTATGAAAAGACTATCACAGCTTCACGTTTCCCATCAATATTATTTTATGAGAGGAAAAAGAAAATCATTTCTGTCCTCACTCGACGGCACCCATGCTTCCCAGTATCTATCAAGTAGTGACACTATGCCCAACCAGCCACGCCCACTGATTCCACACCAGGCAGGCAGGCAGGCAGGCATGCTGTCACGAAACTACGCATGCTGATAGGCGCCTCTGCCTTGTGAAGTGGAGGAGGAAAGGCAGGGCATCGAATGCCAAGTGCAGGCCAGCTGGAGCCTGGGCTCCACTGCTTCTCAGACCTGTGGCAGAGGTGGAGAGCGATCATCATGTGTACCATGTGTTCTGGGTGTTTCACACTCCTCAGCCCTTGGACTGATGGCTGCAGCTGAGAAATTCCACAGGGATTGAGGAGGGGAAGTGCTCAGGGTGTGAGGCAGGCACACAAATCCCTCCGGAGTCCTAACCACTCTGCCCTCATACACACGAGGAGGAAGCACAGTTGTCTGATCCCGCTACACGCTCTGCCTCCCTTGGGGAGAAACAGGAGACGGCTGGCAAGGAGGACACTTGCACTCAACTGCATCGCAGGCTGCAATCAACAACAGCCAGCCAGCAGGCAGCACTGTCAAGCCTAACCTGAGCAGATCACCTCCCGTTCTGGGAGGAGGAGGACCATCTTGCACAGTCATCCAACAGAAACATTGTGCTGTGCTGCACAATATTGATGCAGTAACCCAAATAAGGCAAAATGACTTATAAACACCTCTGTTGGTACTCTGTCAGGCATTTGTGTATTCAAAGAATAAATTTCTTGTCTCTCAATTTCTTCTATTTTGTTGGACAAAATATCTAATATTAACTTTGAAGGAATCATGTAACAACTACTGAACAACTTCTATTTTCACTCAAAGACTAACCCCAGTTTGGTCACTGGACCTTGATTTTGAGCCAAGATTAATATATGATGACAGATTAAAGCAGTCACTATACAGCAAGGTTTTTTATTTCATGGCAGCAGGCAATGATGAAATGCAATATGGTCAGATTAAAGGCAGTACATAACCACCCGTGTGTGGTCGGCATCTCTCTGTTGAATGCACACATGCTACTGCTCATTTAACTCCAGAACCTGGAGCTGGGCAGAGTCCCATCAAAGTCTTCCTTACATGCCCCACCTGCCCTGGGATGGCACATACATCATTTGAATCGAAGCTCAGCAACAGCTGCAGAAACAAACGTGGTGAAGTTAAAATAGCCAGCAACCTAGAAAAATAGTGAAGGCAATATCCGGACGTGCACTTTTAAATGAATTAACTGAGCACTCCCAATTCAGAACTGATTTGCAGCCAGCACCCTATTGTCGAGCTGCATTCCCCTCCATATACCCTGGCCATCCCGGCCCTTCAGTGCAGCCCACAGAATCTCTACACACCAAGAGTGCCAAAGGAGGAAAATCCAGGCACAGCTTCCTGCGTCGACACTGGCATCTGTTACGGTTTGTCAGTGCCTGTGTCATACTGCGTGGTGAGTACCTTGAATACCATCACCGCTGCAGCTCTGATCACTGTCTTGCAATCCCTTACACATCAGTTTCCGTCCCCTGTTCTCAAGGACTTGGGGACAGGGTGGGCGTCAATCTCCTGCATCTTTGAGCCCTAGTGCCTAAGAGGACTGCGGAACATTAGCAGACATTTGGTGAATCTACAAATGCATGATCTGCAAAAACCCAATTCCATCCTGTCAGCGTGGCAATGTGACTTCCAAGCAAGGCATTCTCATTCTTATACAGTATTCATGGCTTTTTAGAGGATTTTCCTACCAACAAGCGGAGCCTTTAGCTTGTCTTTGGCTTTCACACAGAAAGATAGTGATGGTAAATAATAATCCCTGATGAGAATTCTGTAGATGTGCTTTGCTCTTGCTCCTGCCACTTGGCCATGGAAGTGTAATGAGGTTTACATGAAACCATCCCACGACTATAAAAACATCAACATTAAAAGACCCTCTTTCATCAGTCACGAACTCGCTACAGAAGTGAGGCATCCTTCACAGACCAACACTTCCTGCAGATTCACAACCACCAACCGACACCACTGTGCCCCAAGGCCCCTGCCCCACCAGCCTCAGTCAGCAGCCCGCCATCCAAACATGGTGTGGCTCTTTGATTTCGGGGGGTGGGGGGTAATACTGAAAATATTTTTACCTTCACAGCATTTTAAAATTAGAAACAGAGCATTTTAGTTTTTCTTACTTCCGGTGGACCATTTTTGGTGCCACACAGGAATCTAAATTTTGTCTCACCACACCGAGGTGCGTTGAAGACACCAGGAAGGGCAGGGGAAGCACTTTTTTTTTTCAGAATATTTCCCATCTTCTGGGGAAGAGTTCTTGTTTTCTTTTCCAGGGAGTAGTTTATGTGCTATGTTTAGGCCACACATGAAAGTAATCTCTCCCGCACGAGACGGCCTTTGGCCGATGCTGATTGTTTTGTGGCCAAGACTATGGTAATGACTTAAGGAGCCAAGAAGCAATGCAGAATAGGAGGAAAAGATGGAAGAAATGGAATGAGAGAGGTGAAAATCTTTCCCAATTTAACTCAACAAAATTAAAGCATGTCTTGGGAAATTAGGAGGGTCAGCTCTCCAAACCAACTGGGACATTATTTTCCCCAAAGGAACAGGTTGTCAATACTGGTATCCCACAGCCTGACACACCCAGCAATAATCTAAAACCCAAACTCTGTCTTAAGTCCGGGTTCCATTGTGCTCAATACCCAGAAGTGTTCCAGGACACGTGCGGCTGCCTTTGGTGGCTCCCCCAAAGCCAGCTGTGCGTGGCTCCGGGGGCTTGGACGCTGACCAGTGCAGCAAGCCCCGTGCCGGACTTGGGGAACTCATCTCCTCTATTATGGCTTTACCACAGGTGGGACACCTGCCCTTTCCTTTTATCAAGGTCTTCTTAATGACACATTAAAAGCTCCTCAAACTCAATGCAGCATTAGCACCGCTATATCTGAACGAAAAGACACATGCAATAAGGAAACAATGGGCATGAGTACACAGGACATTTAGTCTAGGGCTGGTGCATATACAACAGTTCATCATGTTTTACAGCCAGACTGAAAGGGAGGGAGGAAGAGAAGGAAGGAAGGATGGAAAGGAAGAAAGGAAAAGGCTGGGGGAAGAAGAGGGAAAGGAAATAAATTCCAGATTTAGAAAATTGTCCATTTTCAGAGGGAAGGTTACTTCTAACTCTCCCTCCCATAGGAAATTTGCCCGCTTTTTACAGAGCTATTTAAATATAAAACCAGCAGCATGGCTGAATGAGAAAAGGAGAGGTTTCAGCGCTTACAGGACAGGACTTTTAATTCCACTTCCATCAGAAATGTTATTCTCTAAATGAGACTTTGCTCTGAGTCCTACTTTCCTCATTACCAAAGGGAAATGACAAATGTAACCTAACAAAGTACTTGTTTATTCAGAAATATTCAGAAAACTTGCTACAGCCCAGCTCTGGGTTTGGTGGTAGAATTAAGAGAGAAAAGATACAACAGATCTTTGTAATGGAGCTCACACACATCAGGAGACAGACAGCAAAGAAGTTAACCAAGAAATGTGCTGCATGTTTGAAAGATAAAATTAGGTCCTGTGGGAAGAAACCATTATGATGAGAAGAATAAGCTAATATGTGAACAAATCACAGGTTATAATCTGCACTGAACACTCAAGAAATACGGATTTTCTCACTTGCTACTTTAACCTCTCAAAGTATTTTAATATTCTTATGTTTGATATTTTAGCTTCACCACGAAATTCTTGGAGACTCACAAAATAAAGGAAATTTAAAACTAAGTGTACTTAATTTTAAACCATGACTGCCATTCATATTAACTGTAGAACATCTCTTCAATTAGTGTATCTGTGACTAGAATCACTTCAGAAAGTCCAGCAGCATGAGCATGCCATGTGTCACACATGTGACAGCAGCTAAAGGAAGATGAACAGAAGAGAATGGAGTACTTAATGGAAATCAAAAACAAGCACACTTCTTGGCTCTGTGTAATGAAATGTGCATACCTATCTATGGCTCTGTTTGCTTTTCTTGGGGGGAAAAAACTGTCCAGGAAATGTGGAGATATTTTGTTTCCAAACATCTGAAAACTTGTATGAAATAGGCATATGCTATTCCATTAAACAGCTACATTTTAAAAGATGTAGCTTTAAATAAAAGCACGATAATTGTGTAATAGCAAATTTTAAAAATTAATAAAGTAATAATATAAAAACTTTACTTCCTCTCTTCAACATAACTATTTTTCACTTAGTGTATTTTCATGACCATATATTTGATACGCATGCTTGATATGCATAACTTTTTACCTTTTTCATTTATTCTCACATACTAAGCAATTTTCATGTGTATCAGTTTTCAGAATTACTTACCTGTAAACATATTAGTTGATAATTGCACACATATTTTGACAAGTAGTAACAATATATCATAATGAACACCGTTGTGCCTAGAGTTACTTTTGTTTCTTGTTTTTGCTTTTCTTTTTCATACAAGAAACTTTCTTTGGAATTATCATAAATATGATTCCTTGGATAAAGAGAATTAAAGGCTCATTTTGTGGAAATTGATACATATTGCCATTGTGCTTTCCAAAACACTTATACTAATTTATATTGCTACCAGAAACATGTCCTGGCTTTAGTTTTCATACCTGTGCCAGCACAGATAATCTGATTAAATTTGAAATTTCTAAGAGATGAAAGAGGCTTCCTCAATTTAACTCATGTTTCTTTCTTTACTAGTTAGGCTGAGCTTTTTCTGTACTAGGTATCCTTCCTCTTTTATAAACATATCTTTCCTATGTCAGAGTTCTGAGAGCGATGAGAAATCTGTTATATGAAAACTGGTATTTGAAGTGTTATTATCACTGAAGTTTTCTTTCCTATGTAAAGTGTGATCCAGTCATACCACAGGCATCTCAGGCTGCAGAATTTCACGCTGTCTCTAATTCCAGGATCAATATGGGTCTCCCAAGTTCTGGAGGCGATAGTGACTTCCCCGTTTCTCCCACTCCCGGGTCTGTAACGCAGGCCCCTCACACTCTCAGTTGGCAGAACCCCCCCTTAGTGTTCTGTCTTCTTTCTCAAACCTTTTGATGATTGAAACAGTGAACCCCATGACCACGGCACACCCCCAGCCTCACCAAGATGTCTCATTTCTCAATACTCATGTTGCAATCAGCGCTCCAGCTGCCAAGCAACTCTTTGCCCAGATGTGCTGAATCAGTTGCATGACTCTACAGGGGGCCCCCCGTAAAGCTCCCCCCGCCCACTGGCCCCGATGCTCCAGCCGTGTTGGACTTGGTGGCTTGTTCCTCTCCTCTGCTGTGTTCTGGGCTGGCACCTGGCAAACATGCTGTATCGGCTGAAGCTTCTCTGATGACAGATTCACCATTATTCACCACTTTTCCAGATGGGATCAGTGGATTATTGTACACACCAGATAGCCTATTCCAGAGAAGCTCTTAAAAACGGGGTGGGGGGTGGGGGGTGTGTGTGTGTGTGTGCGTGCGCGCGTGCGTGCGTGCGTGTGTGCATGTATGTGTGTGTGTGTGTGTGGCTGACAGACAGACACATCAACAGAAACAAAGATCCGGGCCCGTTCCTCCCGAGGTAACTCTTCCCTTCCCATCTCTCTAGGGCTTGGAAATGACTCCACCGCCTCCCTGATGGCATCACAAGGACACAGACCCACCGGACCCTTACAGACAGATGCCTTTCATTCCCGGAGCAGCTCTTCACAACGCAGCATCTTGCTGCTGCTGCTGGCTACTTAGTTGAGCTCTGAACCACAAGATGTGGCCCTTGGAATATCGCAGCTCCGTGTGGTCCATGATGACCAGTGTCCTCTGCTCCCCCTAGAAATAACTCATCTCAGACGCTGGCCTGTCCCTTCCGGTTGCTGTCCCTGGAGGCTGAAAACACTCAATTCTTTAATATCTTCTCATAGATTATATCGTTAAGAGTCTATTATTGTGCTGTATACTTTTTGGTTTCTGCTTTTTTTTTTTTCAGTGTCATTCCCATGACACAATAGCCATAACTGAAAATAGTAGTTTAATAAATAGAAAAAGAAAAATGATGTCGTTTTGCCCGGTCCCTAACTAATCATTCAACCCATAAAAAGCTAAGACATAGCTGATCTGGACAAGGTCAGCATTGGATATTTGTGTGGCTGTTTGGATTAGTTAAGAAATCAATCAATATTGCTCCAGAAAAGATAACCAATCCTAGCCCCCCTCACACAGGATTATTGACTTTCTTTGCTTTGAAGCCCAAAGAAGCAACAACCCTTAAGAATTCTGACTGTCATAGAAAATGAAGCATACAACAGCCAGGCAAATGACACAAAGTGCCCAGTGGGGCAGGCCAATGGGTGGGCTCCAAAGTGTTCTCCCAATAGACTTAGACTGCATCTAAATCTGCTGTACAGGCAGGCAGCTGGGTCCTGATGGTGGGAACTTAGTTAAGTAATGAAATTAACAATACCCAAGGACACTGCTGCCCATTAATCTTATTAACTGTGAGAATATGATTAAATGGTTTAATGGCTCAATGGTAGTGTCCTTACTTAGGCACTGGATGGAATGCTAGAGCTGAGTAAGTCACAGATGTTTCATTTAAGAAAATCGAGCTCATTTTAGCAAATATTTATAAAGTTTCTAGCCGGCCACTGATACCATTTGGACTCTAACAAAGCACAAAATTTCAGAATGAGATTGAAAGAAGTGTGTGCATAAACTAAAAAGAGTTGGAGCCATGAATTCACACATTTCTATACAAAATGGCCCCTGAAATAAAATACCACAGTGCCGTGAGCTTTTCCTTTTATGTATCACTAACAAAGCAGCAAAATGACAAAGAAACTGCAATTTCACCAAAATGGGTAATCGAGCTTCTCAGTGACAGACAGAGCTAGGTCTTCTAAAGACTGGTAATACTGCCTGGGTGCCAACTGCATCTCACAGCCTTATAACAGCTTTATAACAATAATCCAAAATCAATCCAAAACCAATCCAAAATCCAGTCACTCACACTTATCACGGCAGCTTCAACAATCAGAAGAGTATCATTATTAATCTCACTGCTTTGTTCTTTAAGACTTAATTTTCAAGTGACCTATAGGTACTTTGCCTATCCTATTATAATAAAATAATTACTAGGTTAGCCATTTACATAGTCTATAAAATGGGAAACATTTTAGAACCAAATATAAACACATACACATAAATTCAAGTCATTCCACACATTTGGACTAAAATCAAGACATGACTAGGGTCGTGTCTGAAGGGGCAAATGATCACCAGAATTGGTATTACGTGATCCGAACAAGACAGAATGATGAAATAGATGAATGATAAAAATATATGAAAATGTCATTTTCAGTTATTATATCTCGCAAAATTGTGGGAAAACCCATTTTAAAATTATGTTCTCCTTGGGCCGGGGATTTAGCTCAGTGGTTCTGGTGCCTGCCTTGCAAGCTCAAGGTCCCGAGTTCAATCCCCGGTACCAAAAAAAAAAAAAAGATGACAAAAATTATGTTCTCCCCTCAAGGACATCTATAAACACTGAAAATTGTAGTCCCAAGGAAGAAGAAAAGTTAAGTAAAAACACATTAAGAATTTTAATTTTTTCGCTTTCTGTGTATGTTTTACCCTCTCCATAGTCCGTGCTGACTCGGGCTGTGCTGACTCGGGGTGACGATGTGTGTGAGCTACTGTGTTCACCCGAAAGCCCATGAAATGCCAAAGCAGCGTGAACTTCCTGGGAGATTTGACCGGCAATGTAAAATTTAAATGCTTAAGCATTAACAATGAATATATCTGTGTTCATAATACATCTGCATGCATGATAAATAGGTCAGAGTTTCTAAGGGTCACATGGATACAATTTTTCAAGTATGTTAAACTATGTAGGAAAGAGCTACTTCATACTTCACAACAAAATTTTAAGTCTTTCCTTAAAGAGAGAGAACTTCTCCCTGGCCCACTGTGGACTTTCGTTAATCTCAGGAGCATATGCACTCAGCAAGCCACTTAGCACCTACTGAGTGTTTACCATGCACTAACTCAGGTAATCTGCGGGTGCAGAGACACTGACAAAGGCACCTGTGCCTCTCCTTCCTAACAAGAAGACATGGCGTGCTGGTTAGTCTAGGCAGGGCCTGTCACGAGGGTTCCTGCTGGAGCCCAGGTAGCCCACTGTAGAAACGGCTTGTGTGTACCATACACTCAGTAAATAGCATGGTGGGTAAAGAGGGCCCAAATGAAAACAGAAAACCAAATCAGGGTGCATTAAAGTCACATAAAGGCAAAAATTTAAAACAGTAAAATTTTAGAACAAAAGTATAGTACAGGATGGGAGATTGTGGAATCCAGATATTGAGATTGTGTCTGTGTCTGTCTACATCTATGCACTTCATTACTTACAAGCAAAACCAAGCCATTGCTCCAGAGAACATGGGATCAACTATCCACTTGTGGAATTCTTTCCAGACCTCTGTTTCCATAATGCTAATAAAAATAAAACTAGCCTCCTACTTCTTGCCTCTTCCTCACCCTGTACTTTTCCAAACAAAAGCAGCAACACGACCTTAAGTGGTTCGCCTGGCATTGACGACACCACTGTCCCGGCCAGTCAGTGGGGCCGGAGCAGCAGGAGGATTTAAGTAGCCCCAAGTCCACATTAAAATGCTATGAACAGCGGGCTCCAAAACTTTGGTCCAGTGCAATGGGCAGCTACTGGTGCCCAATGTCCACAGCAGCATTGGAATAGGACCATTTTAAAATGGAAATGGACAAAAAGGCAGACTCTGTCGAGCATTTTCACACTGTGTCACAATCCACGGGTGTGGAAAGCGGTACTGAGATCAAACACCGAAGGATGACACTGGAGGAGAACGCAAGATCTGCCACCAAGGAGGCCATTTACAAATCCCACAGGGTGGGGGTCCCGGGGTCCCACCCTCCGCGTTAGGTGAAGGCGATGCCACGCTTAGGGCAATTTGGTGCATGTGTCCAGGGCTTTGGCATTGCCCATCGAGGCTGATCCTTGGGGGAGCAGGGGTGGGAATATCCAGTCAGAGCAGTGTGTTCTCTGCTTTTCGTTCACTGGTGCTGGAAGATCACTCATTTCCAGAGTCTGTTCACACTGCCTCTTACTTGTCTCTTAAGCTTTCTGCCACGTTTGAATTTTCTATTATCTAGCTTTCTATTAATTTCCCTTAAACCTCCAAAACTAGAGAGACAGACAGACAGCAGACAGACAGACACACACACACACACACGCATAACATCATCCTTAATTCTAACACCTATAAGGTGTTAGAGGTTTTTACTTTGCTTTTAAAACAAGAATAGAGGATCTTTGAACGACTACAAAGTAGCCTCTGACATTTATGATGTTCCTTCACACACTTGCCACAGCACAATGAAATCAACCATGCTGTTTTGGAGGAATTTTAGTTTATTTTAGGTAATCTTGGAGAGTATGTATTCATTATCTATTGCCAGATGCATCAAGTCCACATTTTTCTTTAACTGAATAAAGACATGAAGCATTTGCATCATCAAAATGGCCAAGCAGCTTTTCTCAAAATACAAAGACTGAGAATTTTTCAAAAAAATATATAAAGCCCTTTTGCAGCTCTGTCTGGTATCAGATTAAAATAGACAATTACCGAATGGGTAAAGAAAACATGGTTGATGTGCACCATGGAATACAGTCAGTCATAAAAAGAATGAAGTTGTGCTCTGAACACTGGTGGGACTGAAGGACGCTGTGTTAAGCTCAGTCGCCAGACAGAGACACACAAACTGCCCGATCTCATCGAGGAGCCCAATCTCCAGCTGCTGCGGGGAGGATGGCAGTTACCAGAGGGAAGGAGGGACAGCAAAAGGGCAGCCAGCGGGGTCTCAGTCGGGTTAGATGGGGGCGAGAAGTCCCGATGCCACCGCACACTGAGCTGACCACAGACAACGCTACCGTACGATAAATTTCAAAGTTGCTGGAAGAGAGGATTTTGAATGTTTTCACCACAAAGAAACAATGAATGTTTGAGGAGATATAGTTACCCTGATTTGAACATTACACAATATGTACCTATGTCAAAACATCACTCGACACCCATCAATATGTATAATATTTACGTCAATTAAAAATAAATATAATATGCAATTATTAAGACAGTAGGTCCAGACACAAGCACATTCTGGACAAAGGACATTGACCATGAAGCAGCCTGCTGAGATGTGTGAGCAGGACTTGTAAAATGGAACGGAGTTGTCTCTAGGTAAAATGATAAAATCCAAGGGCGGATCAGCAGTGACCCCAGGCCAGCGCCCCTTGGCGTCTCAGCTGCCACCCAGGCAGCAACGCTCAGGCCCTTGGGGACCTGCACCCTGGGCTGCTCTCCCTCCGCCCCCCCGGAACCCTGCAGCTCTGGCTCCTTCAGTTGCTTCCTGGCTCCTGGGCCAAGGAGCGCAGGGAGCCCCTCAGGAAGAGCAGTGGGTGGGTTTTTTAAAATTGTATTTTATTGGTACATTTTAGGTGTATAATATAATGACATTCATCACTGGAAATTTCACCTTTACATAATCTCTCTTGGTTCTTATTTTTTCCCCATTCCCCTGGCCTCCCTTCAACCCCTCCACCCCTCCCTATTTACAAAGACTTTGTTTCCATTTTTTCATTTTCTCATATTATTTCCATTCTTCTTTCTTTTCCCCTATGCCTCTGCCCCATTTCTTCCTATTTCACATTGTCGATTATACCTTTTAGTCCTTATTTACACTTTCAGTTTCTCACACCAGAGAAACTATTTGGTATCTATATATGTGTGTCCTATTTATTTCACTTAAGAGTATCACCTCAATGTGCATCCATTTAGCTATAAATGTGTCTAATTTCTTTAATGGCTGAGTAGTACTCCATTTTATAAAAAACCCCACATCTTTATCCAGTCTCCAGGTGATGGGTATTTGGGCTGTTTCCAAGCTCTAGCTATTACAAACTGTGCCGCTATGAACACGGGTGCACATATATCACTGTGGTATGATTCTTTTAATTCTTTGGGGTAGATACCCAGCAGGGGAATAGCGGGGTCAAATGGGACCTCCAGTCCTAGTTCTTTCAGGTATCTCCATACTGATTTCCACAGTGGTTGCACTAGTCTGCACTCCCACCAGCAGTGGAGAAGGGTTCCTTTCTCCCCACACCCCTGCCAGCATTTGTTATTGGTTGATTTCTTGATAGCAGCCATTCTTTGTGGGGTGAGGTGGAATCTCAGTGTTGTTTTCATCTGCATCTCTGGAATGACCAGTGATGTTGAACATTTTGTCATATGTTTATTTGCTATTTCTACTTCTTTGTCTGAGAAATGTCTGTTCATTTCAGATGCCCATTTTTGGATTGGGTTTTTTTAATTTGGGGGGTCTGATTTTTTTTCAGTTCTTTATAGATTTAGCTCAGTGGTGCTGCCACCTGCCTTGGGTGGGGTTTTTGAACCTTATTTGTTGTTTCTGCTCCTTATTTGGCTCCGTAGTATAAGAGGCAAGGAGAAAGTAGCGCACATTCTCGCCTGCAAGCCCCAGCCTTGTGAGCAAAGCGGCCTAGAGACACATGCCCATGCGTGGTCAGAGGGCGATGAAAGGATGGTGTACAAGGGATAGGTCCTGAAACACGGCTTGGTAACAATCCTGCGATCCAGACAAGATAAGGCCAGCCGCACAATCTCTTAGGCGGGTTTTCTTTTACCCAAGATTTTCCAGAGTTTTTATTTGTTCTCGGTGTCCAGGATTCTCCGGCAGACAGCCGAAAGCTGACACTGCACTCTCGAAAAATTTTCCCCACCATCATTACTACCCTTCACTGTGCAGGTCAGTGTTCAACAGAACCAAAACTGGTACAGTCAGTAGGTCAATCTTTTTGAATTGATTCATTCAATTACAATTTTTAAAAATCACCTTCTGGGTTAATAACAGCAATAATAATATTTTACTAAGTACTGAGGATGAAAAGCTGAAAATAACACACTGCTTTTATCCATGGGAGGGCTCCAGGGTGCAGACAGAGACACAAACAACTCTGCCAAGAGCTATAATAAATTCAAGCTCAGAAAGCTGGAAAAGTACACACAACGAAAGGAGTTAATTCTGACTTACAGAGGACAGCAGCTGGGAAAATTCTATGTCTCGTCACTGTAGAAAATAAGACAAAATATTTCTATTTACTTAAAGCAGAGTTTTCTAGTGTTTTGGAGCAGAGATGATAATTTTCTCATCACTTGCTTCCAGTCTTCCAGAAGAGTCTTGTTTAGTTTATAGATTTCTAAGAGTTGAAGTGAGTTGAAGCTGGTGGGGGTTTGAGAATGTTGTCACCACGCCTACTGAGATAAATGGAGACTGCTGTGGCAAGGTGGAACAGGAAGAATCGGCACAGAATCAAATTCAGATTAGGAAAGGGATAGAAGCAGCAGGTGAATCAAAGGCTTCTCCCCAGTCGGCACGGCCAGTGAGAGCTTTATCAACAAAACCTTGCCCGCAGGTTCCACCCATTCTCATTGCAGGATTATTCTTCGTTCTCATTGTTATCACCACCACATTAACTGCTAACACATACACGGCATCGGCCATGTGCCAACCACTATGCTTAGTGAAAGTATTAGCACATTTCATTCTTATCTGAAGGTGATGTAACAGGCACTGTTGGTATCCTCGTTACACAGATAAGAGCACAAAGGTACAGACAGGTTAAACAACTTCCCAAGTACTTAGTAAGCAGCAGAGCTGGGCAGCAAAGTCGGGCAGTCTGCCTTGGAGTCACCTCTAAGCCACTGTTCTACAAGGATGAACCATGCAAATACGGTAATGTAACATGGACTTGAGCGTTCACCCTCATGGAAACAGTGCTGCTTACAAACAAGGAGGAGGTGATAAATCACTGCCAGGTCTCCCATAACCTATGATCCCCATCTACACAGATGGTCCACTGAAAAATGTCACCAGTTGTTTTCCAAAAACCCTTCCATTTTTCTCATCTAAATAAACTTAAGAGAATGATGAACAGTGATTTTTTAATGCAACTATCAAACAATGTTGAACACAGGCTTCCAGTGAGTGTTGTGTAGGATTCACTTTCCTTTTTGTTCCTGACAAATCTCAGACTCAAATGGCCGCATATTTATCGGCATCCTTTCCTGACTGTACACAATTAGATTTTGTCACCTTTTGTGAGTATTAATACAGCCCCTCCTTCCTACCCCAGGGAAACTCCTGGTTCCAGCTCTCGTCTCTCACTTGGAATTGCTGCAGCCAGCTTCCTTAAAGTACTGAGCTTTTATCCCAAGCATTTTGGGTGGTGTCATTTATCTCTGTTGATCCTTATAAAAGTTCTGAGCCGAGGATCACTATTTTACACGGAACAAGCAAGGCGAAGTCCTAGACGGAGTCACTTCCACGCATGGCCACTGTCTTCCCCCCCAAGATGGTGTCTGAAGTGACCACGATCCCTCTCCACCCCCCCACCCCCACAAACCGAGTGGTACAAGCTTTGCACTTGACAGGGTAAACGTGTAAGATCCTTCTAATCGATCCCACCTGATGTTACCATATAGCTTCCTATATTCTATCACCCACCAGAGTTTTTTCCCTCACATCAAAGAAATATGTTCTGGATCATCTATTCAGAAAAAGTGAAATATAAAAAAATCTAGAATGAATTTCCAATTACATTGGAAAGACAGAAAATTAATTCCATTTGCCTCATTTTTTAGTTATAATGTTTAACAAACATTAGTAATGAACCCAAACTGATTTAACTGTAGCATTTTCACATACTGACATTTGAATAAAAGTAAATCTCTCCTGAAATATTATTGGATAACAGATATGTGATGAGAGAAGGATATTTACAAAAACTTTAGCACATAAAACAAGCTTGTTAGTCATTCCTAAAATAAAACTTTCCAAAGAATATAAGCAGCTCTAAAAATTTGATAT
Source organism: Heterocephalus glaber (assembly GCF_053883595.1). NCBI lineage: Eukaryota > Metazoa > Chordata > Mammalia > Rodentia > Bathyergidae > Heterocephalus > Heterocephalus glaber. The sequence goes on along the minus strand of NW_028258413.1, from coordinate 3,296,248 downwards.
TGTAATGAAAATTTAACAGGGCTTCCAAACAAAGAAGCATTCATCTATGTCAGGGCTTTCCCTAAAACAAATCCAAGGGTTCACCTCCTAAGTCTAGACTAAGAATTCCTAATATTGTTAACTCCACAATACTCATCTGTGTGATTTACCGTATGTTAGTTTAGTTACTGCTTCTAAAAATCAAAAAGTGGGATTGTGAAAGTTCCCAAAAGTCTAAAAAATGAAAAACTCCAAAAAAAAAAAAGCAAAAGATTTTGTTATTCCATATGGTCCAGTCCATTTTTCCTCTTCAACTACATATGGTATCAGTGTGACCAAAAGATAACACTAACAATTCTGATTAAAAATGAAATACTTCTGTGCATTCAACTACAGAGTAGGCAGGTTTTTGTGTTAATCTTCTGCAAAGAAAAATATAAAATAAAGACACAATAATCACAAAAAGAATAACTTCCTCTCCTTAGTTTTATTTTTTATGTCAGTTTCCCTTCCATCTTCTCTCACTCTCATCGTCTACTATTTTATATTCTGCAATAGAAAAACAATTTAAATTCAAGGAAAAGGACTGGCTGTGGGTTTGGGGGGTTTTTGTTTTTAATGGAAGACGCTATCATAGATATTTCAAGAGCCATCTTGTGGGGCAAAGTCTCCCAGGAGAACTTGAAGGTCTCTCAGTTTGTGTCCCTTCAAGCCATGCACCTGGCTCAAAGGCTACACCAGAGGTGGCATTAACTTTCCCCTTCTCAGCTGCAGGACCGAAGTTCCTGGAGGGTGAGGGACAAATCTTAGTTCCTTCAATGCCTCAGTACCTCATCAGGAAATGGAAAGGGATTCACTAACTAATGTGTGTGTTGCTAGACAAAATAATGAAACAAAAAAATGGATAAATTACCTTTAATTATGCTTTTCCTTAATTAAGGTCTCATCATCATCATCATGCCTAAACTTTAAACCAAAACTGTAATGAAGGAAATTGTTTATCTCTTACAAAGAGAAAATATACAACACAAAGTAGAAGGAACACATTTTCCACAGCAAATTCTAAAGATATGATCATTGCTGATGACCCAGTGATGGAAGCGTGTTTGCTTTCACATCACACACGTAACCTCTCTCCCACCACAGGGGAGCCCGAGCCACTTTTTCCATTAACCTGAATTCCTTCAGGATTTTCTCAAATGCTCGTATACCAGCAATGCTAGAGAAAGCCGCCTGGGGGGGTCTGTGCCCAGTATCATCCCCTATCCGTCACATACTGGGGCCCAGCTAGACTCATTTATAATGCAATACCAATCTCTCACACTGTGGAAGTAGTTTTCACTTCCTAGAGTGACCTAGTTGGTTTTGAAGTTGCTTTATGTTCTGTTGTCTGGGGCATACTGTTTAGGAATCCTCTGTTTCAAATAATAACCCAAGTAACATGTTTGTGATACATGGCGCATTCTTCTTCTGCATTTTGATTTTTATCCCTACAATCCTAAAAGAGCTCTCTCAAAAGTCACCAGTAGCCTCCCAAATTCTACAGCATTTTTCTTCTTTGATTTCGCACCTTTAGCATTCAGCACTTGAGTCTCCTCCTCCTTTGGGCTCCTACGGTACCGAGTTTCTCAGCACACTCCCCTTTGATTCTTGCAGGTTCCCCCATTCTCTGCCCACTCTTTCTCCTGTTTCTGAGCTTCATCATTTCTCCTTGACCGAGTCCTGTATCTCAAGCCTGAGTCTTACTTACATGAGACGCCAGCCTGTGTTTTCAATGGCTCCTGTGACCACCTCTGAAACTTCAGACTCTTCAAATAAAACATTTTAAGACAGAATTCATCTTATCCTTGTCTCCCTGTCTCTTGAGTTCCAGTCTCATTATGAACTTGATGACTCTCTTCCCCCTCTCCTGTTTGCCACACACCTTACCCTCATCTTCCTCTACTTCCACTTCCTCCAACTCAATTTAGGTTTTTGATTCCAGTCGCCTGGAAAACTGCAAAATTCTAAATGACCTCCTAGCTTCCAGTCTTTCACCTCTTCCAGTTCATCAAACATCACTTAACGCTGTCTTAAGGACATCTCAGATTACACGTTTCCACCTCCCAGAAAGCCATCAAAGAACATAATGCAAAAGAAAAAATAGCTTGATCGTAGCATTCAGGGTTTTCAGCAATCCTGAACTTTCTTCCCTTTGGGTATTTCATATTTCAGCAAAACTGACTAAATCTTTGTGCACACTCCAAATCATCTTTACCCTGCTAGTACTGAGAACATTGTCCAGTACATAAAAGTGCTCAATAAATATTAGTTAACAGAATAAATTATAGCAAGCAAGAAGCCTTTGCCCAAAAACACATCCAGGATATTTTATAAGGATGAGGTAAAAGTTACTACCTAAACTTTACTAAATCCAGAGAGTAGAGTAAGCCAAACAAGGAATGGGAGTGGAAGCCACTATGGAAACCCCAGGAGCACCCTCTCCCTAAAAAGACTGCCAGCTCTGCTGGAGGGCACATGCGCTTTACAGAATTAAAGTAACAGGGCAAATGGTAGATTTCCAAGGAAGCTCCCAGGACTGCACACTGTTTAGAAGAAACTCAGTTCCTGCTGTTCTTTATTTCCTTAAAGATGGTGTCACCTATCAGAATCATTTGTCAAAAGCCGAACAGTTGCAGCATAACAAATTTGAACCTTTCATTATGAATAATGCATAATTAACGTACTAGCCAAAGGATGCTGACTGCTCAACTATGAAACATTCTGGTACCAAGGAGAATAGGAATCTTATTTGGTAAATTAAAACATATGTTACATGTTTGCCTCTCAACATCCATAAAACTGAAGGAATAGGTGCCAACTTTTCTCGTAATGAAGATAAAGTTGAAAGAATGGATCATCCCCGAAATGATTATACTTCAGACAATCTTTTCCCTATCTTTACCTTGAGATATGCTTTGTGATGAGATTTCCATGTTTTGATTTGAGCCATGTAACATTAAAAATATTCAAAAATAAACAGAAAAGCTTCCCAAACTCTGCTCTAAGCAGCACTCCCTACTTTGTCATTCTAAGGAGAGCTCCCAGTGCGTCTAGGAAATCAGTGCTGTATCCTGCTTCATGCTTGATTGCTGGAATTACCCTTAACTGTTAATAATTATTCATCACCTACATGTGGCTACTCAAATAAAATTCTAACTCTCCTTGGAAGGCCAGGAAAGCTGCTTCTTCAACGCATCAGGCTCCCTTTCTGCTCCTTGGGAGGAGTCAGCTGACCCTCTCTCAGAAGTGTCCACAGCATTATCAAGATGCCACAAAAAGCTTCACTGACAGGACTTCTAACAGTGATGCTGCATTACAGGGTCCAGTCAAAGACAGACAGGCAAAGAAAAGGGCCAGCAGACAGTGACTAACAGGACATCTGCATCGCCTGATCGTGGGGAGTCCCTGCTACTCAGAACACAAGTGAGTGCAATGACGGCTGGATGTGGACCTGACTACCAACTGCCCAGGGTGTGGGCGGAATGGCTAACTGTTCCAAGCAGCTCACAGAGGGGCAATATTCAAGGAATCCAAGAGCCATGGCTGCATCCCAGTCCTCAGCAAAGCCACAGTTAACACATACGGCGTTACTCTTTCTTTTAGTTAAAAAAAAAAAAACCTCATTGTGAGAAATAGCAGACACAAGACGACTTAGGATGACACGAAGCCTTCCACTGAGCAGAGCACAAAGAGGCTCTGCACCGAAAAGAAATTTAACTGTGCTGCCCATCCCCAAACTCTGCTTCCAGGACTACCCCTTCCCCTTTTGCCCCACGAGGTGACACCGGGAAACCACTTCTCTAAGTGCTGCATAGATGGCCCTGAGAGACAGAAGTGGGCTAATTGGTATGCACACACCAGAAAAGAGATGCACCTACTATCATGTGCAATATTCTTGTTTCCCACCCAGTGGCCCTCTGCTATTTGACTGCTTTGAGTTTACTGAGAACATCTAGTGTGTTACTGACTGAGGTGTTTATAACACACTGAGGAAGGCATGTGACTTTTACTCTTGTTTTGTTTATTTTTTGGTACCGGGGATCGAACTCGGGACCTTGCACTTTCGAGGCAGGAGGTGGAACCACTGAGCTAAATCCCCAGCCCTGGTTTATTTTAATAAGCTGGCTGTATAATCCTCAAAAAAGTTCATTACTCCCTGCATATTATGTCTCACTGGTATTTTCTCTTGATTAGAATTCCCATAAGAGTTAAAAATTGGATCAGATAGCTGCAGTAGACTGAGGCACACTGTTCTTTGATTATTTAAGCCTCATTTTATACACTATTCATATCATTATGTTTTAAAAACAACACACAACTTGACTAGCATCCAAAAAGTTAGTACAGAAGTTATTTAATACTTTGAAGCTTCTGGTAATGAATGGATTCTAAGTTTCCTTCTTTATTAAAAGTACTTTCTTTGAAAAACATATAAAGCTTGAAATAATATTTCAGATATAAGTGACACACACAGAAAGGCATATTTGATGCTGCTAGGAACTAGACAAATGCTTACTAAATTTTAATCTCCTGTAACACGTGAGAATGCCAATTAACACATTTAGGAGCTAGGTTCAGTTGAATTTCTGAAAAGGATCTTACACAGTTCTCGGTACAGTTCACCAAACACTATCCTGCAGGAACAAAGACAATATGATTTATAAACTAAAGAGGACACCTGTAAAAGAAAATGTATTATCTTACTCATTAAAAGGCACTTAGGTTAATGACATTTATGTATTGTGAAATTCAGCTAGAGTGCCACAGATATTTCATGTAATCTACAACTATGAAAATTAATGGTAATGTCTTTGGCTTTGTTTTCTAGATGCTATAATCTCAGCATTCTGCAAGTTTCAAAACTAGGCAAAAGCATGCAATGTCAAAAAATTCTTTTCCTAACCTATCCAGGTATATATTTAACTTGAAGATTCCAAATAAAAATTGAATGCAAGCAAAAATAAATGCAAAATATCTTCTGTGTACTCAGTTCCATGTGTCTAAGTTTCTAATATCGTTAGATGACAGAAATAATTCCATGTTTGTGAGGGACTAGATTATTTACGGCTGTGCAGAAGGAGCAGGTCTGGGGGTGTGGGTCAAGGGTCTCACACTATCTGTGGCAAAATCAGACCAGGGTCCGTGACAATGGTCCTGAGATCTCCACCACATGCAGGTTGCAAGAACCAGCTCAAATTTAATGTCTGCGTGAAACTATAAATTCTTAAAGCTTTCCAGTAGTGAGAGGGTTGGATTGTTTTCAATTCACATATATAAAACAATCCCCAGCCTACTAATAAAAATTTCGCCCTGAATATGATTCATAATGAATATATGGTGTTATAGTTCTTAACAGCCTTGTATTTTACAGGCAGACATTATTAAACAAGACTGAATTTCACATTTCCAATTTTATTAGTCCAACAGTACACCTTTCAAACTGCACAAAGGAAAAAACTGCACTGCCAGACTCTGGGGAAGATGGGACCAGAGGCAGAATGATGAGTAATTTTGTCATTTCCTGAAATGCCACTGCTCCTGCTGCATTTTATAGCCACTCACAACCACTGTGCACAATATCCCAGGCACCACACTCAGCTTCGTATCCCTTAGCTACAGGAGTCACAAGACAAGCCAACTCGGTCACCCCTGCTACCAGAAGTAGCAGAAATAATGGATTTAATAAGACAATTTCAGGGTACATTTTTAGGGTCCTGCTTAAATTTTCATAATAATTTTACCAGGATCCCTAATTTTGCAAGTGAAGATGGGACAAGAACCTACTCCCCATTGCAAAAGTGAGCAAGCCCTCCCAAGAAGATTAACCTGTCTCTTTAGGACTTAGGAGCAGACCCAGGACTATCACGCCATCGCTCTGTTTTCTGAGTTGTATACAAAATGCGAAAACTGAGTTAAAGACAAAAGTAATTACCAACAGGTTAAAAAGAAAAAGAGCCTCTTGGTATATCCAAGGTTAGAGCTGAGCGTCCGTTCATGGAACCCACTGGGTGCCTCTGTCGTAAGACTTGCTCTACTGAAAATGGTATTCTGCCTATTGTCCTCCTCCGTAAATCCAGAAACTTACCCCATCCGACTTGGTCTCATCAGACTCAACACAGTGCCTATGAAGTAGCTATGCAATCAGTGTTGAAGAATGAGACCCCTTGTATGTTGAGCAGTATGGTTAACAAAAGGCTGTTCTAGGCACCGAATCCATGGGAGCAGATGAGACTGTCTCCCTCTTCTCACATGGTCTGCGTTCCAATGGAAGAAATGACAATAGCCAAACAAATAAGAAAACACTCAGGGTGAAAAAGTGCTATCCAGAAAATTCAAATAGACTACCTGGGCAGCTACTTTAAAGTATGTGATTAAGAAAGTTCTTCCCCAAAGAGGATATTCCAGCTGTGACACAAATAACTGGAACGGAAGAAGGCTCCAGCCAGCCAAACACAAGAAAGAAAGAAAAGCCAGGCAGAAGCCGTGTGGAGAACTTGGCACATTCAGTTTGGGGCAGAAGAGTGACTGGTGTTGGCGATGCAGCGGTATGGAAGGGCATCAGAGACGGGGCTGCAGCCCGCATGTGTGTAACCTCAGCAGCCTGACACAGAGCATGTTTCAAATGCGCTTACATCCTCTGTTAGCTAGGGCCGACCAGCAGCCTTCCAATGACCCCACGCCCTTCGTCCATCACATTTGCCCTGCGTCCTGGTTTCCTCTGGAGCACCTGTCTGCATCGGGCCAGATCACTGACATTTGCTTATCGTGCTCCTGGTGGGCCCAAGGAGCTACCTCAGGCCAGGGCCACACCTCGCACACTGTGGCCCCAGCATCCAGAATAGCACCCAGCAAATCCCCAGCACCTCCTGTCTGTGGGTTGCAAGGCTGAGTGAAAAGATCCATCTGGCCTTGTCAAGTGAGATGCTTGGTATAAAAATGTGAAGACAGTAGATGCCTATAATCCTAGCACTCAGGAGGCTGAGGCAGGAAGATTGCAAATCCAATGCCAGCCTGGACTACTAGCCAGGCCCTGTCTCAAAAAACAAAAACAAAAAATCTGAAGATATTCAAAATAGTCAAAAGTGGAGAGAAGAGGCCTGAGAATCATGACACATACTCATTTAGTGACCATCTGTCCTAGGCTTGTTTACTAAATGAGTAATTTGTACATAGCAAAGCACGGACTTCAGAATGGATCTCTGAGGGAATTTAAACCTTTGGAGCAACAGGGAAGAAGAAATCAGTGAAGGAGCCCACGCAGGAACTGCCAGGAGGAGAAGCCACAGAGGGGCCTCAAGGAGGCCAAGATCGCTCCTATGGCCGGGGCTTCTGTGCTGTCCCCAGGGAAGAGGGCAGGGGACCCCAGAGACAGCAGCGCGAGCTCCCCGCAGGGAGCGTGACGGTGAATGTCGCGGACCGTGCGGCTGAGTGGGGTACAAGTGATCGCAGGAGACTCTTGAGCAGCTCTCCGTGAGCAGCAGGGCCCCCTCTCTGAGAAATCTCCCTCATGCAGCGTGGAGAGAGAGGCAGAAGCCGAGCACCATGTTGGCTGACTCTTCCACAGTCTTTGGACCTCTTTATGTGTCTTCAGTGAGAAGGAAGGAAGAGCTGCAGGTGCACGTGGTGAGCACCTAAAGAGGGTGCTGGACAAGCTCAAGGGGCGTCGGGAGGAGCCCTCAGCGCAGGGCCATTACATCTTAGAAAAATGACACGGGCAGCTGAAATGAGCCACACCTTCGAAATGTTACAGACAGAGAGCTACTTCCCCCGGCGAAGGGCCAGGCTGCTTCTGGGAGAGAAGAAAAACAAAACATCAGACTGATGTTATCCTTCTCCAGAACAGAATTAGTAGTGGACGCGTCTATAATAAAACCAGGACAGAGAAATTTTTCAGCACAGCGACTGGGACGCAGGTGGGCAGGTCGGCGTCATCTGCCACTTGCCCACCCGCGACGGGAGCTTCTCGCTTCTGCCACCAAGCAACTCCACAGTGCCCAGGAGCACCTTCCTATATAATAACGGTGCTGCTTTTATTTATTCTATTCTTACATTAAAAATGCAAAGCTCAACCTCAACTCAGCCCTTACTTTAACCATTATAAATAAGGAGGTCAAGTCTACTAGAAGAGACAGGACAGTTCCACTCATACATCACTTATGTGAGTGTGTTTCGGAAGCATATTTGCTGAGTTTTTTTTTCAAGAGTCAATTGAACTGAGATAAATATGAAGCAGTATAAATTGTGCAGGAAGTTGGAGCACACAAAATCCATTATATACAAATGTCAATCATTTCTACTTCAGAATCTAGTGTATATATAGATGTACAACATTTCTATTTCAGAATCAATTGAAGTTACTTCTTAAGCAAAATCACTTTTTCTCTAAACAGTTTAAATTCAAAGTAGAACAATGAAACTATGAACAGCAGTGAGGATAATTACTTTAGTAAGATTTGAAAATGTAGTCAATGTTAAAAATAGATTATCTTCTATTTCCTTGTTAACTTTTGTTTTTCCTCTACATCCTACATTCACAATTTTTCCCTTCTGTAAATGACTTTTCATCTTAAATACACAGAGAGGAAGGTATCTGTCATCAGTTGTTTTACTGGATTTATCAAAACCACAAGAAGCTGTTAAGGAACTGTGAAAGTGGTTTTGGAAATTAGATTTAAAATATGCAGTTCTAGAACTTACAGCAGCCAGAACTAAATGTACTGCTCACAAGTGCTGAAAAGTAGTTATATTTTGTCTAAATGTCTTATTAAAGATAATACACTTATAAGTAAGGGCCATTTTAGAAAAAGCAAAAAACCTTTACTACGTAAGACTTCACACACCTATTTCTTAGTCATAACACCAGGCGGAACCTATCAGTTTGAAACCCCGACAGCTTATTTTCTGAAGTAACGATATCAAGATCTTCTGAGCTCAGCATCAATGGCTGACATCTTCCAGGGACAAGGTCTGTCACCAGGGTTGCACCAAGGTTGCCAATAGTTATGGCTTCCATGGAACAAGGGGAAAATCTACAGAATGAAATGCTCTGAAGACAGACCTCTCCTCGGGACAGCTCATATGTTTTATGTACACAAACAGAACCTCAGTTTGCTGGCTTTCCTCCACTGTGAAGGGCAAACTTGGCAACACCTTGTGGAATAAAAAGAATCGTGTCAGTGGTTGTGGGCAGGGAGTGAGCAGAAGCAGTTTTTCAAATGCTTGGGGCTAAGCCCAGCCTCCGCCTGGCATCCAACGGCTGTTATAATCTGGCCACAACCTTCACTCGGACTTTGTGCACACTGGCTCTCTTTCCTGTAACCCCTGAAGTACAGCTGCATTGGTCTCCTCATTCCTCCAAAAGGCTTTTGCTTTATCTCCATGTCTGTGTGGAAATACCCGAACTTCTCTCTTTGCTTCTCCAAATGCCAAAGCTACTTAAAGATGCAATTCATTTCACTGTCTCCCTCAGCCCAAAGCACTTCCTTAGCCCTCAAAACTACAGCAACTGTCTGCACAACTTGATTCTCAATCATGCTTTTTTTTTTCTGTCAAAATTTTTCCTTTTGCTAAATTAATAGTAACTTGTTCTGGGCTGGGGATTTAGCTCAGTGGTTCTGCTGCTTGCCCTGCAAGAGGAAGGATCCGAGTTCGATTCCTCGTACCAAAAAAAAAAAGTAACTCATGCTGATTTCTCTCAGTATTTCTCAATACAAAAATGTTTTTCCCACATTGTGGGTTGTCTCTTAGCTCTGTTGCTGGTTTCTCTTGCAGTGCAGAAGCTTTTTAATAAGATGAAACCCCAGTTGTTGATTCTTTGTGCTAGTTCCAGTGCTACTGAGGTTTTGTTCATAAAGTCTTTTCCTATGCCAATGTCTTTGAGAGTTCTACCTAACTTATCTTCCAGCAAGTTTAGTGTTTCTGTCTTGATATTTAGATCTTTAATCCACTCTGATCTTAGTTTAGTGCATGGTGATAGATATGGGTCTAGTTTTAATCTTTGGCAGGCTGAAATCCAGTTTTTCCAACACCATTTATTAAAGAGGCTATCTTTTCTCCAGTGAGGGTGGTTGGCTCCTTTGTCAAAGATGAGGTGGCTGAGTATGTCTGGAGTTATTTCTGAATCTTCTAATCTATTCCATTGATCCTTGGGTCTGTTTCTTTGCCAGTACACCATGCTGTTTTTATCACAGCAGCTTTGTAGTATAGTTTCAAGTTGGGTATTGTGATACCCCCAGCGATGTCTGTGTGCCTTAGACAAAGGACTACTATCTAGAATATATGAAGAACTGAAAAAAAATCAATCCCCCAAATTTAAAGATCCAATTCAAAAGTGGGCATCTGAAATGAACAGACATTTCTCAGACAAAGAAGTAAAAGCAGCAAATAAACAGATGAAAAAATGTTCAACATCATCAACATCATTCAAGAGATACAGATGAAAACAACACAGATTCCACCTCAGTCTAGAAAGAATGGCTGCTATCAAGAAATCAACCAATAACAAATCCTGGCAGGGGTGTGGGGAGAAAGGAACCCTTCTCCATGGTTGGTGGGAGTACAGACTGGTACAACCACTGTGGAAATCAACATGGAGATACCTCAAAGAACTAGGGCTGGAGGTCCCATTTGACCCAGCTATTCCCCTGCTGGGTATCTTCCCAAAAGAATTAAAAGAATCAGCACAGGGATATATGTACACCCATGTTTATAGCTGCACAGTTTGTAATAGCTAAAGCTTGGAAGCAGCCCAAGTGCCCATCAACTGGAAACTGGATAAAGAAGATGTGGTTTTTTTTATAAAATGGAGTATTATTCAGCCATAAAGAACGAGAAACTAGAGACATTTATAGCTAAATGGATGCATATTGAGCCATACTCTTAAGTGAAATAAATAGGACACACATTTGTAAATACTGAGTAGTTTCTCTGGTGTGAAAAACTGAAAATGTAAATAAGGATTAAAATGATTAAAATGAATAATTGATCATTTGAAATAGGAAGAAAAGGTCCAAAGGGGTAGGGGAAGTGGGAGGGAAAGGGGAAAGGAAAGAAGGGAAAGGAAAAATTATGAGAAAAATAATGGAAACAAAGTCTATGTAAATAGGGAAGGGTGGAGGGGGTGAAGGGTGCACAGGTAATGGGGGAAAAATAAGAACCAAGATTCATCATGTACAGGTACAAGCACCCAGTGATAAATGTAAATGTACTGTACACCTAAAATGTTCCAATAAAAGAATTTAAGCAAAAATAAAAAAATGTTTTTAACCTTAGACCTTTAGGTGCAAAACATTTCTAACAAATCAAGAAACTAATTTCAAAGGCCCTGATTTTTGATGTGCCTAATCAAATGGAGTACGGTGACCGGAAAACAGATCATCAGTAAAAGTGTGCTGACTGACTGACACGACGCACGAGCCAGTGGAGGGGTGGCGACAGTTGTCTCCGGGTGTGGAGACCTCTCCAGAAACGAGAAGCATCCTTTGGGGTGGGAGACAGCAAGTTCTTCCTTTCTCCACTGACAGTTTCACAGAAATACAGAAGGAAGCCATCCAAACCACAGGTGCACGGCGGATAAGAGGCTGTATGAAGGGCTGGCTAGTCAAACAAGCCTTCTTTCAGTCCCTGCCAGAAGAACTGAGGTTTTCCAAGGCAAACCTGTGAATTTCGGTTTTCTCATTTCCATTACATTTGCTTGGCATGCACGCTGGGCTCCCTCAGAAGGGAACCATGAAATACATCATCGTAATCCTCTTGGACATTCAACTCCACCTGTACCATGACTGTTTTTTTTTTAACTTTCCTTCCTTTTAAAAAAAAGTTTTAAAGCTGATTTCTCAAAGAAAATGCACAGTTTCTTCCTAACTCAGCAATCTCCCATCCCATTCCTTATCTCTACAATTTCTTTTTGGACTTAGCTTGATTCATATTCATACCTAGTACTCAACAGAGGTTTGGTAGCTGACTGTCAGCTTCATGGTATCACTGATACTGCTCAGCATTGAGATATTACATTTTGCCAAAACACTTCATGTTACATGTGTGGAAGTGAGAGGACTTTAGATGTTCATCAGTGGAAAGGCGGACTGGGCTTAATCTGCAATCTTTACTCAGAAGTCAAAACAAACCATTTTTTAAGTCCTCCTAGGAGCTACATTTACATTTGAAAATATTTTTCAAAATTACAGAAGGAAAGCACAGTATTCTAACAACAGACAACAACAAATCAGCTTAAATATACACTATCAAGCATTTGAATGGGTCCGCATTTTTTCTTTGTATAATTTTCTCAATTCAGTTTATTCTGTCTCTATGACCATCTACTGTGCCTTATTAAAGTGACAAAATATTACCTCAAGTAAATTGCTTTTAGCATCAATATTGTTGCAACAAACTGGAAATTTCAAGCATGAGTTACATAATTATCTACCCACATATTTTGAGTAGTTCCTAAAAATTTCAGGTGATGCTCAAATCATAATTCTTACAGGGAAAGTGAACAGGCATCATTGGAGTGACACCCGCTCATAAGGGCCTGTCGTGTGCACGGAGAGTCCACCCCACACCCTGCCTGCGGGACGCCAAAGATGTGCTTGCTAAGAACCCAGCTTCCGTTCGCGCAAGGTAGGTGAAATTTGTAATTACCTTCTCAAGCTGCGCCAGCACTGCTTTTTAAATCTCCAAACAGCGAGATGCTGATGTTTGTCACGCTCTGGGCAAAGGGAAATTCACCCCGCCGTTCCTCCGCAGACGGAGCATAAGGGTGTAAGACCAAAGCGGCCGGAAATGGAGGGGGCTGCAGGTTCTCTTCGGACTTCTCAAGGGCACAGAGCTGGAGTTTGGCCCACACAGCCTCCATGCCTCCCAAGGGCGGGCGACAGACAATGCACCAGCAGTCCCTTCTCTTCTTGGGAAAAGCTAAGCCTTCCTCTGAAACCAGCTGTAAAAATCAGCTACCTTCTGAAAAGCTTCTGAAATGTGGATTCCAGGCCAGATGACAGGAAAGCCCCCAGAGAGCAGGCTGAGCTGGACTGAATGAGATGATCTCCTCCTGGGCTGGAAAAGAGGGGGGGTGCAGCTGTCCTGCCGTCCTTGGCAAGTCCTGCAGGGCAGGTCCACACATGTGGCTTTCGTGAGTTGCAAATGAAATTGTTGACCAACAGTAGAAACTCGAAGATTCCGAAGTGGAAGATGAATTCACTGAGTAGAGATTTAGGAAACTGAAGTAGAAGGAGAGCACGTAGAATTGGAGTGAAAGATTAGACAGCTATAGAAAATGACAGATTGCCGAAATAATAGCTAAAGGACGTTGTCGTTACCACTACCCATTTGACGCATATCCTCTTCATGCATAACAAACTGTTGCATTGGCTGTCAACAAATTTTGCCCTGCTGTCATTATTTCCTCAAAGAATGAAACTTTTTCTTCTATAGTGCACTACAAAGAAAATTGCTTTATTAATATGATGATGGGGTGGCGGTGGTGATTAAACATTTTATAGACTAAAAATGCCATTTGCCAACAAATTAGCTAAACAAAAAACTTTTTCCAAGTTAAACTTCTTCTATTTTTAGTTTTGTATCAGCAAACACCAAGCACAACCAGGCCCGTCATAGAACATACTCAGCTGCAGAGACCTGAACAAACAGCTATTTTCCCTCCCAGATTAACATGGGCTGCAGCATGTACAGGTCACACTGAGGTGCTCTGAAATAGGAAACTGGGACTCAGGAATCCTCACTTCTGGACAACTGGATGCTTCTACTTGTTTTACCAATGAAACCAGTACCTTGAATCCATGCAGATGAAAGGCTTTGGATAAGACGATGAAGCAAGCTGTCCTACTTAGCGTAACTCTTTCCCTATGTGGTACGTACAGTTTGCAACAACTATAATTCAAATGCAGTTGACATTATGAACCACCTGTCATATCTCTGAATGATAAACCTTCATTCTCAGAAAAAAATGAAACTTTGATCTTAGATCATTAAAGCCTTCAGTCTTTATTCACATTAGTTGTCTTCACTACTTTAACCAACTGTACTATCTCAGATATTCCAACTGATAAGAAATACAATTCATGAGGAAATTAAAGAGCAAAATGACCTTTATTCCCCAACCTACTTCAAACACAGAATTTTTATATAATATCTTATTTGTAAAAATGTGAGATGAGAAATCGAAGTGAAGTACAGTGGAGGTCATATCAGAAGTAATAAAAAGTGCGGATTCTGAAATTGCACGGCCTTACATCATTTCCGGCTCTAGTACTTCCCAGTTTGGGGCTTGGATAAGATAGGCCCCCCCCTGCTCTCCCCCCCCCCCCGTGAAGCCTAAGTCTGTCCATCAAGTGAGTATGAACACGTAAGCTGCTCACGCGGAAGGCGGCCATGCGTGTGAAGCACTCAGAGCACACGGGGCACAGGTAGTGCACAGCAAATGCCACCCCCACCGCTACTCCACACTTTCTAATCACCTCGGCATCCTTGCTATGACACTTTTCCTTAAAGGGCTTTGGGTACGGCGGGGCCACCATAGTAAAGGGGAAGTATTGACTTGAATCCCTTGTAGAATTTTATAAGCAGTCAGAAAAATTATTCCTTGGCTTGGGAAAATGTAGATTTAACAACAAAGAAGAAATGAGAAATCTATACTAATATAAAGGTTCTGTGAATAGCAATGATTGATTTTCAGCTAAAATATCTGAATGTTTATATAAGAGGCTAGCATATTGTAATAATGCATATATGTGTAGCTTTTTCTATATGGCAAAAATACAATATCCCATTTATACCAAAAGTTCTCTTAAATTTCCAGGAAAATAATTGTTTTCTATAATGTAAATGGCATTGCAATGTCATAAGATATGGAATATCTTAAATGATGAGAAAAAATTAAAGAAATTAGGGAACTTATGGAATCAAGAACTGAATATTACACATAAGACAGAGTGAGAAGTCCTTTAAAAATAAGTTCTCCCACAGTTTAAAAACTTATAAAGGTGGGCCGGAGATTTAGCTCAGTGGTTTCGCCACCTGCTGCGCCAAGCACAAGGACCAGAGTTCGATCTCCGGTAACAAAAAAACAAAAACAACCTATAAAGGAAAAGAAATGATATATTTGAATATATGAAAGTCAAGTTTCATCATACCTAAAAAGATCACAACAACTGGGAGAAAAAAGTATAAGTACATACACATGCACCGACATATACGTGTGTGCATTTATATATATTATATATTTTCTATGGAACATGCTTTCATAAGAGGAAAAAGTGCACAAATGAACAGTAATTTGCAAAGGACATGCATACACACACAAGGTCAACAGATGTTTTAAGAAGTATTTGAGCTGAGAATGGTGATATAGTAATATGTTGTAGCTGTGACTCCAACCTCAGGAGGCTCAGACAGGAGAATTCCAAGTTAGAGGCAAACCTGGTGACACAGGAAAACCTTGTCTCAAAAAGACAAAACAAATAAATAAATTGATCTACTACTACGTATGTAATTATCTTTCAATCAAATTAAAACAACAAAGAGATACTATTTTTTTCCTGACCATATTGGCAGATTAGAAATAAGAGCATAATGTGTTATGGCAGAAGATACAAGGGAAATCTTTGTACTCTTCACAAAATATTTTTATAAGCCTAAAACTCCCGTTAAAAATTAAAAGAACGTCTTAAAAACTACTCTATTTAAAAACATGATAATGAATTCATAGGAAATTGGGCACTTTCATGCACTGCTCTGGAAGTGAAAATTATGTACATTTTTTTCAAGAACAGGTTAGCAACTTGTGCGTTTTTTTATTGGAAATTTGCATCTTTACATAATCTCTCTTGGTTCTTATTTTTTCCCTATTTCCCTGCCCTCCCTTTAACCCCTCCATTCCTCCCTATTTACAAAGACTTTGTTTCCATTTTTTCTTTTTCTCATATTGATTCCATTTCCTTCTTTCCTTTCCCCTACCCCTCCCATTTCCCCTTCCCCTTTGCCCCTTTTCTTCCTACTTCACATTATCTATTATACCTTTTAGTCCTTATTTACACTTTCAGTTTCTCACACTTGAGAAACTATTTGGTATTTACACGTGTGTCTTATTTATTTCACTTAACAGTATCGCCTCAATGTGCATCCATTTAGCAATAAATGTCTCTAATTTCTCATTTTTTAATGGCTGAGTAGTACTCCATTTTATTAAAAAAAACACCTTTATCCAGTCTCCAGTTGATGGGCAATTGGGCTTGTTATTTTACTTTTACCAATTTATCCCAAGTAAATCATCACCATGAACTTGTCTACAGGATTTGTCACTGTATAATATGCATTTTCAGCAATGAAAGATCATTATGTAAATTAGTCAAAGAATACTAATTCTTATTCAAATTATAAAAGGATATGCAAATTAACAGTATTAAAAATGTTTTAAAAATATTTTAAATGAAACCAAACCCAATTACAGGGATGGGGATGTGGCAGAGAGCTTGCCTAGTATGCACAAGGCCCTAAGTTCAGTTCCCAGCACTACAAAGAAAAAAATGAACAAATGACAACCAGAAAACAAACCCAGTTCCAAAAGCCAGCTGCAATATGAAAGAAATCATTTTGTTAAAAAAAGAAAAGACTGGAAGCACACAAGTTAAATACTGAGTCTCTTGAATGATTGAAATAGTTTATGTTGATCTAAATATTTTATCATAAATTTTATACTTATATACACAGGTGCCTACACATATGTTTCCTCTATACCATTTCTATAATATTTGTAAAATTTCTTCTTTAATACCAATCTATCTTCTTCAGGAAAAAAGTGTTAATCTGCAATAATTGCTGTTAATCATGAATTTCCATACAAATAATCCTGGAAAGACTTGCTTTTGTGAGTGCGGAGTTCGGTATGACACCAGGGAAGGATGTTGTATGTTACGTTGCCACCCCAGAGCCAGGGCTTGGAGCCCAAACTTCAGGGCTGAGGGGCTGAAGCCCAGACAGAGATAGCTATGAAAAGGTTACCTTGTCCACTTCTCTCTAATACAAGTTTGTTTGCTGGCTACATCTTTTCTCAGCATTCTAGAGCTGGCATTGCAGAGAAATTTTAGTGTCTATTTCACAGCGGCCTGAAATGAAGACCTAAGTGTAAAATAAGAACAGGAGATGACTCAAACCTTGCCCTTGATGCTATGAGTATTGTCTGCATTATGGAATCGCCATGGACAATCTGGGAAAGCTTCAAAAAACAACCCAAGTCTGTCAGGGAGAACCACAAATATGTGACATATTTTGCCAAACACTACGGGACCACCGAGTCCATGATGGCAATCAGAAAGGCAGAAGGACACCGCCCCAGGGCAGAACCTTAATGACTAGGGCCCAGAACAGACAGGACAATGAACAGAAGAAGCAACAGCAGCAAAATTTGCTAAATAAACAACAGTGAAAAGCTCTTGTTGCCCCAAACCTAAGTCTATCCAGCCTTCTGGAAGATAAAACCGGAAGAGAATGCTTCATAAAAGGTCAGGGTGACTGAAGGAAGGAGGGGTAGACTATCCCTTAAAGAGAGATTTCAGAATATGTTAAAATCTTACAAAAGGTAAATCTCAGTATAAATAGTCTGTTCACAGAGGCAAACTCAGCCCTCCTGCTCCCCATAATGTTTATTCCAGAAACACGCCCGGGTGTCCCCTGAACTCACCCATTCTGTTTTCTCCAGGAATTCATCCCATTTGTTTATTGTTCGCGAAATGCTCTGTCCCGCATGTGGAGTAGGCGGAACCTCCTCCCGCACTGCCTCCGGGCACCTTTCAGAAACCTCAGACCCGCTTCAAGCTGCTCTCGAGCCTGCCCTGCGGACCCCAAGCCGACTGAGAAACATTCTTCATCCCTGTGAAACCCACAGCGAGGGCTCAGAGCGCCTCGGTCCATAGATAACCAATTAGCACTATCCAGACAATCTCTGTATTGAAGCTGGAGGAGTCCATGAAAAGCATTTGTATGATACTTTGCTCCCCACAGGAATTAACGTCTTTATGAGTCACATCCTCTATCATACAGAGCAGAGATGTGATTGTCATGATTGCCCTACACAAATCAGCCACTTTCAACTATTTTAATCTCATGAATTTCCAATAGTTAAATGTGGAAAACCTTCAGTCTTCCCTGTATACACATACATATTTGTATGTAAAATATGATGTATAAAACTAGAAATCTTGGGCTGGGGATTTAGCTCAGTGATTCTGCCGCCTGCCTCGCAAGCACACGGTCCTGAGTTCGATCCCTGGTACCAAGAAACAAAAAAAACCCTAGAAATCTTTTAAGTAAACACATAATTACCTTGTGATTTTTTTCTTAATCTTTGTGTAACTGAGGAGTATCTTGTCTATCTGATAGTTCTGTCATTTGTTTGATTTTGTTTCCCTACAGTAGGGAATTTCTTTCCCTTCCCTCCCTGCCTGCCCCCTCCATTCACCTCTTGATCCCTTCCTTTTTTGTATGTGTGCAGCACATGATGCTTCCATTCCTTGTGTGGAGTTGGTACATGGACAGAACATATTTCAATTTTTTCATCCACTTCCCCTCTCCTGTCTATCACTTGTTTCCTTTCCCATTTGAGGAAAGTCTCTCTCTTTCTACTTCCTATTTATCTTTTATTTTGCTCTTTATACTTTGGGTTTCTCATATAAGAGAAGCCATGCGATATTTAAGTTTATATTTCTGATTTATTTCACTTAACATTATGGTGTCAAGGTGCATCCACTTTCCTACAAATTTCTCAATACATTTCTATAATTAAATTATTTATTAAGTGCAATTATGATATTGTGGTTATGGCAAAAAGTTCTAAACAGAGATAAATATTGAAATGTCTCCACATGAAATGACATTTTATCTCAGATTTTCTTCAAAACTATTCTGACAGTAGGGAAAGTGGATGGTGGTACTACAGCCACACGTTGATCATTGGTGAGGGCGGCTGAGGATTCACTCATTTCTTTAGGGTACTCTCAATATTTTCATGATTTTATAATAAAATTCTTAAAAAGAAAAATTTGCTTTCTGACCATAGTCAAAGTAAATGGTAACAAAATCGGAAGAAACTCATTACATAATTTTGCGGCTTCATAATTTGCAGCTGAGAGAAAAATGAAGAATAACGAAAAGGCGAACAATTCAGTCTCCACCTCTGGGAAATATTTCATCTTCTGCGTTTGAAAGAGTATGAAATGACCCCGGGCAGAGCTCTCCTACTTGTCCTTACGGAGGGTTCTCATGGCTGGGAGACAGACCTTTTTAAATGGGAAAGTGATCAGGAGGCATAGGGGGGTACAATAGAGGAGGGGAGGGGATAAAAACAGAATTTGGATGTGTTATGAAAAAAATGAAATAAAAAGGGGTTTGTGCTGCCATGTGAAATATACAGCACCATGTCCTAAGAGCCGTGTATTCTGGGGTAGTAAGAATATCACATTTGAACTGTTTTGTCAGTATGTTATTATTTTCTATCAAACATATAGCTTGTTTCCATAGTAACAAAAGGTACTTGCTTGAGATCACATTGCTAATTTTAGAGGAGGAGTGAAAGCAATTCAGGAAAAGGCTGGAAACCTCAGGTTAAAGGTTGTCCCCTGAATACTGGCCCTAGGAAGAAGACCCCATGGCAGGATGTGAAGGTGGGAACAATCCCCAGTGTTGGCATGCCACGAGATTTCCCTGTTTGCCCCATAGTTCTGATCCTTTAAATTTTGATTTTCCCTTCTCCTGTGCTTCCTTTTCCCCTTGTCCTTCATTTCCCCCCTTTTCAATCAAAATGAAGGTAAAATGAAGATATTCTCAGATTTTAAAAATGATGGTTCTCTCAAGGAAGCAAAGAGTAAAACAATGAAATAAAACTGCAAATCCTCTTTCGCAAATTTAATACAATGAGCAGACGCTTTTCTTCCCAAATATATTTTAGCTCCCTTCATGAAGCCTATCAAGTTTCTTTCTATTAATTGAGTACGGTTCGTTCCCCTTTCCTCTGGGACAATCTTGATTACTGACTTTGTCCAGCACTGTCTTAGTACGGATGTCAGACATCAACCTCTAATGTGTGTGCACATGTGTGCATACACGTGTGTAGTGCTGGGGAGGGAACCCAGGGCCTCACACATGGCAGCCAAGGGCTTAACCAATGAGCTACACTCTCGAGCCTCATCCTCTATTACACGTAGAAAATGAGCTATGTGTCCCTGCTGTCCCTCATTCTCAACATAAGAGATACTGGTGACATGATCAGCATAACACAGAAGAACGTCGTTCATCTCTGTATAATAAATACAAATTTGTAACACATCAACGACTTAGACAAACTGTCATTTTCTCTGGCCCCTTCCCAGCCCCCAACGTCCTAGAGGATCTCACTGCTACAGTGACTCAGGACCCAGCCGCACACATTTCTGACAGCTTGCGGTGGAGGGACCGTGACATTTCCTCTCCAGCTCCTCTGTCAGTTTTCCCACAAACTACATTGATTTAGGGTAAGTTGCTATTTTTATTTACTGTGATAGCACATGGGTGTGGTTTTTGGCCTCTCAAAAGGAAAACCTAGGACAGCGATGGTGAACCTTTTAGAGACGAGGGCCCAAACTACAACCTAAATCACTTTTTTCTCGCAAAGTGCCGACACTGGAGTTAAACCTAAACACTGAGGATTTAGTTCAGAAGAGACAACTCACAGCAGTGCTCGGCTGCTGGGGCGGTGCTGGGGCACGTGTGCCATAGGTTTACCACCGCTGACCTAGGAAGGCCTGATACTGCACACTTCACAAGAGATCTGCCGTCAAGACTTTCTGCTCATCACGGTTCTCCCGTGTAGAATTACCCATGGAACATAATACCTGGAAAAGGTTTACGCTACGATAGGAGCTCTAAAGAACCTGGGTCACTTGGCTAAGAGTATTTGTCCCTATGAATCACTATGCTGGGAAGAACACAGAACAGAAGAATAGAAATTAAGGGTTCTCACCAAAACAGGGCACATTTTCAGCCCCAGAGTCACTGTGTGGCCACATGAATTTGAAACCTTTGATAACTAGAAGAAATATAGCTGAGTGCTTCAGCGTTTCAACTTAGTATAAATCCTAATGATAAATGCAGTGTCTACCTTAAGTCTAGCTAAAACAACTTAGAGAAAAATTACATTAAAGAAAATAAGGCAGTGACTAAAAACAATTTTGTCCACAAAATACCCAAGGAAAAAATTTTCTAGGTTTCCAAATGCGCCTCAGTAGAAGCCTTCAGGAGTTATTTTTCCAAAAGTTTGTGCATACATAGATTTTTCCCTTTTTGATCCTAAATATTTCAAAATTTATACCTCATCGTAACAACTCAGAAGTCACATGTGTTACAGTTCCCTTGAGCAATGATATAAAATTTTCATCAATTTCTATTGAGCAAAGGCAACTAACCCTTTGTCATTCAGTAACATGACAAAATATCTTTCACCACTGACAAATAAAGCCTGGGGATGTTGGGAGGGGAGTAGAAAAGACTGGAGAAAGAGAAGAGAGCCAACTAGTAGCCTTTTCCTTCACATGATTTTACCTAAAATAAGCAGAGAAATTGGATCCCAATTTCTCTCATGCAATGCAGAATGCTGCTGACATCTCTCAAGCTGTGATGACAAACAGCAGAAACAGGACAACCTCACACAGCAGACCCAGGGAGGCCAAGGCCCAACAAACCCCCAAGCTCCAGCCTCCTCTTCCTCTCGGCGGGCACTTCCTGTCCACACAGCGCACCCAAGCAAGGGAGGGATCCATGCTCAGCAACATCTTTTTTTAGACCCGGTTTAACTTCGGATTCTATGTGATCAACTCCTTCCATTCTTTGTGTTTTAGATAAAACCTAAAAAGTATCAGCACAAACCTTCTTTTTACATCAGTAACTGATTTATGTACATAACCAGTTTTCTTAAATGAGAATACAGACGGTTATTTATAGCATAAGGTAGAAAGCTTTTTTAATTTTGCATTTTAGGTTTAAAAATGGCAAATTTTCTCAAATCAACAGACAAATCAAATACAGTGATTAGGTTCTAGTTACTTAAATGCACAGTTTAATCCATAACACACACACATATACATATAATTCAGAGAAGCACCTAAACATATACGTGTAGTATTTAAAAGCCCAAATTATTATTTAAGGGCCAGGGATTTAGCTCAGTGGTTCTGCAGCCTGCCTCGCAAACATAATGTCCCACGTTGGATCCCTGGTTACCAAAAAAAAAAAAAAAAGAGAGAGAGAGAGAGAGAAACCAAATTATTATTTGAGATATAGACATACCTTGAAGTAACATGAGAAGATACGGAGACTGAGTATGTGCTATAGATACAAATGATTTCTGGGAAGAGTTTTTCTTGCAAATTTTTTGTGAATTTGCCTTTGTCCAGGGGGAGAAGGTGGTAGCTACTGATCACCAGAAGGGTCACAGGTCAGCACTGTATCCAGCCCCTGTGTGCTCCTTACCCTCCCGTGCCATGTCACACCACACCTTTTAAGGTACCACAAGAGGACAGCCCTGATCTATGCCTCGCTCAGCCCAGGCCTCTGAGGATGCTTGATGTCCCCAGCACAAAGGGTGCAGGGCCATGGTCACAGAGCAGCTCCACCCTGTCCTCCCAGACACCAGTCTTCTTCACCCACTCAAACTATCATTATCTGAGTCTTGTCTTCTGTTGGTCAAAACACTTAGCATCATTTGACTTTGGACCCCGCTGTTTGATTAAAAGTAACCCATCTCCTATGCTCCAACCCTCCACTAAGGTGGTCTGTTCACACACACACACACACACACACACACACACACACTGAAATGGTACTTACTGTCCCTTTTATAGTGTTATCTGGTGGGTGGTCATGCTCCCTACGCTTCGTTTTAGTGCATGCTCGCGATACATAACAAATACATTTGTTGTGGGGGTGGTAGGCGTGCCCGGCACACCTTAACTCTCTTTGCATTCCTTCTCCACAAGACCTCTTGGTCCCTTCTCACCTGCAAAAGATCTACCTTCCAGTTTCCTAACACGCTTGACCCACAAGGCTGGAAATGACAGAGAAATCAACCCAGTGACTTAATTCCTCTTTTCACCCACCTTCCCTCCTCGCTCTCCTTCTTCCCTCCACCTTGGACCCCCTTCCCATCTGAGGAAGATTTATCTTCCTATTATCTATCTTTTATTTTGCTCTTTATTTATATTTTGAGTTTCTCATGGAAGAGAGAACTGTGTAATGTTTAAGCTGTGTGTGATTTACTTCATTTCACATTACGGTC
The DNA here is from genome assembly GCF_053883595.1 of Heterocephalus glaber. Lineage (NCBI taxonomy): Eukaryota > Metazoa > Chordata > Mammalia > Rodentia > Bathyergidae > Heterocephalus > Heterocephalus glaber. The sequence continues at coordinate 3,272,910 of NW_028258413.1, read as the reverse complement.
TCAAGATGGATCCATTTGTCTACAAATGACTCAAGTTTATCTTTATGGCAGAGTCGTACTCCATTGTGTGTAAATACATTTTCTTTATCCATCTGTTGATGGACATATAGGCTGGTTCGAAGATTTAGCTCTTATGAGTTGCACTGCTATAAATATGGGTGTGCAAATATCACTGTAATGTGATGTCTTTAACCCTTTTGGGGAGATACTTAGGGAAATAGCTGGGTCAAGTGGAATCTCTAGGTTCAGTTTTTTGAGGACACTCCACATTGATTTCCATAGTAATTGTGTTCGTTTACACCCCCGTCAGCAATGCAAAAGGGCTACTTTACTTGGCTTGCACAATCCCATTCTGTTTTCTACAGGTTCTGTGACTTCTCGCTGTCCGTGGATGCGTGGATGTTACTGTTTCCCAAAATTTTTATCTCTTACCCTATTTCTTTCTAAACTGTTCTTGTGGGAGTTTACCTACTTCTATGGCTCATATTAAATACAGTGATACCTCGGTCACGAACTTAACGTTTCACAGTTCTGGAAAAGATGACCACGTGTGTTCATGTGGGGAGGACAGCCCACGGTCATTTCGTCAGCCCATGCAGAGTTCACAAACAGAAGCAAAATTCTGCCAAATGCTTCTGTTTGAAAGCCAAATTGTTCACACAAACTTTTGGGAACCAAGGTATGGACTCAATCTGTAGCTTTAATTCACATATCACTCCTTATCCCCAGATCAATATTTCCAATTTCACATGGACAAAGTCTCCAGGCCCCTCACATATAACCTGCACAAAACTGAAAATTCCAGATGATTCTTCACTCTTCCTTCCCTTCCTGGCCCTAAGGCTGCTCTCCATTAACTCATCCTGCTCCTCCTCTATTCAACCAAGAATGCCAAGAAGTGGGAGATTCATCCTCGACCTTGCCCTGTGCGGCTGCTGCATGTACCTAACAGGTCTCAAAGCCCACCAGTCCTAGGCACAGGCCCCCCCATGCTTCCTTGTCTTTGTCTACTCTGCCCTGCACCGCTGCATGACTCCCACCTCCCTACAGTTGCCTCCAGCTAAGTTCTGGAGGGATCGTTCTTTAATTCATTACATTTATTGGTACTTTTTAGGTACACAATACGAGGACATTCATCACTGGGACTTTGTACCTGTACATAATCTCTCTTGGTTCTTATTTTTCCCCCATTCCCCTGCCTTCCCTTCAAACCCACCCTATTTACACAGACTTTGTTTCCGCTTTTTTATTTTTCTCATATTTATTCCTTTCCCTTCTTTCCTTTCTCTAGATCTCCCACTTCTCCTTCCCCTTTGGACCTTTTCTTCCTATTTCAAATTATCAAGTATTCACTTTAATCATTTTAATCCTTATTTACACTTTCAGTTTCTCACACCAGAGCAACTATTCAGTATTTCCACATGTGTGTCCTATTTATTTCACTTAAGAGGATGGCCTCAATGTGCATCCATTTAGCTGTAAATGTCTCTAGTTTCTCATTCTTTATGGCTTAGTACTCCATTTTATTTAAAAAAAAAAAAAACCTACATCTTCTTTATCCAGTTTCCAGTTGATGGGCACTTGGGCTGTTTCCAAGCTTTAGCTATTATAAACTGGCGGCTATAAACATGGGTGTACATATATCACCGTGGTATGATTCTTTTAATTCTTTTGGAAAGATACCCACACCAGGGGAATAGCTGGGTCAAATGGGACCTGTAATCCTAGTTTTCTGAGGAATCTCCACAATGATTTCCACAGTGGTTGCACCAGTCTACACTCCCACCAACAATGGAGAAGGGTTCCTCTCTCCCCACACCCCTGCCAGGATTTGTTGTTGGCTGATCTCTTGATGGCAGCCATTCTTTCTGGGGTGAGGTGGAATCTCAGCACTGTTTTCATCTACATCTCTCGAATGACCAGTGATGTTGAACATTTTTTCATATGTTTGTTTGCTGCTTCTACTTCTTTGTCTGAGAAATGTCTGTTCATTTCAGATGCCCATTTTTGGATTGGGAGGGATCATTCTTAAATTCAAAGCTGATAACATTTATGTTTCAAAGAGTCATCATCTGTAAAATTAGTTGAGAACCTCAGGTGGTACATTAAGCTCTTCAAAATCTTCCTTAGGCCCCCACTCCAGACTTCTGACCTGTGTGTACCTGTGAGTGGCCTTTGCTTTCTCAGACACTGTGCTGCGCTTCTGCAGCCACTGCCCCTCTGTAGGCAAAGTCTCCCCTCCTGATTCTCTGTCCAGCAGGATCAGCAGCTTCACAGCAAGACCAAGAGCCAGATCCAGTCCTGGAAATGTCGTCCCAGATTCACCCTACAGCAGTCGCCTCTCAGTTGTCCGTGGCCTGCTGTGGACGTGAAGTGCTGACATCCAGCAGCCTTCCTGGTTTCCCTTTTATCATTAGTAAAGCCAGGAATAGACTCTAAAAATGGTAGGAACTCTTCAGCCCATGACCCGCCTCCCCTTACTTCTCCTGTCCCAGCTCAGTCGTGTTTTTCTGGCCAAGCACACACGAATCAGTAATGTGCCCCCCCCCCCCCCGCCTTGGGAGCCCTTCCTTGACGTGACTCCGAAGGATGCCCTGTGGACAGCCTAGGGCCTCCCCTCCGGATCTGACCGCAGCAGCTGGGCAATGGCTACACCTCCTGATCAAATTCTTCTCAGCCTTTAAGTCCCAGCTCAACCATTCGGCCCTCTGCCCATCACTCAGGTCCCTGCCTGGCATTAACTCTTGGTCTTTGAGTACATTTCCATTATGCAGCACTCATATTGTAATGAAGCGCTCATTTTTCTCTCCCATTGGGCTAAACGCTTACAAGATTTTTGACATAATTTAGTAGACGCTTCTCTCATAATGACTGAGGGAGGAGATGCATATTTGGTGTCTGTCTTTCCCCAGCGGATAGGCCCTTCAGACTAAATTAACGTTCCAAGAGATGGGAAGAATCTCACATTTAATGTCTGAAATAAGATTATGCTTCCTCAAGGCTTAGACATATTCTCTTCAGTTTCTGCTTGCCTGCTTTGCTCTTAGGTCCTTTTGCTTTTCTTATTTTTCCTTGCACTAAAGATTTACTGAGTGGAGAACAGCAAACAGGAAATGATTGACCCAGTTGCTTAGTGGTGCCCACCAGGTTCCTCCACTGCAGTTTCACCTTCGCGTCTGAGCGGGGTAACAAGCTCCTGTGACAGGAGACTCACCGGGGAACTACATGGCCCCTGAGGCTCCCCTACTCCCCACCCCGACCTTCTGCAGCAATTTACTCCTTCTGCAGGGATTAAAGGTGACGACCAGTCTATTTTCCTGCAGTACATCATGGCATACCTATGCTTTCCAAGCTAACACGTGTCTATTCAAAATAAATGTGGTGAACTAGTGAATTTTTTTGGTAGAGATGGGAATTGAACCTAGGGCCTTCACGTTGAGCTAAATGTCCCCCCACTCTTTTTATTTTCCAATTTGTTACAGGCCCTTGCTAAGTCACTAAACTACCCAGACTGGCCTTGAACTTGTGATCCCTCAGCCCGGCACAGAGCTGTAATCACAGGCATGTGGGACCTTGTACGGCTTAGAGTAATTATTTTCACCTCAAATTTGTCTTTACTTGAAAATTATGCTCCTTTGCTTTATAGAATATACCATTTCATAAAATACTAGAGAAAATAAAAGATTTTGCTGAGATCTATAATAAAGCAAATTTCACTTTTTTATTCCTTGAATAGCTCCTTAGTCTATATTCAACTGATGTCCAAATACTTCCTTATTAAGGAAACATGAGAGACTGAGATTCCAAAGGAAGTAAAATTTACATTCTTTATAGCTTGAACAAGTCACATCGTTATACAGAGAAGAGAAAAATGGACAAGAATATGATACAAACTCCATCACATTTCCACAAGGTTTTTCTACTCCTCTATGCAGTCTTCTTTCTATTCTTAGCCCAGATCTCTCAGAGGTGGAACTTTTCCAGGAATAAAAAAAGACGATTGAACTCTGTAGCAGTTTTAGAAATTGGCCGATGTCTGTGGAGACCTCAGTAAGGACCACCAAACTCACTGGGCTGGGAATGCAGACCCCGCACTGTGGGGTTAAAATCTGATCAGTTTGGGGCACAGCAAAGGGCTGAGGTACAGGGCACAGGGCTTTGGCGTCTTTGCTAAGTGGAGAACAGGAAAAGCTTCCACACAGGAGAGGGAGAAAACAAATAACTGCTTCAGTAGCACGGGGCAAATGAATAATCACCTCTTTTGATGCATTTCCCTGCTCTCCTAGGGAAAAGAGGTCTCTCAACAGCACAGGAAGAAAGCTGCTTCTTTAACCCCCTGACGACAGAAACAAATTGTTGTGCCGCTCTGGGAAGAGATTTGTCCAAATGCGCAAACCAGACCCCGCGTCATGGACACCGCAGAGCAGCAGTATCAATTTTAGGGAATTTGAAAGGGATCCTCTAATAATACAAGAGATCTTTTTAACACAGAGCTCTGGCCTGATGACGTAGTATGTATGGATATTTTTTGTGTGAGCTCAAATGTAGTTTTGGTTTTAGTGTTATTACATTTGCTTTAATTCTTAATGTACTGAAGGAGGCTTTATTTTGACATCAAAATAATTCTTAAAAACGCGAATTCAGTTTTTGTTCATTGGACACCTCTAACACCAAACATATTTAAAGTTAAATAGCTACTTATGGTAAATTGGGCAATAAAGACTCAGTGACTGAGTCAACCATCCTATGAGTCACTGCTTTGATGCTGTTTCCATAAAAGAAAATCTCCTATGGTAACCTTCATAAGCACCTCATAAGCTGTACACATTTTCATAAGCACATCCATATGCATCTGAAGACAGACAACATATGTAGCCCCAAAAGCATGAACTCTAAATAACAGATCAACCTAGACTCCAAATCCTGTCACTGAGCATACAAGAAACTGAGTAAATTAGTATCTCTGAATATCTACTCAATTAAATTTTCAAGATGATAACCATTCATAAAGGATCATCATGACATTAAATGAGAAAACATATGAAGCACCTAGCTGCAAGTCTAGCACATGATGGATAACAAATAATTGCAATGTCCATTTCTCAGAAAAAGATAAAAGTAACAATGATATTGGCTTTAGAACAAGATCCAAATATCTTAAGAAATGAAAAAGTACTTCCCATAAGATTTATAATTTGGTATAACAATAAGCTCTCTCTACATCCTTCAGGTATAATAGAACAACCAGAATGAATATTCAAAGAAGTATCTACAAGCAGTATTCTTGTCTGCCCATTAAACATTAATTGACCATCTACTATGTGTGGGCAGTAGAGTTAAATGGCACAGTTGCTGAGATCAATGATCTCACAATTTGGGACAGGGGTTTATGAAATTGCACAACTGCAAAGTCAGATAATTTTGTGCAAGTATGGATGGAAGTTGGACATTCAACCAGATTTTAAAGAGAGGGCAGGATAAAAAAAAAAAAAAGGCTCCCCCAGAGATCTGACACCAGAGCTGAGTTCTGAGAAACCAGGAGTTTCGCAGGTACAGGAGGTGATGAGGGGGCCAGGGGAGAGGCAGAACTGCCATCCAGGCTACGGGAGAACATGTGAAAGCCACAAAGACACGCGACCACGGGCTCATCACGGGAATTTCACAGACCCCAGTCAGCTGGGGCACAGGGCTCTGACATGTGTACAAGAACATCAGTGTGACATGTCAGAATTACATTCTGGCAGGTATCGGAGTGTAAGGATCCAGCCCTAGGGAAACAGCCTTTCCTCATGTGAGATGTATCCAGGACTGGTAGCAACTCAAACTAGCAATCTAGGTGCTAAAAAGGGTCTTCAATTTAAGCTGCAACAGGGCTTCATTGTCTCTGCACTAGGCTGTGACAGGACTACTCAATGTTTTGGTCTTCCAATGGAAGGAGTGGAGATATAAACAGCAATACAGATACAGATTGAGGTAGAGGTATGTCTACAGAGATATGACATAAGATAGTTGCCAGTATAAAAAAGAAGCTTCGTTCAAGTAGTTATTCAGGCAAAATAAAACTGCAGTCAAGTCAGACATCTAGGCCACTGAGTGCTCAAACTGTGAAAAAGAACCAAGATGCCATTAAAAATTTATGAAAATTGACATCCACTGTGGCCCAAACTTATATATTCTTGAGTATGTGAATGAACTGCAATACATCCAGACAATAGAGTATTATTCAATGCTAAAAAGAAATAAGCTATCATGTTATGAAAAGACATGAAGGATATGTAAATGCACATAACTAGGTGACTAAAGCCAATGGCAAAACTACAGAGCCAGGCGAAAGATCATTGGTTGCTAAGGGTGATGGGAGAGGGAGAGATGAACAGGGAGTGCATAGAGAATTTTTAGTACAATGAAACTATTTTATATGGAACTACAGTGTTGGATCCACGTCATTACACATCTGTCCAAACCCATACAATGGTCAACACCTAGAGTGAGCCCCACTGTATGCTGCGGACTCTGGATAAAGAGTCACTGTAGGCTGGCACACTGTAGCAGTTGTGATACACACCCCACTTTGAGGGGAAACTGGCAGTGGGGCCAGATGAATGGTGGGTGGGTGGTCAGTGTATGGGAACTCTGTACCTTCCATTCAATTTTGCTAGGAACCTAAAACAGCTCTTAAAAAGTAAGGTTATTAGAAAGGGAAGGAATACATTTGGCAGCAAAAATATGATGTAGGATGTACTCAAGAACCCCACAAAGAAAACGCTATGGGAGTCAGGAGAGCAAGATCTCCCTTCTACACCATAACGTGTAAGTTATGGTAGCTTTGATAATAGGACTGTGGGGACTTCCTGGCGAACTTTCTCAGGGAAAGAGTCAGAATTCTAATTGAGGGACATTTCTGGCTGAGCGTGTATCAAAGACAGAAAAAGCAAAACAGTCATGTATACATGGGTAGTTTTATTTTTGGTACCGGGGATTGAACTCGGGTCCTTGGACTTGCGAGGCAGGCGGCATACCCACTGAGCTAAATCCCCGGCCCTAATACATGGTTTTTAAATATACCATTTGACAGTAAATTCATAAAAGCAATACATTTCCAGAAAAATGTGCGAATCCTGAACATAAAAAACACTCAAGTTATTTATACACTTTGACAGCACTCAGAAATCGGCCTGTTCCAAGGAAAGTGGTATAAAAGATTGTGCTGTTCATCAATAATCATGCCAAGGGACATTGCTTGTTACTGCAATTAGCTTATTTAATTGAAGAAGCCACAACTTAACTACTGCAGACCCACTAAAGCTACACAGATCAAATACTCAAGGGAGCAAATTAACTGATGTCAATTTCGTCCCAAAAGATATCTGATAACCCTCAGGTTTAAGGGGGCGGGGGAAGGGGAGGAGCCAGAGGGACGGAGAGGCTGAGAATGAATACACACTACTCTTACGAGGGATTGAACCAACTTTTCTCTGCTACCAACAACTCTAAAACGTATGTCTTCCCCCTTCAAAAAGATGAATAGCAGCCATAAAAACCAAGATCCAGCGTTAGTGATACTAGATGACCTGTCTAAAGAACAGGGTTTTATTCTTTAAATTGAAATCTATAGGGCTTTTGGGGGGGTAGTAAGCGCTATGTAAAGTTTTATAGACCGGCCAGAAAAGCTTGGGGCCTCAGCTCCCTGGGCCTAGGAAGCTCGGCTGCCCGTGGCCAGCCTGGGTGCTCTGCACTCCACACCTTCCCCACGCAGTCCTGGGGAGACACTTCCGGCGAAGACGCTTCCGGCTCAGGGCGGAAGTGCTGTAAGAATCTATAGAGCTTTCTTAACAAAAGCATATCATTCTAACTAAATATGTCCTTCTAAAGGAGATCTTAATTGTATTACTCACAAAGTCCGATCTCTATTAAACCAGGAAATAAGTTCCTAGACCATATTCATAGTTCTCATTAAAGGGATGAATGATTCAACTGATAACACAAATCACGAAGTTTATTGAAATTCTACCCAACAAAACATGCATATAGAAATATGTTTATTATATTTGATCCAAAGATTAAGAGAGAAGGCATTTTATAGTAACAAGTCATATTCTCTTTGTAATACAGGAATTGAAAGATGAAATTCTTTCCACATTCATGTGATGAACCATGATGAATTTGTAATTATTCTAAGCGATTTGATTAAGCCAGCTATTGCGCGTGGACACAGTCCTGGGTCTTAAAGCCATCGCAGACCACTGGTGTCCCTTCCCTTCTCATCTTGAGATCCTGGTTTGTGGGCCGTTGTACACAAATACAGACACACAACAAGGTAAGTTTTTACAAGTGGAGGGACTGGCACGTAAGTCGACATGCTACTTCAGCTCATTCTACCCGGCCCTAAATTTTACACTTACGACTTTACAGGAAGAGTTCACAGCATGTTCCATTCGTGAAAAAAAATTAGACAAAACGCAAAATTAGAAATACATAAGGACTCTGCATTCTTTTGTTATTTTGCCACTGTGTTTCAGTCATTGATATGGGACTTTAAAACTCCCGAACTCAGAATTTTCCTGTAAAATGGTATTTTTTAAATCATATCTGCTCCCTATTTAATCAGCATTTACTTTTATGCACTAAGATTCAGCCTGTCCTCCTCCCTCTATTTCTCGGCATTTTATCCTGATTGAAATTCAAGGTTTTAATTAATGTCCTAAAATGTAATGTTCAGATGCACCATACAATTATGTGGCTAAGTACTCAGGACACTAGGCATTTTAGCTGTAATCACACTCTAAATAAAAGCTTCAAATATGAGACTGTGAAATTTTCCATTCTGGCTACACATTCTGGCTTTTCCTGAATGATGCAAACTCTTTCATTTTTTTCAGTTCTAACAACAGAAAAAGAATGTCACATAAAAACGCGAGCTTATAAAGAAAGAACACAAAATTTAAAGGTTTTCTTTCGCTTCCATCCTCTAATCTTTCACTGCTGGAAGACAATGAGTATACTACAAAAAGCAAGCAAGGAAGGAGAGAAGAAAGGGAGGGAGGGAGCGAGCGAAGGTGGTGAATAGCTTTCCTTCTATAGCAGACATCCAACAATAAATACAAAATGGTCCATCTCTTTCCCTGAACTGTCCTGATTCCCAAAGAGAAATAATTCTACCCCAAATCAAATAAGCAAAACACAGCCAAACAATGCAGTTCCACCAATTTGTTATCTTGAAAATATGATTACACATCGATCCTTCTTTGGGTAGAAGTACATACAATGTACCTGTTTTATCGCCACCTCAACCACAACTGGCAACTTATTGATGAACGCGTTTAGCTGTTTGATACCTGGCTGACTGTCCTCACAGGTGGACATGGCCTGTTTATTGTGCTTGCTCAACATAGAATTTTAAAAACCAAAGAGCTTCCCACATTTTCCCGTAGAGCACCGGAAGCAAGCAGAAGTGTCCCGAGATGCCATTCCACTGTGCAGGGCTGTTTCCCAGTACAATCTGGGTCTAAGATGGGAAAGTTGCCCAGGCGTTAGCAGAGGGCTATGCAGGTCTCCTCCCTGTCCTCCTACAGGGTGTGCACCAAGGAAGGTGGTAGCAGATTGCTGTCAACTTAGGGAAGCAGCCCTGGCACATGACACTGCCAGCGATCACAGGACGATTCCAAGGCAGTTTCTGCAACGCAGGCTGTGCATTTGACACACAGATTTATCCTGAGGCAGGGAAAACAGCCTTCTCAGGAAGTCACATTTCCACATCACAGAAGTGTGCGTGCTCAGGACAGCTGGCAGGATGCTGAGCGGGCGGATTCTTCCAATGAGTAGATTTTCAAGCTCAGTTTCAACCAGCTCTCAATGTATCTTCCAAACTGGAGACTAAAATGGCAATTTCAATACATCTTCCTAGACAAGCACTTCTAGAGTATAAAAATGTGAACGAACATCCATTTCACTTCTCTGTAAAATTAGTAAGCCTAAGATTTGTGTGCCTGTGACCCTTGCTGAGAAGGGCTAGGAATGGACAGGAGATGTTTCACCATCAGCACTACTGCTGTAATCACTGTCACCTTTCACACTGGGAGCCAATGACCCACTGCCCCTGAAGGGTACACTGCACAGTTAACAGCTCTTGTAGGTGACAGTGGTCACAGTCTGGAAACCAGAAGGCTGACAAGATGGAAACTGCAACTGGTCGGACCTAGAAACACAGAAGAATGACTAACAATACCAACACATGTAAAAACAAATGTTGTCATTTTCCAGTAAATTATTAAATGCACCATATTATGTTACTATAAAATACTGTCTACTAACAGTTGTGGCTTTGAAAGAAACAAAAAGGTGGAAAAGAGATGTACATAAAAGCTCAAATTCAACACTGCATTTTTATTTATTCACCACACTCCAATTATTTTGCATGTGCTTTGTTGTTCTGTAGTATTCATTTGTAGGAAGTCAATAGGTGGGGGAAATTTGATTTTGGTAGTTGAAATGCAAAGAGATTTTTGACAAGTCCAGATGAAAAAAACATGCTTCATAAATATTGACACTCTAAGCTAAGACAAACTGAGTCATTAGGGCCTAGTTTAATGCCTTTTTTATGTACCTTCTTTTTTTTTTTTTTTGGTACCAGGGATCAAACTCAGGTCCTTGTGCTTGCAAGGCAGGTGACAGAACCACTGAGCTAAATCCCCAACTATGTACCTTCTTTTAAGTCATGATTTTCAAGGAATAAAAATATTTTTGCAAACAGGGCACTTCACATCTTAACTGTTTCTGAAAAGGTAGAGCAAAGCTTCCTAAAGTGATCTGCTTTCCTTTGAGATAAGAATTTATTAAAATCTCATTACTATATCACCAAGTTCTATGCTGACAGCATAGACAAAACAATCACATTATTAGAATATAATACAAATGCAAAACAATGCACATTTTAGTAATGCTCCAAAGCACAGCAGCTTTTCATACTGTAAAGACAAAAGAAACTGAATTGTAACACCTACTCCCTGCAGGCTGCAATGACATGGCTACCGCATTTATTTCAAATGCTACACATTATGACCTGATAATTTCCACTTCAAAAATCTGTGGGATGCTACCTTACAAAAAATCTCTCTTCTCCATTTTATATTCCTACTTGCCCAAATTATTTTTTTTCCACTTATTGATCGAACGATAACAAAACAACAGATGGGAGACATAAGAGAAATGGAGGATGAGATAAAAGTTTCAAAACACCAAACAGGAATCACTTGTCAGGCAGAACACTGGGACAGTATCTTATTTTCTAGGCAAAAAATACTCTAAAGTGCTTTGGCACTTTTGAGTATTAGGACCAGCCCTTTACACGTTTACAAGGCATAGTAAAGCCTCAACATTTGTTGGTCATAATTTGGCCAATTATTCTCTCCAATACTCCAAGAGAAGAATTGTCATCAATGCAGGAGTAACTTCCAGGTGAAACAGCATGCTGAAATAGAAGAACTGCTATTCTGACTTATGAGATACATAAACACAGCTTCCTCGTTTATTAGTTGGGGGACCTTAAGTTATTTTTCTGAATCTTAAATTCCTCCTCAGTAAAAGAAAAAGGAGCGTAAAACCAATCTCAGGTTGGTGTGAGGTCTCAAAGGTCTACTTGATAGTATAAAGTAATTGTTAGTTCCTCTTATTTGAGACATTGAGTCCTTTATTATGCATCTGTGTACAACATGTATCTAAAGCAGTTGGAAGGTGATGTGGTAATAACTCTTGTTAGTACAAGTAGTACCTAATGATTACAGTTATCATGGGGAGCTGGTACATGCACGTTCACAATACATCCTAATTCTTTTTTTTCTTTTCTTTTTTTTTTGTTTTCATCCCATTTCCCCTTCCCCTCCTTGTTTCTTCCAACTGTTGGTCCCCTTCCCATTTATAAAAGTTCTGTTTTCATCATTTTTTCTGTCCCTCTTTGAGTGGAGAACAGTGTGTAATATTCATCCTGTACACATGACAAACATACACCAGTCTGGCGCCTAGTCAACAAAAGAGAAGGAAAGCAGTGCTCACAATGTATGCGTCAGTTTGAGTGATTTTATATTGATGAGACTGATTCAAGTCAAATAGGTAGGAATATTTACCTGTCAATTATTTCTGCCATGCTCATTTGCATAGCTATGTGTAGTGTTCTACTCTAACAGACACAAAAAGTTCATACAAAAGATATACAGTCATTTCTTTTTAAATATTCAGAACTTAGTTGAAGAAACTAAAAGCTGAACAGTAATAAAAGGTAGTACACAAACAGATATCAGAATCAGTGGCACAGAAAAAAAAAAACAGCTTCGAAAGATAGGAATATACGAGGGAAGGATTGGGAATGATTTACAGGAGGCAAAAATTGTGCTGCACCCTGGAAGAGAGATATTATGTTTATACCTGAAAAGAGGAAAGAGAAGAGCCAACAGCAAAACAGGCTGCAATAAAAAATGAGAACTGAGAATGTTGGGTTTGCACAAGCAGCAAGGAGAATCTGACTTTACCTGGTGGCCTGGACCCAGATAGGGATTGTTAGTAGAAATGTTAGGGTTTCAACGGAGGAAGAGAGACATGAAAAACTAATCTGAAACAGTTGGTCTTCTCTGAGCTCCCCCATAGCCAGAGAGGAAGGAGCAGGAGGCTCTGCTTCCTCGCTCCTGGACATGGAGACTCATGGTGCTGAAAAGTGCCAGCAAGGTTGCGAAGAGAAAGGAAAGGATTCCAGGCATGGCTGGGGACAGGCACACCAGGGAGAGTGGCACCATGAGGGCATGGCTGACGCAAAACCAGGACACGTCTCGGGAGGGAAGGCCTCAGACTCAAGGATCTGGACTTGAGACTCTCTCAAACATAAATGTATAACAATTGGTTAGCTTCAGTATCACCAATTTCCAAAGCGGCAACTTCTAACGTCCTCTAAAGAACCTATTTTCTCAGAGCCCAGTACTGGGGGTCAATAATGATGGGTAGATACAAAGTAAGGGCCTGATCTCGAGTTTGAGTTTGCTTATTTTTATTCTTGACAATATTTAAGAAAGCTTAATTTAAATAAAGTCTGAAGAGGTTGTTTAGTAATGTGGCTCTGTGAACCACATCTTAAATGAATTAATTATAACATTAACTTAGCCAAAGAATCTTTTTAAGTAAAAGGAGAACATTTGATTAGCTACTAACAAAATCAACTGAACCACAATGTAAATTTTGACTACTGAAGTATGTTTTCTAGGGTTATTATGCATTATCCTTCTTTGGAAATAAAGAACTAATGATAAAGATATTTTATTTTTAGAAAACATGAGAATAGAAAAGAATGTTTTTTAGAGTTACTTTCAGAAATCTATTTCCATAAATTTTCTGAATTTTGATTATACTTTGCAGAAATATATTCTGTTGGTGATTTAAAGTGACACAAAAATAGAAGTATTAATTTTACATAGTCATTTATCTTTTTCTTCATGAGATACTTGACTTGTGAACCTGACTTTTTCCTCCTGAAGATTATATTTAGTTTTTGTTTAGAGATACATCTTATAGTATGGAATCCACTTATAAAATTAATTAGAACACACCTACTTCCATTAAACTACAGCTCTGGGTCTCTCAGTCTATATCATCTTTGGAAACTAGGGTAGAATAATTTCCTTTTTCCTTGACACAGTATTTAGCATCAGTTATCTATAAGGAAACATTTTACAAGTTATACAACCATTAGAAAAAAAATACACCTCAGCATTGTGATATTAAAGGGACGTTTGCTACTGTGATCCAGATAATAGAAGTCAAATTTATTATTATTCATTATTGTCAAGTATTTGCCATTATGACCTACAGATTTTTTGTCAAGTCCCATTGATTAAGTATTTGCCTATGAGGGAATGTTAAAAGAAGAAATACCATGGTGCAAACTAAGAAAATACTAAGCAGAGATTCAACTGTTCACCAAGAAAGAAAGGACCCAATTTGTTTAATGCTTTTCAGGAAAGTTGCCTCTCCCTTTTCAAAATGTTCATTAACAGGTTTTATATTATGTATTAATAACTGAGTAAGATTTATGCTCACAAGAGATTATACTTTAAAAATTACTGCTGTAACACAGTATGCATAAATACCAGTTGGTACACAGGAGGCATTCAAATATTTTAAAGTGAAAGAATGGGCCACTATTTATTAATTCACCTTACCCCCTTCAATAACATTCATGGACATTCATAAAAAGCTTGATTAAACACTGGAGATAAAGATAAGTAAGACAGGGCCGGGGATTTAGCTCAGTGGTTCTGGCGCCTGCCTTGCACGCGCAAGGTCCCGAGTTCGATCCCCGGTACCAAAAAAAAACAAAACCAAAAGATAAGTAAGACATCATCAACCTTGAAAAGAATTCAATTGGAAATCTCTGAAAGAATACATAATAATGTGAAATACCAAGTACAACGACTGAGAAATGGAATCAGGAAGTGTTTCTAGAAATACGTGAGAATTAAGTGATGAGCAACAGTCAGGCGAATGAAAAACAAGAGACAAAATCTCAGACAGAGGGAAGAAGGCAGGTGAGAAAACCAAGGGCGTGCGCACAAATGACAAGTTCCACATGGCCATGGATTAACCGAAAGGCACAAAGGGGGGGACAGAGAAAGGGGGACAAAGGCCGGATGGCAGAAACTGCTTTGCTTTCTCGGATGGGCAATGAGGAGTTTAAGAGACTTGAGTGGGAGATGATAGGATTTTATATTAACAACTCTGGCAACTAAGAAGATAGATAGAAGGACAGAAGGCAAAATGGTGTTCCAGCGGTTGAGAAGAGAAGTGATAAAGATTTAACTGAAACAGTAGCGTCCGCAAAGAAGAGGCCATCTGATTTACATAACGCTTAGAAGAGAAATTCCTGCCCTCCGGACTCTCTTAGAACCACAGGGGAGGCTGCTTCAACCCCCCCCCCCCCCCCCGCCCCTGCCACTCCAAAGGTTCTACCCACGGAAAGAAGCTCCTGCTCGAGGGGCGGGCACTGACACTGCGACCTGATATGCGTGGGAGCAGGGACAAGAAGGCTAAGAACCCGTACACAGAAGGTTTAGTTACTGGAGAATCTCATAGATAATCTCACAGAGGAGGAAATGACGGAGAAGAAGGGACCTGGGATCATTGTTGGAACCCAAAGGACAACGGAGCCATCAGCTGAGATGGAAAATGAGGCACAAAGAAGCCAGTTCGGGGAGAGAGGTTGCAGACATCTGGGTGGCAAGGCCAACAGAGGCTGGGAATCTAGGTCTGAGACTTGGGGAAAACCAGCTGTAGACTTTAAATGATCAGAACATAGATGACAGATGCAATGCAGGGAGATGAACCTCTTGCAGAACAAGGGTCAGAGGTCAGAAACTTATAGAATCCTTTTCAGGGAGTGGCAAAGAGGAACTCAAGACAGCTGAGGAGAACTTGCCCAAATGGGGGGCAGGAGGTTTCTGAATCCCCCAAGTAGGCAAATGTTCAAAACAAGAAGTAATGATCAAGCATGAGAGGAGTTAAAATGATCCAGCAAAGTAATTCCCCTGAACCCCTTGCTTTCGGCCAGAAGCTGGCTGGTTTTGGTGAGCTTCTCCAGCAGAATTCCAGGGTCATAGGGAAGTTGAACACAGGAATGGGGAGGAATGAGGAGGAAAGAGAAAATGCTAAAGTGAAGAGATTAGTGCTTGGAGCAGTTAAAATACAAATTCATTCTTACTGCCCTGTTTCATTATTGTGACTTACTAAAAAGAATGTGTCCTTCTCATTTTCAAATTAAAAATGAAATGCACGGTCATATAAACCTGTCCCAGCAGTGAAACCAGGTAATACAATACCCTCATTTTTCAATCCAAAAAACTTAATACTACCTAAGACTCTACCTAGATTCAAAATAAATATATATACTGTACTCAAGCAAAATCCCACTGATCCCTCTTAACCCACTATCAACTTTCAAAGTAAGTGAGCCCAGCCCAAGACAAAATGGGGACTCGTTTCTACCAGTTGAGGTTTCACTTAAATGGAGTTTTCTCAACCTTATTCTCTAAACTCCAAATTCAATCTCCATCATAGGTCTATACATTAAGTCATAAAAATGAGAGGAAAAATAGAGTGAAGTTATATGTAACAGAAATCTGGGTCTCTTCTCCCCAAAGTTCAGCTCTGACCCAGTAAGATGCATTTAAAGGAAGTCACATGTGGTAGCTGAGACAGCGCCATATACATGTGACCTAAGTTTGCTGGTCACACTATCTTACTCATCTCAGTATTCGTTTAGACATCCATTCAATAAATAATAAGTACCTAGTCCTGTGCCAGGCGAAGTCCTGGTGCTGGCGATATGGCTCACCACTGGCATAAAAGGCACATGTTTTTTATAGCCATGATCTTATATAATTGAAGGAAAGAGAATTGGGAAGGGACAGTGCGAGTTTTTCTTGAAGAAATGATATTCCAGCTGGAATCTGTAGCTCACATGTGAGCTCCCAAAGAGGACCAAAAAAATGTCTCGCAGTCTGGAGATGAAACAGATCACGGAGCCTTTCAGGTATTAGAAGTTTGGGCTGAGGTGTTATGATTGGAATGTGGGCAAGGCAGAAAGCGGACAGGTGGGAAATCAAGTCGAGATGACATGAACTCTCTGTGGCATGCACCCCCGAGGAGCCACAGGGATGCCAGCTCGGAGGCTTCAGCCCCTCTAAAAATTACCGCCCCCTTCTCACAGACAGTACCCAGCAGAGGTGATGGGTAAACATCCAACATCTGTCGTTTTTGTCTTAGGGACTCCATGTCCCTGCTGATCTCTCACATGCTTATCATGAGACAGTTCTGTGGAGGGGCTGAAGTGTTCTCTGAGGCCACCCGAGCGAGCTCAGAAGCAGGTTTGCCCTACCCTGCACCTTCAGTGGCTTTCCCTGGCTGACAGCTTGATGGCACCTTTGGGACAGATACTGAGAACTTCCTGCTCTTGGACAGCTTTGAGATAACAGGTGCCAAATGCTATGTTTTCGGTCATTAAGTTTGGGAGTACATTGTTAACACAGCAAGCAATAGCCAATGTACCATGTCAAAGAACTGGGTCGAGCATTAGCCAAAGGAAGGAGAATTTGTTGACTGGTGTCATGAACCAGCTCTAACATTTTTCTATTTGTAATTTGAGTTATTCACCAAAATTGTCCCAGAAATCTTTAAAGGATAATCTGGAACCATCAATGAAAATGAGTATTTAAGCAAACAATTTCCCCTACATAATTCTAGTTCTGAACCTCAATATCCTATAAAATTTCAACCTCACTCCTCAAATCTGTCAACAATCAACCTGGTTAACTTCTTTGTTAAGTTTAATTGATATCTAGCACATAAAAATTGCATATATTCATGGGATTGATACATGAACACATTGTACAAAATTTCAATAATGTTAGATATTACCTCTTCAAACATTTATCATTTCTTTAGGATATAAACTTTCAAAAAAAATTGAAGAGGACACAAAAATAAACTGGAAAGACATCCATATTCATGGATTAGAAGAATGTATATTGTTAAAATGTCTACATTACCCAGAGCAACCTTTGCAATCAATGCAATCCTGGCATGGTGGCACATGTCTGTAATTCCAGCTTCTGGGGAGGCTAAGGCAGGTGAATCACAAGTTTTTATCTCAAAATAAAAAATAAAAAAGGCTGGGATTTAGCTCAGTGGTAGTAAAGCACCTCTGGGTTCAATCTCTGGTACCAGAAGATGATGATGATGATGAAGAAGATGACAGTGATGGTGGTGGTGGTGATATCATCCGTAATGTTCTTCAAAGAACTAGAAAAGGAATCACAAAAGCCCCAAATATCCAAAGTGATTACCTTAGCCAGCTTTTCTGTTGCTAGGACACACTACCCAATAACCCAACTTAAGAAAAAGAGGTTTAAGGTGGCTCACTGCCTCAGGAAATTTAGTCCGTGGTCAGCTGGCTCCAAGGCAGAGACATTATGGTGGAAGGGGGTGGCAGAATAAAGCTGCTTAATTCATGGGGGCCAGGAAGCAGAGAGGGGAACAGCACCAGAGAGGAAGGGGCAAGGACCAGATATAGTACTCTGGGTCACACCTCCATGATCCTCCCAGAAACACCCAAAAGTGTGCTTTACTAATCCCCTGCATGGCTCCCAAGCCAGTCAAGTTGACACACTCCAAACCAGCCATCACATCCAGCTTGGGCAAAAAGAAACAAGCAGGAGGCCTTTACGCTAGCTGACTTCAAAATACCCTAATAATCTCTAGTATTTAAAGCAGCATGGTATTGGCATAAATAGAGACACAGAAAAATGGAACTGACGTGAAAGCCTAGAGGTAAACCTATGCATCTACAGCAAACTGATAGTCAACAAAGATGCTAGGAACACACACTGGAGAAAGGACGCTCTTTACAGTAAAGGGTTCTGGGAAAACTGGATATTCACATGCATAAAAAGGAAACTAGATCACTCTCTCACCAGTTACAAACATCAACTCAAAATGCTTGTAAATGTTTGAGTTTGTAAAGATTTTTAAGACCTGAAACTATGAAATTACTAGAAGAAAACATAGAAGAAATGTTTCAGGATACTGGAACAGGAGGGCATTTTTTGAGAAGTCCCTTAAATCCCAGGAAATGAAAGCAAAAACAGACAAGCACAAATCAAAATAAAAAGCTTTTGCACTGCAAAAGAAACAATCAACAGAGCGAAGAGACAACCTGCAGAATGAGAGAAAATACAAGAGGTTGATGGTTCAGAATATATAAAGAACTCCAAAAAAAATCAGTAGCAAAAAGAACATGTTTCAAGGGCAACAGATCCCAGTAGACATCTCAGAAGATGACAGGCAATGGTGGAGAGGTACAGGAAGAATGCTCGTCACCACTAATCATCAGGGAAATGAAAATCAAAACCACAATGAGTTACCACCTCTCTCTAGTCAGGATGATGACTACCAGAAAGACTGAAGAAAACAAGCGTTGGTCAAGATGTGGAGAAAAGGAAGGCCTCACACAAAGTAAACTGACACAGCCATTGTGCAAAGCAGGTTCTTCGGAGGTTCTTCCAAAAATTAAAAAAAACCCTTCCACATGATCCAGCAACTGTGCTACCAGCCACACCCAAAGGAAATGAAGCTAAGAAGTCTAGCATCTGTGTTCCTGGGTTCACTGAAGCACTCTTGACAAAAGCCAAGGAGTGAAGCAATTTAGGTGTCCATCAACTGATGAATAGAGAAAATGTGGTTCATACACACTTTGGAATACTATTCAGCCATAAAAACAGTGAAATGCTGTCATTTGTGACCACATGGATGAAATGAAATCATTATGTTAAATGAAATCAGCCAGGCACAGGAAAACAAGTGCTGCATGGTCTCTATGTGTGGTCTAAAAATGTTGATCATGTGAAGTCGAGAGAGCAGGAGTTACCAGAAGCCAGGGACTCAGGGCAGGAGGAGGGATGAGGAAAGGTTGGTCAGTTGGTGTAAATTACAATTAGCAACAAGAAGCTCTGGTGCACTGGGGTGTAGCAAGGTGAATCCAGAAGACAGTGATGTGCTGCACATTTCAAAGAGCTGTAAGAAAGAATTTTGAAGCCTGCTCAGCTTCTTCAGAGCTATAGGCTCTCCCCTCTTATCCCCAGCCTGGCCCACGGGCAGTGGATCCCAACCATTTCCCCACCCCCCAGAGTCCGCTGTTTCCCAGTCCTTCCCCTAACAGCCACCAAAATGATCTTCAGGAGGGAGAAAGTGAGCTCATTATATTCTAAGAAACAACTTAAGCTGGTGTGCAAGGTACATGGCCTGACTTATTCTCTAATCTCCCAAATGCAACTGAAGCATAAAATCCAAATCCAAATCCAGTAACTTCTCAAGAAACACAACCTATGGAGTGTTTAGACTTGATGAAAAATTATACTAAAGAATCTGAACCTATTAAGTGGCCTTAAACGTGTCTCTAAGAAAGAGCCACAGCGCGGAGCTTCTTTCAGAACACCTCCTCCCTGGGGGGCTGCTCACACAGTGCAGCCCACTCGGGGTACTGCGACTGTGACCCCTACACTCAAATAGTGCATATGCTCCAATTTAGAGAAAATAAAATGCTGGGGCAGGGGGAGCAATGTTATCCATTTTGATTGGTGAAGGCAAACATACTTGAGAAAAAGTGTCAGCTTCGCCTCTCAGGAGAACTGTTCCACGGGTCAGCTTGACAGTTCTGCTAGGCAGCTCATGGCCTTGAGAACATACATGGCCCACTCAGGGAGATATAATGGATAGGTGTCCAGAAGCAAGGCAAGATGAGTATCTCAGGAGCTATTAGCATTTCCAAGAGCATCATGTGAATTGTTCCTGTGCGGGAACTCTGATTGTAAAGAGGAAACTGGCAATTCATTCCCAGCCATCTCAATGGCACACCTGCTTCGAGTACCATTGATGTCATGAAATCCGTTAGCCAAGTAAGAAACCTTTAGTGAATAGGGAGGGTTTTCCAACAGTCAAGAAAGGAAAAGGCCTTTTCTTCTCTAAAATCCAAGGACCCATCTATGAAATGGAAGTAAACAGACATTCTCAACTAAAACCTTAGCTTTTATTCATCTGAATAATGCAGCCACATTCTGTGATGTTCAATGAAAACTACATGCAATCTTATCCTGAAAATTGCCTTGCACTGAACTAAACTCTAGCTCTTTATTTCGTTTCTTTTATCACAGTGTTTGACAAGGTAAAATACTGAATTTCAGAGGTATCATCAAATTAAAAATGAAAAATACTCTTTTTAGCCACTTTGGGTCTTTGATTTATTGCTAAGTATTATCCATACTATAGTAACAATTAATCTGTAAGGTAATTCTGCAGAGCAAGACCCATTTTCTCCCAGCCAAGCTTAACGTGAAAGAATATTTTCTGTAATTTATTAAATAAAAAATCAAATAAGTTCTTCATTAACAACCTGAAATACTAGCATCAAAAGGAAATATCCTCTGGGTGGAAAATTCAGTTTGGAAAGACTTCAAAAAAATTCTTTAGTTTATTTTTTCCAAATTAGGATTAGAACATCTACGATGAAGAAACTATTAAGTATACACATTCTAACATTTTGGGAAATAGCATTAAGTAATAACATCCCTATAAATGGCATGTAACAAGAAAAATCCATTTATGTCTTACTTGCAATTTACACTTCACTGAGATGGTTCAGAATCCTAGAAGCATCCATGGAGAGAGATTTAAAAATCATTATATGACAATATTTGTTTAATAGAAAGTGATGGCTTAAATGTTACAATATGTTCCTTGAATATCTTCACATTAAACAGTAATTGAACAAAAAGGGCCCCGGTTCTTAAGGGCAAGTCACACAAAGCTCTTCATTACTGGAATTTCCAACTTGGAAGCCAAACTAAATAACCAGGAGTAATTTGCCAATTAGAACTTCCTGCTCGTTTCTCTTTATTCCTTAAACACCATTCAGGGGCTGAACTGGTCAAACACTGTTAGCTTCAGAACAGCAAATGAAAGGAATTAGTTTGCGTCTCTCCAAGGAGAATCTGTCAAGAGGCAGCAGCGATGCAGTCCACGTCCCCCGTCGCCCGCAGCGACAGCCCCCCGAGAAGAGAAGGGCTTCGCTCTTGCACAATATGGAGTTCCCTTCACTCCTTCCCCATCACTTTATCCCAATTAATACCCTCCAAATCTTCCAGTTGCACAAATACTGGGTTTAAGAAAGTCGGATCTGTGCATCTCTGGAAGCAGCACGCATCTTCAAACCAAACCCGTGCATGCGTGTGTGTGCGCGCAAATGTGTTTTGAAAATAAGCATTTCCCAGGTGCCTTACACAAGATTAGAACTAGAACCACCAATCTGCACGGACCTAGAGCAGATCACTGCTCTACTAACACAGGCCTTGGGAAGAGAAGGGGTAAAAAGCCGGCACTTACAGGCCCTTCGCAGCATTTGCATTTCTCAGCTGCAGTTTCCTAACCTGTAACGCGAGTTTGCATCGCAGGTTGTTAATTTAAAATTCCCAATGATCAACAGATTTTGGTTGCAGACTTCTAAATTGCAAACATGTTTACAGGTTAACACTCTGACGGCGAAATCCGTTCCTCCTCTCCTAAGGGAGCAGCTCAGGGAGCTCCAGGCTCCCCTGAGACGACCCAGGAACTCTAGCAAAGGACACTTGCGCGGGGGAGGGGGAGCACCCTGGACTCCAAGGCCCACCAGGTCCTCTAAAGCCCAAGCCACTGAAACTGATTAACGAGAAACTGCTTTTATTTTCAAAAATTATTTGTAACCCGTTTTAAAAATTCACCTTACTTTGGGTCTGCATGATAATCCACCGAAAATCCAGTGGAGTACCTCTAATTCGCACGTTTAGGACTCAGTCTTAATGTGAGAGCAGCTGCCCATAGGAATGGGTTGTTTGAAAGGTTGCCTGGGCTGAGAGAAGAGACTGCTCTTACCACAGGTGGCGGCAGAGGCTCAGGATCACTGAGCTAAGAGCTCACGGTACCCGGTCCTCTTTAGACTGGAGACTAGGGCTGGGCTCCCCCACTTCCTCAAAACGTTTGGAAGAGCTCAGGAGTACAAATTAAAGTGAAAATCATACTGTACAGAGAAGTATCCATAAGTCCAAAGGACTTGAACTTCAGGGCCATCGTTACTATTCTACTAGGGGAATGTTTCAGTTCAAGTTACATCAATGCAAATGTGAAGTCACAGAATCGAGGATCTTAGCCATTCTAAATGATTATTTAATTCTTAAGTGACTCAGGTCACACAACTCTCCAGATTTAAAAAAAAAACTTATAGAAATGAAATTTAATCATGATATCAGAAACCAATAACATCAATTTTCCTTATATACACATATTTTGCAATTAATTCCAAGTACTGCTTAAGATGCAAGAATAATAGCTTGCTCCCTTCTTTTTGGTTTTTGGTACCGGGGATCAAACTCAGGACCTCGCACTTGCAAAGCAGGCGGCGCAACCACTGAGCTAAATCCCTGGCCCACTTGCTCCCTTCTTCACAAAAGGACCCTTAATGGATTTGCCCGATATCTATTCTAATATCCCACCTGGTGTCCAATATAGAAACAGGGAAGCTCATATGCATGTTCATCTGTCGCGGACATGCAGTGCCCCGAGTCTGTCCCTGGTGTGCCAGGTGACTCCACCCGTTAACTGGAGTAGATTGAGAGACTCCTGGAGAGGTGAGGGGTCAACTGGGGTGCTGTACTCCTTAGTGGATTAACCCACCGGTGTTCATCCTGCACGGTGCTATTTAGGCGGCAGGGCCAGGTTGGAGGTGGGCATGTCTCTTGCACTTCTCCCCTTGAGCTCTGCTCCCTGTCTGCCATGAAGCGAGCAGTTAGCTCCATTATGACCTCCTGCCATGAGCCCGCCGTGGACTGAAAGCTCTGGCTCCAGCCTCTGCCCCAGTCCCTCTGCCGCCTCTTCACCACCAACACAGGGTGCAGATGCCCCAGCTTTCTGTTTCCCCAACATTCGTGCTTCCATATCTGGGCTACATTTCTCATTCACTTTAGAATCTTCTTTTCCCCTGCTTCGCTTCTTCCCCTCCCCTGCCATATATAATTTTATACATTTTTATCTCACCTCCTTTTTGAAGTCTTTCTTCAGAAACATGCAGGATGAATCAACTGATGGATCTTCCACAAGTTTATTATCACAAAATATTTTATGTGTGTTACCACCTAAGATATTCTCAATCTCAACTTTCACATATGCCCCTAAATGGCGAGCTATTTTTATAACTTTGTTTTCCAGAAACATGCTCGAATACAGTAGTATTCTATAAGTGCTTGTGGAATTGAATCATGTTGGCAATAATCAACAGTGGACAACGATGAAGATCAGAATAAGTCTACTGGATCATTTGCCATCATTAAAGAAAAACTGGAAATATTAATTTAATAACAAATTTCAGCAATTAAATGTTAAAGCTACATGGAAAAACTACATTTTAAAAAATATTCACCAATAATGACTGAGCCTACTAAAATACATGACAATGCTGTGCACTGATTTTATAGCATAATCTCTGCCCATGGGAATCTGTGATCTAAAAACTATGGCTGTCAGGATAAAGATGTCGGGCCACTGAGGTTAGGAGCTGCTGCATATACCAGTCTACAAAACTCAGCAAGTCTAGACAGATGTTGAAATGCAGTCATCACAGACTATCTGGGGCAGTCCTACACTTATTTGCAGCTTCTTTCTTAATGCGATTTTCTAATGAGAGTGTGTGTGCGTGTGACAAGTGACATGATGTGTATACATCTGGCTGATCTGCAGGATTAGATGAATAATAATGTAGGCACATATAAGTGATCAAGAGGTCATTTCTGGTCTTCAAACATAGTAAAATTTCTGATTGGCAGACTGCTAAAAATAATTCTCTATGAACATGTAGTGTGTGTGTACACAAAGGCACAGTCGAGCACATGACAAGCCTCTGTGGTCTCTAATTTATCTAAGCTATTTGCAGCACATTGATTGCTTTTTTAAAGCAGTGCAGGGGATGTTGCTATTATTTTAAAATATAGAACATAAAGCCATGCATAGGCCACTGAATACTATGAATAACCACATTCTGATCTATGATTTCTCTAACTGCTGTCTGGCCCCACTGTGTTCTTTAAAAGAGAATCTATGAGGTGTCTTAAGTTTCTAAGGCCTTTGGCAGTTCTCTCCTGTCTAGTTAATAAAGCCAGACCTCCTGTGGATGTTCTGAAAGGGGCAAAAATGATAGTCATGATTTCTGTACTGTCAAGAAGATGGGAATTTATGAATGCTACATAGCAAAAAGTTCCATCTCAGTCTGGGGAAAAACAGGAAAAATATGGAGATGTGGTAAAAAGTTTCTTACTGCTATTTATTTTAACAGTATGTTTCAAAAGCAGTATCATTAATATAATCAGCAGTTGTATAAGAGGAAAATTGCACTCACAATGAGGAAAAATCACTTCTTTTATGAGGCACAGTGAACACGGGAGCCTTCACGTTTAATGACAAATTTCAATACCGGAATATATTATATATACATTTCTATTCTTTAGTATTACACCATCTGGGTGATCAATTTTAGATCTCAGGATAATCTACATACCAAATTATCAGTGAATTCTTGTGAGAAAACCTGTTTAATTCAGATTATATGCTTTGATGTAAGTTTTGGATAAGATACGCAGAAGGGGAACAAGGACTAGATATTCATCTCCATTTTCCTCTCTTCTATTTTGGTTAAATATTAATAAGGGCCAACCTATAGAAAGAGATGTACGATATCTTTTTAAACAGTCCTTAACTTAGCAAAAATAGTTTCTAAAGAATACCATAATATTATTATTTAGCCCTTAGTTTAAAATAATATATTTTATATGTATGAAATACCACTGGATTGTGTGCCTTGCCCACCACTGAAAGAGGAAAGGGGGCTCTTATTTTCAAACATGTAACTAAAAAAAATAAATAAAACAATGAACCCAAAAGATAAATAACTTTTGGGGGCGGGGGGGTACCAGGGATTGAACTCGGGACCTTGCGCTTGCAAAGCAGGCGGCGGAACCACTGTGCTACATCCCCGGCAGGATAAATAACTCTTAATATTTATTCTAATAAAATGCCAATGAGTAAATTTCCTCAGTACTAGAGATTAAACCCAGGGCCTAAATATAATGGGGTAAAAATTAACTCAGCATAATACCCCGTATGGAGTTTACAAAGCATCCTTGAATTCTGATGGGCTTACATTATATGAATTTATCAGTATATACATATTTTACTGTCCAGGATGATACTGCAAATAGCAACTATGAGAAATCAAGAACCCTATTCTTTCAACTCCTTAGGGCTCTTCTGAACATATTTTCTTTGATATGTTATGGCTTACACCTACATGCCCTCCCAAAGCCTCATGTGGTCATAGGTGGGGCTTTTCAGAAGTGGCTGGATCTAGAGTGTGTGTTTAACGATGGGACTGATTCACAGTACAATGCTTGGATTAAGACTGCCCCACTCAGGGTTGGAGTGCTGCCTGTCCTGAGGGCAGGTATTGTAGATAGGACACAAGGGACAAAAAGAAGGCTGCTCTCATAGCTTGCTGTTTGCTGCCTTCTGCCTGCCATGAACTGTTTCTCCTCTGCAATGACCCTCTGCCATGCCACATTGGCTTGGAGCCAGCTGATCACGGACTAAAACGTCTACAGACTGAACAAAAA
The DNA here is from genome assembly GCF_053883595.1 of Heterocephalus glaber. NCBI lineage: Eukaryota > Metazoa > Chordata > Mammalia > Rodentia > Bathyergidae > Heterocephalus > Heterocephalus glaber. Next base: position 3,246,637 of record NW_028258413.1, on the reverse strand, counting down.
CAAACCTTTCCTCCTTTAAGTGTCAGGTAATTTATCTCAGCAATGAGAAAAGTGAGACAACTGAGATCAAGCAACAGTTATTTATTAAGTGTCCCTAATGTGCTCGATTAATGCCTGCTACAACCCCACAGGGTCAATGTTTTTAGGCCCCTTTTCAGATGAGGAAGCTGAAACAGCAGTTTGCTGAGGAACACCTACAGCATTCGAGGGAGGCCTCCGACCCTGCACTACCAACACACAGGCCCTGCCCTGGGCAATCATATACCACTACACCAGAGCAAAGGCAAACATACAGCAGCAGCATGAAAAGTAAGAAATAGGGCTGGGGATTTAGCTCAGTGGTTTTGCCGCCTGCTGCGCAAGTGCAAGGACTCGAGTTCGATCCCTGGTACCAAAAAAAAAAGAAAAAAGAAAAGTAAGAAATAATTTATTTGGAAATTAGGAATTTGTCAAGGATATTTGACCACTGCCATTAAAATAAACCAAGTGTACCTTAAACTTAAGTATGATTTATGTTTGAATGGCAATTAAAAGTTACCCCAGGAGACAATAGAATTTTTATGTATGAAAATTTTCAAGAATACAACATAGCCAGAAACAATCATCTGTCTTACACAATTCAGGTTCATATCACCTAAGAACATTTCTTCAGGTCTTTTGCAACATGACAGCTCTCTCAAACACACCCACCCCCCTCCCCTCCCCCCACCCCCCTCTCTCTGTATTAGCCGCTTTCTTGTTCCTTGTATAAAATACCCAACAGCCAAAATTTGGCTCATAGTTTCCAGTGGGTTTGGTCCACTTCCAAACACATGAGACTTTTGAGGGACATGTTAGATCTAAAGCATCACGCGCGTGCTCTCTCTGTCTCTTTCTCACATACACACATTATTTCTAATGCTCAAGAGAACAGGGGATTGCTGAGTACATCCGTGACTTCAGTGCTGACTGCGGGCCTGACTAGGGGGCAGACAGACTTCATGGAGACCTCAGGACACCAGGACAGCTATTGGGCTCTTCCCGTCACTGTCCCCTCATCAGCAAGAACACAAGGACACCACTGAACATGAGTGGCAAAGAAAACACTCAAATGCATCATCAATAAGCAGATGCAAATGAGAAGTGGAAATCAGCAGCAGAAAACCAAAGAGCATTTTCCCCCACAGCGTATCAACCCAAGCACTCCGAGAGTCTGTCTCGTCTCTCCTTTTAATATAACTTCCCTACTCGAGATTTCACTCAGGAGAAATCCTCTCTGGAATTTAGATATTCTGTCTTCTTTCTTTAGTGGACAAGGGAGAAGGGCCTGCTAAATGTGTCTCTAGGAAGACAGGAAATGACCCTGTTATACCTTCTCTTAGCCTCTCCTTTTTTCTTCCCCCATATATGACCACAAAGGAAGCTCTAATCTCCCTCAAACTATTTCAAAGCAAGGCAGGGAGGATGCTCGTGGTGTTAAGCATGTTCAAAACATTAAATACATTGTTGCCTCTTTAAGCAACCCTGCTCAGAGGAGCACAGAGCTAAGCCAACTTCACCGTATATGAAGATAAGAGTCACTTGGTGCTCTTGCATTCAGTGTTCAGAAACAATTCCACCCCTTCTTCTACAAGAGCCACTACAGAACCCAAGAAAGAGAAACAGACCGCAGTTGTCTGACCTCCCCTGCTATCCCTCAGGCTGTTGGGAAAAAAGCAATACATACTACAGCCTCCAATTTATCACTCCTATTTTCACAGTCATAAATTACTCCTCAGGCTCTAAAACAAGAGGATTTTAAAAGGGCACTCACTGTAAGGTACTTAAATTCCAGTAACTAAATTCAGATGTATGAGGCAATTTAAAATCTTATATAAAAGCTTCCTGTTTCAAAGCTATCCAAGATGGGATCCTAGGAAATCTGTATACCAAAATGTTACAGAAATAAGGTTAAAATTAATGCACTAAACCTATCCCTTCAAAGGTCCTGGTACTAGGGAAGTAATCAGTCAATGAATGGACCTTTACAGGAACTCTTAGATCATAGTCTCTCATTGCTGGTCAACTCATTTTTGTTATTATAGTGTTCAGTGTAAATGAGCAGACCCTAATCCATCATCCATTATCTTCATCAACAGACCAATGGAACAACTCAAGTGCTCCAAGTTCAGTTTTGTTCACTCACAAAAAACGACTTCGGTTAAGCCAGGGCCAGTATAAGAGTGTGCTGCATACAAAGGACAAACAGGAAAAATCAGCAAATGCTTTGGAACAAACTGAACTGTGACACACAAAAGGCAAAAGCGAAGAGGACAAAACCAGAGTGAGGTGCTTAAGGAAAAACCAGTTATGGCGCAAATCCAGAAGAAAAACAAAAACGGCCTTGTAGGTACACAGTCGGAGTGGGGCCATTTGTCAGAAGTCTGTAGGGACGAACTCGGAGCGGCTGCCTCGCCGCAGGTCTCAAGCGGCAGCAGTGAGCTGTGCTGTCCACTGCCGGAGCTCCAGGGCGGGAGCTCTAATTTGACCCTCCTGAGAGCCAATCCCAATTAGAACCACATCGAGGAAGCCATTTAGACGTGGTGCTTTGGGACAAGTCTGACCCAGCATGTCCATATCAGCGGAAAAAAACACAAACTACAGGAACTTTCTCAAGCCTGTTGTCTATTGTAGTCGAAAGTTAAGGACCTTTCAGACTCAGCTTTTGAAGTAGGCTTCCTGGACTGAAAGGAGGAGAACTCAAATACTGAAAGCTGGCTTGACTACTTTCCGTGCCTGCTGGTGAGCTTTGTGAAACCACAGGGCCATGGTCATGAGCTCTACGTCATATTCCAGCCAAGTCAGCTAGTGAGAAAGGTGACTTCTTAATGGTCAAACACCAAGCTATGGAAAGCATTCAGCTGTTAGTGATTTTAAATCCGCTTCCCATATAACTGTCATTGTAGACGTTTCTTTTTGGAATGGTCTCAAATCTCTATACTATGTACTATTGGTATTACTACACCAACTACAAAGCAAACTCTTCCACTGAGATATAAATGAGGGCCTGTTCAGGGATGTAAGAATGGTAAATGGAATGGGGGAAAAAGGATACTTTGAAATTTCAATGGTAAATCACACAGAAACAAGAAAACAGCAAGAAACAAAACAAAAATTCACTCTGTTCCATCCAGTTCTTATAGCCAATGAACAATGTATCAAAGGGCGGAACCTGCATTCCAGCAAGCCTTCCAGCCCCTAAAATTATATGCAAACACGTTTACATAGGTACCTTGCTCTGTGTATAGACGCTATAGCTTTCCCTAGATTCTCAGCGCAGTCTATGACCCAACAAAAGTCAGCAGCCACTTTTCCAGATTTCAGCAAATTTGCTGATGAATTCAGCTCCCCTGCTCATATCAGGAATACTCTCATTATCAACTTAAGCTTGACAAAGGCACATAGCAGACAAGTGCGTGAGATCTATTGCAAGGTCATACACCTCCGTTTAAATTTTTAACTGATCGCCACTGGCCTTGCACATACACTCTGAGGGTGAAGAACCTAAAAGGCCTTCCTGGGAAGGGCCGGAGAGGAGCTATGTAACATAAACGTCCCCCACTGATGAAGGAATTGAGATGAAAGCTCACAAAATGAATTCTGGCTCAACTAAAACTACCGGGATTTTAAAATTTTCATACCTTCAGGATCAAGGCTCATTAAAAAATATGAGTTAAGACAACTAAAATCCAGAGAGTATATTCCAGTAACAGCCCAACAATTTTCAATTAACTGTGCTTAGGAAGCTATCCTTGGCAGGTGACCTCCAGAGTCCGTGCAGGGAGTCAAGTTGTTCCATAATTTAGTCAACGAAGTAACTTCTGGTGCTTCCGGTGGGCTTTCCCCAATATATTCACCAGTACTATTTCAATAACTCCTCTTGGGATCCCGGAGACAATAGGTACAATGTGTACACAAAGGGAGATGGTGATGAATTCCCCTAAAGAGAGATGGCAATAAATTCCCTTAAAGAGAAAGCGCGATAAATCCAAAAGCATTTTAATACTCCTGTTGCTCTTGGTATATATTTTTCATTAGAATCAGCTGACAAAAAATACAAAACTTGTTGCCATTTTAAAATCACTAATCCTTACTTTTAAATCTGTGACAGGATAGTGGTAACAAGACGACCATCCAGTGTACCTCTTTTACAAGTGGAACCTCCTGCTTATGCCCCGGAGGAACAGAAGGGCACTGATACCAGCCCACCAACCTGCCACACAAAGTGTTCACAGCCATACAGCTCCTGCCACAGGGCACTGCTCTGCCCCAGGCCACTCCTGGCACCAAAGTGCATGCAGGATCAAAGCCTGTACATAACTGGCATGCCACCATCCACCGCGCGAAAGCCTCAGGATACTTCAGATGAAATTACATGGACATTGACAAACCACCTGCTGGGTTAAGGAAAAGACTAAATCGAGCCCCTACATGGCCATTTTTCCCTGGACATTCCTGCAAAACCGATTCTGACTTTGCTTTCCAATGTTTTTTTTAGTATCCAGCCTATGGAAAGTTAGATCGATTTAAGCTAAGAGCACAGACAGAAAGATAGTTTTATGCTTTCACTGACCAAAAGGTTTTAGAGTAGGGACGGAGGGATGGAATGTCTTTACCAATCTATGTGACTTCCTGTGAAGGGCAATGTTTTAAAGCTAATGGAGAAAAACACATAGATTGATGAAGCAATTTCTCAACAACGTCTCCAACTGTGTCCACTAAGAGGTTTTCTTAGAAATTAGTATCAAAAAGCTGCACTCTGACATACTCTGTGGTCTTATCTTCAGAACATATTATTGAATAGTCAGTGCAATGGTCAAAACCCAAGGTAGACATAAATGTAAAAGACAAACACTCATTAAGCAAATATCTGTTAATTATCTATAATATTCTAAGGGCAAGTCTGGCTTCCAAGGAGGAAAAATGGGTCATGGCCCTCCTCCCAGGAATATCTGTGAAGGAGACAGACACACGGGCCATGATTGGGCTTGAATGTGGAGGGGTTAACGGAAGAATGCACATGGCACTCCACTTCAATGATTCATGAAAAGGTTTTGCAGGGACAAAGACTTGAGCATTTTAAAGAAACTACCCTAAAGTTTCAATGGTGTTTTTAAAAATCAGTCATGCGGTTAAAAATTGAAAAGAAACAAGTGGCAATATGCTGAAAACCTTCCTTATGACACCTGTCCCAGTAACTTTGCTCCCTCCCCTAACAGGAGCCAAGGTTGACATGGGAACGCTTCCTAATACCCCCTCCTAAGACCCCAATACGGCTTTCCCGTTTCCCCAGTTAATAAAGACACTCCCTGCCAATGACACTCTCAGGAGCCCAATATCTTTTATGTTATTTACGTAGTATGCATTTGTTATGACTGAAAGCAACTCTTCAGTAACTAGAACAATCCACAAAAACAGACTTGAATGCTACTAAATAAAAATTATCTTTTTACTAAACATGCTAAAATTTTTTATAGTGCTTCAAGATAGGAATATAAGGACTAGAAACAAAAGGTACATTCCAGGTGAAAAAGAAAATACAAGAATATCTTGTCAAGTACATGAGCCTTAAATCAAACCTAAAGTTACCGTCATGGGTTCGACTGAATGTATGACTGAAGTGGGGAACCTGGTTGCAACCTAATCCCATGCTTTTGAGCTAATAATGGTGACTGGTGACAATTGTTTTAAGGAAGTAAAATACCACATATTTGCTTATTCTCACTTGACTTCACTTACAGAGACCTGCAAGAGAACAAAGACGCGGAAGAGGAGGCCCTGGGTACACTGGGTTCAGTACTGACCCCAGCAGACACCGTCACCAGGTCTTTGTCCCACTGAATGAACCCACTGAGACTCCTTCCAAATAACCGGTGGCTCGGGCAGGGTTCACAGTGCAGAAAGGATGAAGGGTGGGGAAGGGGAAGAACAGAAATGAGAAAAAGGGAGGAGGGGCCCTGGTGGGCACTGATCTCAAAGAAAACCACCGGAAGTCCCAATCTTAGATACTCTAAACTCGCACATCAGTCAGTTCTGAATTTGTGGCCGTGGCACCGTATCAATCCTGGGGCCATTTCCGGCATTTGGAAGTAGCAAGCTAGGACCCTTGGAGACAGCAGATATTCCTGAGCTAGCTGAGGGGCCAGGAGTCCTCAGAAACGCAGAAATCTACGTAAAACAACAAGGCCCTCAGCATGCAGAGCACAGCAGTGAGGCAGCAAATACAGCCACTGACCGAAGCGCAACAGCACAGAGGAAATATTTAAAACCATGCACTTCCAAGGAGGTCAGTGTAAAACAACAAAAATTTGTAACTGTGACAAAAACAACTTCTCTTAGAATATGTAAATATAAAAACCCTAAAAGGCACTACACTTGGAAAGGAGTAGTATAATAAAACCATGGCTGAATTTTAAACCCTAGGGCCAAAACCTTGCTCTCTAATGTAATGTAAATTTCGACAATAGCTCATGTTTGTCTTAACACGGCATCGAGACACATCTGTGCACACACACACATATACGAAAAAGTAAAATTCCATCGTTATCAGAGTTGTCTAAAAGTTAGGCACAAGTGTAAAGTTGAAGAACTTCTTTCCCACTCACTTTTAGTAATACCTGAATCAAAAAAATGAAGAAACAAGACTATTAAATTGTGGTTATAAATAGAGTAAATTCTTAGAATAAAGAAAACTGCCTTGGAAATTGGCCATAATTAACCCAAAATAATATCACAAGTTCGTGTTAATTTTAAGGATGTGGAAGTCAAACTGCCATTAGGCTGAAATAAAAGCTGAAGGGGCCTCTGCCCCTGCCCTGGGCATGGGCCCAGAAGGCCCTCACTCTGAGCTGTCACCAGCCTCTTCTTTTTGGTTTTCATTTTTCATGTTGGGACAGGGTTTTGTTAAGTCATAAGTTGCCCAGGCGGGGCTGAGACTTGTGACCATCCTGCCTCTTACGGTGCTGGGCTGACGGACTTGTGCCGCTCTGCCCAGTTACAGGGGCTTTTATTTTATATTTCTACACTGGCCCTGCTTCAACCTTGGTCATGGATACGCCACTACCACCTAGAAGTCCTCTTGGGGACAGCTCTGTCCCTTTGTAGGATTCAGCCCACTGGCTCTGGTGTCACAGAGGGTCAGGGGAAAGGTCAGAAAGGAGAGCGGCATGCCCCAATGCTGGCCCCACATATACAGGACGTGAGGAGAGAACTAAAGATTCTCAGTAGGACTATTTCCCTCCCCGCCAAAGATAAAGTACTGTATACAAATAAACACACCCCAAACCCCTTCACACCCTGCCTATGGCCGGCCTCACCATCCCCAGCTTCCACAGCCTTGAACTCACCCACTGTGATCAAAAGCATCTGGAAAAACATGGCACCTGAACGGAACATGTACCAATGTTTTCTTGTCACTCTTCCCTGAACCACACAGCACTGCCCGCAGCACTGGCATTGCCTTAGGTATAAGTAATGCAGACTGACCTAGAGACAGGCCAGGAGGGGTAGCTGGGTCTATGCAAGTCCTAGGCCATGCCTTACCTGACACCCGAGTATCTGCGGAGTTTGGTGCATGGGGGGTCCAGAAACCAATTGCCCAGGACATGTGGGACAACTGTACAATGTAACTTAATTAGCTTATTTCTTTTCTTTACTGTAAAGCATTTTATAAATTTAAATATTTTTAGGTTCTGTGCATTTTATATAATCAATGCATGAAATATTTAAGAGTACTTTACAAATTTCAACTCTTATTTAGATTTTAACTAGGATGTGTTCCAGCTCAGAGGCTCCTAGCCACAGGCAGTTTTGCCTCCAGAAGATACTTGGTGGCCTCCGGAGACCCTGATTCATGTGATGGGGCTGGCACGGCCTCCAAAGGCTAAGGGCTGAGGACACTGCTGAATTCTGAAGTTATCTGGTCCAAAAAGACCCACAGTGCCATGGTAGTTCTATGTGACAGAAAATCAAATTAGCCCCCGTCACTGATTTGGCTCATAATCTAGTAAATCAATTCCTTCCTTCCTTCTAAATATCTATAGCAAGTAACGTACACCAAGTGATACTATATTTTATCTACACCAGGATTATTGAATTGGCTGTTTAAATATAAGCTTCCTGAACACCTGACAATGAATGTGAATTATTAGGGAAGAGATAAGGGAATTTACACGTAAAACCAGCCCACAACTGCACCTCTTACCCTCTAAATTTTCCTTTATCTTATATAATAAAGAATTTCTTTTCCTCACATTCTGGAAGTTAGGGTGTATTGTCTTCAATAATTCATAAAAACAAAAGCATATCTTATTCTTTTTACCAGATTAACTATTTAAAATCATATAGAAGCCAAACAAGACACGGGAGTTCATTTATAAAACTTTCTTATGTCACAGATGAGAAAGTTCAGATGCCGGGAAGGACCTGAGCTCGCAGGACCAGTTAGGACCTGGCCAGGGGTCCTCGGGTGACCGATGTAAGGAGAAAGTTGCTCACTCTCATCGGCGGGTGCCAAGGAAACTGACATGGACAAGTGACTGTGTCCATGGCCTGGATACTTCCTGTGTGGTACCTGCCAGGCGTTCCAGCATTTGTGCCCGATGTTCTCCATGGGGAGCCATGAAATTAATGTTGAATACAGGACACTGAAAGGAACTTGAGAACATTTTAAAGACAATACAGAGTTCGGGTCAAATGAGTGAAATCTTGTACAGTTGGCATAAATATGGACAGTTGAGGCTGTAGAGAGTGGGAAGTTGGCTTCCTGCAGAAGGTGAGTTTTGGATCACATTTTGAAGGAGGAAGAAGAGAAATTCTGACAGGAAGAAGTCTAGAGCATTTCTGGTTTAAGCAATGGTCCATGTAAAGACTCCCAAAATAGAAATTGGCAAATCAAGTTCAGAGGACTGCAAATAGTTACACACTCCTGGAGCGGGGAGATCATACTTGAGAGTGGTTCAGGGTTCATCTGTCAAGACTGTCAGGCAGAGAAGGAGAAAAACAATTGGTAACATCATCTATGTGGCAAGCTACAGGGTTCTCAGGACATCTGCAGCAACTGTATGAGATATATACAGTGAATGATTAAATTTTTAAAAATTCTTACACTGCAAGACACATTGCTATGAATTCCCCTCAATACACTCTCATTTTGGACACACGTATTCTATCCTTCTTGCCACTTCTGAAGGCGCTCTGGAGTCCTCTTTCATGCCTTTAGGTGCACTGCCGTGGTCAGCTCAATATCCTGAATCAATTCAAAACTTTGGCTTTTCGTGGTCACTGACTTCGGGGACGAGCTGGAAGTCACACGGTGCCGTATCCTGGGAGTAAGGTGGATGCGGACACTGTGATATTTTCACGACCTGCATTCCCATGGACGGTACTCTGAAATGGGATTCTTCAAATGTTTGATCACACCTCATAAAGACACTCAGGAAAGAGACTTCCAGAACTACTTCAGCAAGTGAGAGCAGCAACCAGATAAGTGTGTTCAGAGGGAGGGGGAGTACCTGTGGGAGACCAATGGCAATGTGTCTTTCACTCAGACACCCTAAATATTAATCACGTTTTGAGTACATCACATAAAATCACCATGTTTTTCCTACACAGTACTTATTACTCCCTATAATTATGTTTAATTCTTTGCTTGGCTTTTGTCGGTCTCCCTAACTACACTCTTAACTTGAAAGCACTGAGTTTGAATTGCAACAGAAGCACAAATGGACTAAAAACAATGCACTGGAAAGACTCAGCTTCTGTCCCTTGTGCCCAGTCTGCATCGCCTGCCTTCTGCCCAGAGCCCGGCCTTGTCACACTGCCCAGCCCAGACCCACCAGATGGCCAACCCTGGACGCCATGACGGGCTGGCTACCCGGGCACAGGGACAACTGCAGCAGCCTGAAGATGCACAAGATACAACCCCAAAGTGCAGCAGTCAATGCCCCCTCACTGGAGAACTGGTGGGTATACAGCTGCACCAAAGCCACAGGATCTGGCAGGTCCGATTTGGGGCCGATGAACTGGCCACACAAGGCCTGTGCTACTCATGTAGTAATCTGCATGCTTGTCACATCTATCTCAAATGATAGCATTTGAGTGACCCTGAATGCCCAGAAACCAGCGCCTGGATTAGAAACTTCCACCCTGGCAAACCTGGGGGAGCGGGTGGGGAGAGTAGAAGGATGTGAATGGACACAAGCAGTGCACATTCTCCCCAAATAGGACTCAGTCTCACAGGACAGCATCTGAGAGGTACACGAGTGAATACACTTAAGGGTAGTCACGGGCAGGAGGAGAGAAGAGTTTATCCACTGACTTCCTTCTGTTGAAATTAGGAAAAATTTGTATCACTTAACCCACCAGTTCTCCAGTGATTTCCCTTCCGTATGACTGGGGAGTGCGCGGGGTGAGCACCAAAGGACCTGCTGGGCTGGCAGCTCACCGAAGAGAAGCAGTGGGGAAACGGGAAGAGACTAACTGCCGATCAACCACCCCCACCCACCACCCCAGGAAATCCTGCTGCAAATGCGGCACAGCAGCCTGTGGCAGCCAGAACAGCATCAACGGCTAAAGGTGTTTCTGATGAATGAGGCTTTGCCACTTTGGCAGGTAACTGAAGTTCGAGTCTGGGAACAAGCACCTGGAAGTCAGTTCAGCTCTTAAACGGCTCCACATTCCCCATGCCGGGTTCATTATGAGCAGCTACCTGTGTCTCCGCTCATCAGGTCCTGCTGGTTTCTGCTTTGGATCTGCTGCAATGCATGGAAGAGTCATTTCTAATTACAAAAGTAAAATAAATAATTCACGGGGATTTCCTGGCCCTTCAGCCTGGAGCTGATGTGAAACTGGTCCATGTTGATGATCACAGACTTGCAAATGGCTTCAACACTTCTGGTAAAAGTAATCACTGATTCATCCAAGTAGGAAAGCCTGCGTAATATGGATTAACGAGTGGTATGGTGCAGCTTTAATTAGTGAAAATTATAAATTATAAACAGATTTTACAGAAATGCTTGTGGAAGAGGACTCGATGTATTCATTAAACTCTGCTTCCTTTTTCTCTCAGGCACACAGTGGAATGTAGGCAGGAGGAGGCCTGGTGTGGAAGAAACCCTCTCCTTCTAAATCTGTCACAATTCTCTCTTTTGCACCCACTGTTATAAAAAGAGGAGCCCAGAAGGGATGTCAGGCAGAGAAACAAGGGAAGACGCTGCGGTCCTGAGCAGGCTTCACTGCACAGCCACTGGCCCCACACTGGACTTTGACCTAAGCAACAAATACATCTTTTACATCAAGAGACCGGATTTGAAGAATTGATTGTTGGCTAAAACAGTGAACCTACCTACCCTGCCCAGCACCATCAGTTTTCAGATTCATAATTCAAAGCAGTTTCACAACATGGACTTAAGTATTCGCTTAGCAAAAATTTTTCATGTCTTTGTTCATCTCTTCAAAGACTGTATGAAGAGCATGTCTTCAGAGCAAAGACCAAATAAAATTGTGCAAATTTGCTTTCCAACACTGTTCTGTGTACTACGAGAATGCTGTGCGTTCCTAAGTATCTTGAGCATTTAGGAAACAATTTGGTTTATGGTACTAATTGGCAATAGCAAGCTTTCAGCCTGGTCTCTATTTGAATATTCACAATTACATCTAGTTAATATTTCAGCACCTTCCTCCTTTTCAATAATTCATCTATTACAGCCTGGTTGGATCTAAGAAATAGGATCCATGAACCATTTAGTGCCAGTCCATCCTGTAGTTTCAGACTCCACACCTGGCCCCGGAGGCACCCTTCAAAAATGTGCAGTAACAGCAGTTAGCTCCAGGCGGGGAAGGTCAGAGACAGCCATCTAAGACTGTCTGCTCACAGAACAGGACGGCGTATGCCCGAGTTATCAAAACTAAGGATTCAAGTATACTGACTGACACTCAGATATTTAACTTCAGTAGCCATCAGAAAAGGTAAAAAAAATTAAATAAGGTTTTGTAACTTCCAAGCAGAATAGGTAGAGTCTCTACAAAGTCCTTATGGATCAGACTGAATCCAAAGACCAACTCTACCCACAGTCAACAACAGGGTCGTCTCTGATTTCCAATCATTAGGCCTGAAAAGGGAAACATAGAGAACATGGAGAAAAAGTAAATTAGTGCATTTGTAAAAACTGCAAAGATCTTTAAAGGGAATTTTGGACATTCTGCAGCTTGCTTTAAAAGTAACTCAGAATTAGAAGACTTGATGGTGTGAACTTGTGAGAAAAATTGAAATCCACATGACATTAGTGTCTTTCTAAATAACTGTAATACAACTATTGTGTCAATAAACAGTTTCTAAGTGGAAGAAAGCTTGTACATAACCAGGAGTTCAATATAAATATTTCTTCACCATTTGGAATTTCAGCATAAAAATAATTCTAATTTTTCGAGCCCTTCCTTTAAAAGTGATGACTTGGTTTAGATTTCCATTTTTACTTTTTAAAATACCTTTGTACAATTAAATTTTCTACTTACAGTACTCAAATTCCAAATCACCACAGTACAAGGCAATATGAGTTGTCTACGGGTGTGAGCGTATGTGTATTTTTAGTTACAATCTACAAGAGGAGCTAAAGGTATTCAGAGGCAAATTCCAGATCCCTCAGCAAACAACAAATACATTTCTTTTTCTTTTTTTTGGAACCAGGGATCGAACTCAGGACCTTGCGCTTTCGAGGCAGGCAATGGCACTGAGCTAAATCCCCAGCCCAACAAATACATTTCATCTGGCATGTTCATTAGGTCACTTGTCCCATCGCCTTCCTTCCATCACTACTTCTGTTTTAAAACCTTACCATTTTTCTTTTAAATACAGCTGGGACTGGTTAGCTCCTTTCTGCCAATCTAACTACCATGCTGTCACTTTTCATTCTTTCCCTTTACATCCTCAACCGAGCAAGTGTCATTTCCCTGCTTTCATTTTGGCTGGAAATTCAGCTCAATCAGCTTTCCAACAAATCTGGTGCATACAATTCCACTCTTCCCATTATTTTTGGCTCACAAATAAAAACAAACCATCCTCTCTTGGGGCTGACTCTGCTGTTTGCATGGCTCTGCATGTGGAGCTGGGGCAGGTGCCGTTTCTTCCCAAGCCCCAACATCTAAGTATCTGTGCAATGAGCTCTGAGCATCCCTGACCTGCCTCGGGGCACTGTCACCGTCAGGCACACTCGCAGTGCTGACTTTCCGGTGCGGCGAGAACACGTCCTACTAAAAGTTGCATTTTGTCGTTGCTTTTCTCCCTGGAAGGTAATGCCAAATAGCAGCTTCAGTGAGTGTAAAGCAAATAGACGAATTATACTTTTTGACTTGTGGCTTTTTCAAGAAGTACACATTCCTCTTTGTACTGCTGAGAGGAGACATTTCTGCTGAATCTGACACTTCTGTGACAGTTTCATAAGAACGCACAGTTGTCCCTGCTATCAGTGGGGTCTGGCTCTGGACTCCCCTTGGCACTGAACCCTGCCAAAGCTCAAGTCCCTCATATAAAAAGATGCAGCGATTATACATAATTCTTCCACATGCTTTTTGTAACACCGAATGCAATGTAAATGCCATGCAAATGGCCATTATTCCATGTTGTTTAGAAAATGACAAAGAAAAAGCCTGTACATATTTAGGACAAATGCAATGTTTTTCAAATATTTGCAGTCCAGTTGGTGGATGCCAAGGGTCCAGATCCCATGGATACAGAGGCCCAATTTTATTTACAGGAAGAGGGAAAATGTCATGTAAATAATGTGTCTCTAAAATCGTGCATTAACACCAATCAAATGTCTAGGATATGAATATGATAAATCAGATTTTTTGGTAATTTTTTAAACAAAGATGTTGTTCTTGAATTTCACAAAGTGGAAGGAAAATGAGTACTTTGCATTGATAGACAGTATTGTGTAAGGGGGGGCCAAAAACAAATCCCTATAGGAATTTGTATAACATCTTAAGTAGGTTTAAATAATCCTTGAAATTGAACCAGAGGTACATTTTTAAAAACTCTTCTTTCCCTCTCAAGAGTCCCATTCAAGATAAATGCAAATATACGGCTGCACAGTGAGGCAAGGGACACATCAGGAGTTAAGCCAAGTTCTTCCTGAGTTATGCCCTGTAACTCCCGTGTATTTGCAGTCACCAATTCCACCACTGTAGCTCAAAATGAAGAAACAGTCTTTCTGTAACTTCTTCAGTGCATAAACAAGTCTGAGAACCTTCAAGAAAGACCAATACTTCCTGTGCCAGGCACTTTTCTTAAAACGCATTATAATGTTTTCTCAATTTCAGAATTTCACTACACTTGGATTTGCAATTACAATGGAAGTGATAAAAATTTACCTTGTTCTCTACTCTCTAAAAGCAGCTTCCTGCTTCTCTTCCTCCCAATACACCCTTCTTTCCTTTTGAGCCACTTTTAATGTAGAGTAGCACGGGGCTGAGCACCATGGTAAGCTTGTGATATACTCCACAGACTAGACGGATACAGCCACTTCCAGTCTAGCAGAAAAGACCACCATTGAACAAGTAAAAAAGAATATACAGCAATGGACTCATAATTTCAGACAGATGGAGAAGAAGTTGATTAATGATTTCGTAGAACTACAGAAACAACTTGGTGAAAAATGTCCATTATAACATCCACTCATATGTATCCCTAACTCCTGAAGTCTGGGCACAGAAGGCATAGCTAACAGTGAGTAGCTGGTGGCGGGGGGCCGCGGTACCAGGGATTCAACTCAGGACCTTGAGCTTGCAAGGCAGGCGGCGGAACCACTGTGCTAAATCCATGGCCCAGTAGTTGGGTTTTGAGGTTGCCATTTCAGAGGATCCCAAGAAAGAATGACAAACTAAGACTTGAAGATCCAACTGTCCCATAATTGTTCATCTATTCTTCTGAAGGGGGCCCTACGTCTGTGGCAGTCCCTTGGCTAAGACTGCTTCTAAGGATACGTGAAATTTCAGTGACATCCCTTTGAACTCTTCTTCCACTGCAACCCAACATTCCTCTTTTCTCTTCTGGCTTTAGAGTGTTGAAGGTTTTACTGAATTGACTACAACAATCCCCATCATGGCCTGAAGAAATATAACCAAATAAATACAAGAGATCAAAAGCAAGTACTAGCAAGAGACTGGGAATGTTTGCTATTTCACTTTGGAAATGCAGCAAGTTTCTCTACAAATTGTACTTCTTTGACTGACAAGTAGGAAAAAGACAATTACTACGTTATGCCAACTAATTTTACGGCATGCAGTTTACCCACAGCCATACACATCAATAATACCCAGGACACTCGATCGTAGCATATTTGCAAGTTTGTATTATTTGTAATATATCCTTCGCTAAGCTTAAAATAAACCTATGAAGTTCCAGGTCCCGCTGACATATATGACTCTCAGGAGCTGCTATACATCACGGTAAGGTTTCCCTGCAGGAGATGCTACTGCAGTGCTGTGCCAAAAGCTTAACATGGAAGGAGACAAGATAAAATCACACTGTGACTCT
Source organism: Heterocephalus glaber (assembly GCF_053883595.1). NCBI lineage: Eukaryota > Metazoa > Chordata > Mammalia > Rodentia > Bathyergidae > Heterocephalus > Heterocephalus glaber. Next base: position 3,231,087 of record NW_028258413.1, on the reverse strand, counting down.
CACTACTTCAAATTTTGACTCAAAGCATCACACCCTTTTAGATCCTAAGATTCACCCAAGAGAAAAATGAAATGTTTTAAACTAAATTCCTAATGTGTCTTTGCGACTTCTGGACCTGCGCTCACCGGAAGGTCCGCGCGCGCCTGTGGTTCGGCTTCTCCCCACCCAGCGTCCCTCACCGCACCCCGCACCCCTGCTGGTCTCCGGGCCACTGCACAGCTCCTGTCTGCCACACTGTCCCTAAATGACCTTGCTAACCCGACCGTCTCACCCTCCCAGCTTAGGCCCTCCGCAAGTCCCCCATGCAGGACGCGTTTTAATTCTGGCTCCGCACACACACCCTTATCCCGCTTCACCCCTCCAGCCTCAGGCCTGCTCTGCTCACCGGCTCGGCTCCGTGAGTCCTGCCACTCAGTACCTCGCCTCTCCCCAGGTGAGCTTCTCCCATCGGACATCCTGCCCCTTACCCCATTAAATCCTTTCCTCTCCTCTCCCGGCAGCCTTCCTAGCCCAGCCTTTTCTGATTGAGCCAGGCATGGTCAGCAATGTTGTCAGAGAAATTTGTTCTCCGCTTCCTGACACTGATTTGTGCGTCAGACGCTACTACTCACATGTCAATGTAGGAGCAGAATTTGTCTCTATTCACTTTTCCTTCGCTTGCTGTAGCCTACATGATCTTTGAAGGCAAAGACTATGTCTTGATTTTCTTGTGTGTATGCGTATGTCTGTCTCTATCGGCACCTAAGGCTTAATGTAAGTGCTCAATGACAACTAAATGGATACATCTTCCAAATGCACACTCAGACTAAGCTGAACTATTTTGGTTATACTGATCAGATTCCACCACAGTTTAGAGATGTCAGACTGAATAGTCCAAAGAGAAACACAGATATTCATGACTCTATAGAGCTAATTTCCATCAAAACATAATGAAATGTATGCTTTTTTCAACTCATTTCTATGGATTTATATTTAAAAGTTTATCTATTTAAAGTCATACAAAGATTGGGCTTTTTTCCTCCAAAAGGGAGATGAACAAAGCATGTTGCATATAATACATGAATTTGCCACCATATCAATATAGTGCAAGGCAATAAAACAAATATTAAAAGATGTGGTATTTCTAGCTATGAAAATTAGTTCAAAAAAATAAAAACATCATAGAACCAATGTAACCTGAGGGTACAATCCGTAAAACTTGCTTAATCAATACTTTGTCCATGGGAAGAAAATGAAAGCAAAGAGGAAATTAAACAGTATTATGTGAGTATACATTTTTTTCATGATAATTTATTCACTTCAAAGCGACAAATCACTGATGAAATGATTAAAATTAAATAAAATTTTATTTATATGCTAAAAAGTATGTTCAAATAAGAAACCCATACCAGGCCCTTCTAGAAACACCTGAGGAGCAGCTTTTGTAAACTTTCATGCAGTTGAAGGAGAAAAGGGAATTGACTCCTGTCCACGTGGGCCATGCAATACACAAACCTCCAGCAGAGCTCTTATTAACTGTGCAGGCAAAATGGCCTTGTGACTTTAAAGAGCTCACCTGCCAAGCAGTAGAGCAGGACTCGTTTCCACAGCATGTCACAGGCCACCCTCTGTGCATGGAGGGCCGGGCCAATCAGGGGATGGGTAAGTGAGGGAAAGGAATGGAGGGGAACGGAATGCAGTTTTTCCGGAGTATTTCCATCACTACACGTGCACAGGGCATGTTCACATTCCCTGTGAGGAGCTGGTATACGAGTGCAACACAGCTAATTCCTTTCTTTCATCCCCTTTCCCTCTCCTCTGCCCTCCTACATCCATCCAACTCCCATTTTCACATGCATAGGTGAGAGTCTTTGAAAGGAATACAATGTACTGGTGTATTTACTTGTAAACAACTCCAGGCCAAAACGCTCTCGGTGTGGCACAAAATTTTGAGCCATGAATAAGAACGTGTTCTTTGTTGAAGCTTCGCCCTAGTATCCTATGCTGCCTCCTGCAACCTCCCTGACCCGGGTCACTCTTCTGTGACCATTACGCATGGTATGGCTGCCCTGGACACTGCAGGCTGCTCTCTCCAGCTCCTGCATCTTCTACAAATCCGTGCTGGCACTTTCCACAGGAAGTGGCTCCGTGAGGGAAGTGGCCATGTGTCTTCCTCACAGACCAGTCCCTGGTGCCCTGTTCTGTGCCCAGCAGTTACCACTGATTGACTAAGCATCCGTGAACCCCACCACCAAGACCCGTCACGCCCTTCTTCCCAGCCAAAGATGACGTGGGCAGAACTGGATGGCAGCTCAGAGCCCTGGACGGTCTGCTTTCAGGACCAAGCTCTCATCCCGTGTCTCACAGCTGATTTATAAAAGCCAAGTATAACACACAATGCGGCAGAACAAATGCTTGCATCAGCTCCCCCCGCCCAATTCAGATGTGCTTGCTTTGCAGCACTGGAGATGAACCCAGTGCAAGTGCTCTACCCCTGAGCTACACTCCCAGCCTTCCCCACCCCAGTGCAAAAGCAGAATCCTTACTCCCACAGTGATGGCATTTGGAGGTGGAGTCCTGCAGCTGGACACCAGACTGGGGTCCTCACGATTGGGGTCAGCGCTTTTATGGGCAGAGGGCAGCCTCCTCTCTCCTCCAGGTGAAGACACAAGCTGTCCATGAACCCACAAGAGGGCCGCCTTCTTCAAGAACCCCGGCCTGCTGACAGCCTGAGCTCAGATTTCCACCCTCCACAACTCTGAAACGATGACTATTGCTTCAACCATCCCATTTATGGATTTTGTGATAGCAATTTAAGATGTAAACTGTTATTTTCTGGCATCAAAATATAAAGTGGGTGGTGTGAAATACTAACTGAAGACAAGACAGGAAAAACCAAGATCTCCTGAAAAAGATATTTGCTAACATATTTTTCTTTCCTAAGCTTTTCCAAGGTAAAACTGTGTCGTAGACATCTTTGAACAGTCTGTACTTGACATAACATCCAATGTGTTACTGGTGTTCAATACATGTTTGTAAAATAAATGATGGCTGCATATCTTGGGAATGCACACGCTGATGTGTGAAGCCGATGATGGACACTTCTGTCACGAGTTCTCCACTCCCTTCACTGTGCTCAAAGACACTCATGATGTGGGCTGACTTAGGGTAAAGATCAGCAGCAGTGGTCTAGTTTGGCTTCAGTGGCCCCAAGGGCTCATGGGAGAGAAGCTCGGTCCCAGGTATGGTGCTGACACAAGGCGGTGGGACTTTAATGGAGGGATCTTGGTGGGGAGGATGTGAAGTCACTGGGGCTGTGGCCCTAGAAGGGAGGAGCACAATTCTCCTGGGACCCCATCCCTCTCTGGCTTCCTACCTCCCCACGTGACCTCCCTCTCTCACACCCGCTCCTGCCATGATCTCATCTGCCCTCTGGTGCGGGGCCCCTGTGGAAGCCAGTGTCATGCTGTTCAACTTTCCGCCTCAGCACAAAGAGCTAAACAAACCCCATTTCTTTACAACTTATAAGTCTCGAGTATTTCAGAAAACAGACTTATATACTTTCTCCACAAAGGATATGGCCCTGTGTTGATGAAGAATCAGAGATATCCTGGAGAACAAGGATGAATTAAAATGCTTAATAAGTCACTTTCCCTCAAAGGATTAGGGATAGAATGGTCAAACATTTTAAAGTCTAATACGTCCTTCAAGGTCACCTGGACCATCAGCTCTGAAAGCCTGGGACCGCACGGTAGCAATGTGCTTACTGAGCTCTCTCACAACGTGCCCGGGTACTTACTCTTCCTGTCTCTCCTCCCTCCATCCACGGCTCAACAAATATTGATCGTGCCAGGCACTGTGCTAAGGGATGGCAATAAGAATGAACAATAGAGCTGCGGTCTTTGTCCTCGTGAAGCTCACAGCCTAGCAGAGGAAACAAATATTTAAGTGAACAAATAATAAATAAAATTAAACAACAATAAAATGTGACAAAATATAAGAAAGAATAACGCACCTGGCCGGGACACAGCCCCACAGGGAGGAAATGGGGCAGAAAGGGCATGCTGGAGGCAGCCATATCTGAGTTGGGACCTGGAGATGAATTTAACTGATTTACACATTTCTACAAATCCACATCCTGACCACAATCTGCTCCTTCTTGCCTCCTGTGGGCCTAAGTATCCTGCCTGCAGGACCATAATCCATCTTAATTATAATCCATCTTGATTATACCACTTTGCCACAAACCATTTCAATTCCAATTAATGACTAGACTTCCCTTTGTCCTATTAGGACACTAAAACCCAGAATCCCTCTCCGTGGCCAAAATTTAATTTTCTTTTTTAAATAATATTCAGTTGAATAAACAGCACCTTAGGATCTCTGAAGACTGAGAGAAGTAATATGTTTTATGTGCCTTTTACCCAGCCAACCCTCCTCTGGCAAGTGCTCAGTGTATCTAAGTTGAACGTAGGAGAAAAAAATCAAATCTAATCATGGAAAGTTCATTACGGGATAAAGTCATGAGTGAATGATCAACAGTCCATAAACACAAGGTGTTGTGCAAATACTTAAAAGAACGAGTCATATGTAACTATTCGAAACATGTCAAAGCTGATGAACTTTTATGTAGTAATAGCTTTCCATTGTAAAGATACTTGATCCTCACAAAAACACTAGAATTTTCCAGGTAAATTGGACGTGGTAAAAGCTATGCAGTGAGATGTGAGGTATTTTTTGGTAAATTAAATGTCCTTCGTATATTATAGGAAATATTTGGAATGTATTAATTGCATTAAGAAATGTATATTTTTATTATATATAAGGACATACAAATTTCTTATTTGCTAAGAAATTTAAAGTGCTATTTTTCCCTATAAGCTACCAAATGACAAACCTGAACTGGCAAAAATCTCAGGACAAAAGAAATTCAAATATGAAAATTCCTATCATCACATATGAACTCAGTTTGTTACAACATATGTCAAAATTGCATACAATTTTAAATGAACCATTTATAAACTCAAAAACATTGTCAGACAGGATTCTATGTTCATTATTGCTACTTTTTTTAAGGATATAAGAATCAGAGCAGCGGTGGCAAACCTATGTCACCTGAGCCACAGTGGGCTGTTTGTATCATTGAAAGCTCTGAAAGGTTCACCATCTCTGGATTCTAAAGAAACACTGCTACATCAGAACCAGAGGCCTTTCTTTCTTCTTTTCTGCAGTGCAGGGATCAAACCCAGGCCTCGCATATGCTACACAAATGCCCCACCGCTGAGCCACATCCCCAGCCCCAGGCCATTTTCTAAACTGTCCACAGATTAATAAAACTTCATTGCTTTTGGAGTGTGACATTTATGAGCAATGATCTCTGTAGCTAAAAACCTTACAAGTTTGTGAATTACAAGTGACAGCTGTGATATGAGGCTTATCAAAAAATAAAGGCCCTGTGCGATATGGTGGTCGGCATCTCATGAAACCAGGAGGGTCTCCAAGCCCAACCGCAAGTCCCCTCCCCATTCCACTCCAACAGACAAAGCCCCCACCCAACAATCCTTTCACATGGGGGCCACGCACACGCTTCCTGCTTCTCCGGAACAGCAGGTCCCACGAAGTACCCTGCCGAGCCATAGACATTTCCAAGGAAGCCAGTCACGTCTTCCCACCAGAACATGAGGCCTGCCTCTGCAGGCTTTGGTTGTTCACTCTGCTCCAGAGTGCAGCCAGACTAAGTCCACCGTGCGCAGAGGTAACTGGTCACCTGGCACTTTCAGCTGTCCAGGGTCAGGCGTGTGTGTCCGACTGTCCTTGTAACCCTGGGGCAGAAATCCTTCACCAAGGGAGTGAACAGGAAACAAGACAGCATCTTGCCTTTCCTTCATATGAACCATCGTTTGACTATTTAGCCCTAATGCCAGAAAAAGATGTGGACATTTCTAAGGGCTTCTCTTCAGGGTCAAAAATCATGAAAAATGACATTGAGTTTCTAGCATCACAAAGCAAACAGTTTATACCAAACACAAACCTTAGTTTTCATTGCAGCAAATATATTTCAGTTTCAAAGTTTCAGCCTCGAGAATGAATCTGTACTGTGAAATGAACAGTTCATAAAGTCATTATTGCTAACCAATAATGACTTTTAGTTTACTCTGGTTTTGTAGGGGGATCTTAACTTTGACACTGGGGAATTACATAGCGTACCAATTATAGTTCATCATACAAACACAACTGTGATTATACCTGAAAAGTTTGTTAGTTTTTATCCTTATACTATTTAAGATTAAATGTTTTTCTGTTGGTGGATAAAGTCAATCTATCTAGGTACTCACAAAACATGAGGTTCTAATTGTTTCTCCCAAGAATTTCATTTTAGAAATAATCAATTTTCTGAGACACAAGAGGTGGGTCAAACTATACACTGTGAACATTTAAATCTTATGACTGTTATCACAATGAAAGACACACTGCCATTAATCCTCCTCAAAATCCTCCCCCTAGCTTCAAACACAGGTATCCCACCACTCTTGACACTTTCTGAAGCAGTTCTGGAAGTCCTCTTTCATGAGTGCATTTACGAGACGTGCTCCAAAATTCAGTGAATGCTGCTAAGTTACATCCAAAGGAAAGGCAGCTCGTGAAATCACAGTGTCCTCATGCACATTATTCACTGGGTCTGGCACCACGTGACTGCTGGCTCTTTCCCAATGTCAAAGTGACTGTGAAAGGTGAGCGTACTGAATCTACACAAGACATCAAGGCAGCCACAACAGCACAACTAGAGACACACACGCACACACAACTTCCAGAACTTCTTCAGAAAGGAGCCGGAATGGGATAGGTGTTTTCCAAACAAGTGGGAAGTATTTAGAGGGGAATTAATAACTGTGTGTCTCTTCCTGCAACAGTTTTTAAAATTTAAAAACATCATATTTTTCAATTACATGTCACAGTTTAACATCTACTGAACATCTAGTTGCTCAAAAGATGTATCTAAAGCCACACAAAATGCCATGGGAGAGCTGAAAACACAAGTCCTATCTAATACAGATTTAAATCTACTGGCATCTAATAAGTTTTCTCCTACATATTTATTAAGCTCATGGTATCAGTATTTTCTTTTTCACTATTATTTTTAGCTTTTACTTCACAATCTGCCAAACAACCACTTCCACAAGAGTCGACTGCTGCAGTGAGATTGTTTAGGGTAACTGCAATGGAGGGTCAACTGTGTATATTCAGAAAGTTCTGCTGTTACACAACTGTTCATCTAGGCACCATATACAGTCTATGTCCTCAAAGAGGTCGCACAGAATCTGGACAGGGGACTTGACCTAAAAGTCAAGGATGGAGAGGAAACACTGATATGCAAAGCTTCCTTGGCAGGCTATAGAGTCAGTACGTCAGTCTGGAGGAAAATGCTAAAGCTGCAAGCAAGCGCACAGGATGCTGATGAGTGACAACAGCCTAAGTGTGGTGCGTGGGGTTCAATGGTGATCCCCACAAAGACACATCTAGGTCCAAGTCCCAACCTCCAGTAGCTTTTGCAAAAGGGTCTTTTTTCCAAAAGGGTCTTTGCAGGTAAAAGTGAAAGATTTCAGGCTGAGATCATCCAGTGGCAAATGTGCTTTTCACAGGGGGAAAAGACCCAGAGAGGAGAAACACAGGACCACGAAGGAGGAGGTAGATACTGTAGTTACGCTGCCAAAGCCAAGAAACTTCTGGGACTACGAAAAAGTAGAAAAGCAAAGGCAGGCTGTCGCCCACGGTCAGAGGGGAGCCAGCCCAGCTGACCCCGTGACTGGCACTGCTGGCCTCCAGACCTGTGAGAGGATAAATTTGTTATAGAAGCCATAGGAAACTGACCCAGACTGAGCATCTGCATATGGATTTCCTGGTCTAGGAACAAATACGCACACAAAATCAAGTTTCTCAGTTGGAGAATAATTTTCTCTTCTGTGAACACGAGACACAACGCGCTGGAGTCCACGTTGGCCTGTCAAACGTGCCGTCTGCCATTGCCTAGCTGTGCCACTTGGACATGTCCCTCTCGGAGCCTAAGTTTATCACTTGGGCAGTGAGTAGGACTAAGAAGGAAAATGCTGAGGGTGAGAAACGAAGCGTGAACAAAACCCAGCCACAGCCGACAGGACCACCGCCCGTCAGCGCATTTGGTACTTGCTAGTGGAAAGCTCTACTCAAAAAACCATTAAAATGGAAGCCCCTATATGCCCCCAAGGAACTTCTTCCGAAGGTCTCCTCCTAGGAGCCACCCCACGCTGGAGTCTGCGCCTCCACTGCAATGTGGAGCCTTCAGTCCAAAAGCACTGGGCACCGTCTGCTAACAATGCAGCCTGCGCGCTCCCTGCCCAAGGGAGTGCAGGCCAAGTTGATCTGGTGAGTCAACAGGAGGTGACAAGCCTGGCAGGACAAGAACTCCCCCTGCACGACTGATTCAGCCTGCTGACCAGCTCCATGCCAGTGAGGGTGTGCCAGAGCTTCAACAAAAACATTTTTGAATAATGTAAACCTTGAAAGCACAATTAGCCGGTAACGCCGTTCACTGTGCCACCGAGGCATCTGCTTCTGTGGGTGCCACTCCAGCACTGCAAACGACCCGTTACTACAATTAACTACATAAATAATGCAGAGGAGTGGAGAGACACGGAAATCCGGAGGGAAAGGCAGAGGAGGTACGGCTAGGCCGCCAGTCATCGCTGCTTATAGAGGACCGAGTAGTACTTCAAATGCAGTATTCTCACACGAGGGAATCAAACCCAAGGAAAATGTCCCTTACTCCCTCTGTGATAACAGGGACAAGCACAGACGGATACTGGTATTTCTGAGAACCAAGCTTCATTTCGTGCCCGATTCAGTTATGTATTTAAGTAAGATTCCTTTACCATTCATTCTGACAGTTCATACCCCTCCGAGAAATATTCTTATGTCAATTATTCAAATAAGGTATAACAAACACAGTCTGAACCATTCCTTGCAAAAGGAAATTGCTAAGTAACTTGCTCCTAAAGAATCAAAACTCAAAAACCTTTTCAACTTTGTTAGGCAAAGCTTTATTTAGTACTAGTCCAGAGGTTATTTTTTAAAACATGGTCCTTTAGAGTTAAGGAAAACATAAGCAGAATAGAATATTTCATCTACAGGGAGCCTTGTATAGAAAGAGCAATGAACTAAACATGAGGCCTGATTTAATGTGACCTTGCATTTGTTAGCTATGAGGCCAAGACCAACTGTTCTAAGCCCATTTCCTCACCTACAAAGTGGATTTCATGACACCTAGTCAACCTGCCCCCCAAGAATTTTAGGACTCAAATCAAACATTGTCCACACTAGTGACGTAGGTCCTCACAGACCTGTACTATTATCACTCAAGCAGGTAACCCTAAGGAACATAGTCATGTAAGTGAATACCAGCAAACACCAACAAAAGTTGCCCTCAAATGTTTTTTCCAAGCGTATCTGTCAATGGGCACAAGAATTCAGGAAATCTCACCCTCACTTCCTCATCTGAGACACAGCAAATCATCTGACACCAACGACAAGAGGGTCTTCGAGGTGACGGTCGCCACCTGTGCCCGCTCCATTAAATCAACATCTCTGAGATTCCTCCACACCGGCCAGAGGACCACATCCTCTCCAGCCCCCACGCCCTGCACCTGGCACAGCAACTGCTGGGCAGCTCCCACCAGAGCCGCCGCCAAAGCCCTGCACGGGGCAACTATGCCACCCACCTGGCCCGCTCCCCGCGGTCATCTGAGACTCCTCATGTGCGTTCGTGAGCCTCAACATTTGCTCTTCCTTCAGCTTCTCTGCATTTCAGAAAACGAACTCCCCGTCAGGGACTGGGCACGCCAGAGTGCAGAAAAGTGGCTTGCACATGAGTGTGACTCCATCACCTCCGTGTGTTCCCTCAAGCTCACTGGTTGACATTACCGATCACGAAGCACTTCACAAAGCACTGTCTTACCATTTTCTGGGTAAATAAATCTACAAATTTTTTTCAGATCTTTCCTAAAAGCAAATGTGAATCTCTCAAGGCTGCATTTTGTTCACAGGGCCTTCTATAGAGTTTGGACACTTGGAAACTTACCAGAATGGTCTATCAAAATGCTGCTTTAAGTACACATTTGGAGAGTTCTGTGTATGCTTTTTGTTATTTAATCAACAGTTAAAACTAATGACAAAATGCCTCACAACCAAAATCAGTAGGGATTTTCCATGAGCAAAGACTGTAAAATCAGCCCACTATGAAAAGACTTGCATATTTTAATTATTGTGTTCTAGGGCTTTTGTCAAATAATTAGCAGCGAGCGCCGTGCGGCTGGGGTAACGTGAGCCCTTCCCATGTATCAGGGGGTAGAAGCATAACTGTGTTAAGACAGCTACACGTCTTGTCAGAGTGAGGCCTTTGTTTTCATGTGTTTAATATCGTGCTCTTGGAATTGATTTGAAAAACAGGAAATTTACAAAAATTAAAATGCACATAAACAGATTATAGAGGTCAAGTTAATTAGTAAATACACACAAATACCCATAATATGAAGACTGTTGGCAACATCATTGAAAGTGGCCTCAAAAGGCAAAGTTGATTACTGAAATAATTCAGTTCAAAGCCCAGATAAGGAGTCAAATGCTCACTTGCTTTTTCAGGCTTCTAACTGCCCTGCTATGATGATCGGAAACTGCATGAAGAAACCCTAGCAGGCAGTAAGTCATTTCTTTACTCGCGGAAGGGTCACAGCACAGTGGGAAGTTACTTAGCCTCCCTCCTCACTTCAGTTTACCCATCTGTAAATCACCTGCTGCACTGTCGAGGGCCTACCACGCAGGAGTGCTGTGATAATCCAATGAAACAAGGCCTGAAAAGCACGTAGGCCAGGGGCTGGCACACGAGGTAATGGTGAGGGTGACTTTTACATAGAGGAGTTTGAATATGCAAAGATTTAAAAGCAAGTAAACCTTCCAATATGAAGGCTTCCACTAGGGAGTTTTCAAACCAAGCTTCAAATCCATATTTGTAAGTTTGAAAATTCTGTTGAAATAATGTCATAAAGGATTATAATTTTAGACAGTAAAAGCAGATTTGCAGGTGACTGACATTTTTAATGAAAAAAAGATCTAATTCTTATGAGTATTCTAAAATTCATCACTCAAATAATGACATATCGAAAGATATTTTTTTCCAGGGGGGAAAGTGGAGTCAACTGGATCACATCAGCACTGCTGACGCAGTAAGGTCTGTGAAGCACCCGTGTCCACAGAGGCTTGGGAGATCTGTGCAAGGAAGCACTTGCCCACCCAGCTTCCCGTGCAGAAAAGCACCGCACTCTCAGAAATGAACTCTTAAGGCTTTGCACCGGCACTCCAAGCTCTCGGCAGCCCACTCCACTTTAAAGTGATCCTCTGGTTTTGAAATTTTGTATGTGTTTGGGGTCTTGTAGGGGACGAGACTTCTTTGCAAGTGTGAAAGATATGGGCCTTCTCTTCCAAAAATTCATAAATATGAGGTATGAGCAAAACAGTGTTTAAATGTATTCACAAACTGATGAAAGTAAACGGCACATTGCATTAATCTGTCTCAAAATCCTCCCCCTTGCTTCCAACACACTCTTCCCGTGGTTCTTGCTGCTTTCTGCAGCGGCTCTGGAGTCCTCTCTCCTGCAGGTCTGTAGCTGCACTGTCCTGGCTGCCTCAGTGTCCTGAATGGATTCAAAATGTTTCCCTGCTATGTTCACTGACTTTGAGGAGGAGCCAGAAGTCACACGGTGCCAGATCCGGTGAACAAGGTGGATGAGGACACAATGCCATGTTTTTATGAGCTGCCTTTCTGGTGGATGGCACTGGGAAGCAGCATTCGCCATATCTTGGATCATACCGTGTGAAGGCCCTTGGCAAAGAGGACTCCAGAGCTGCTCAGAAAGTGGCAAGGACCAGAGGATAAGTGTGTTGGAAGCAAGAGGGAGTATTTTGAGGGGGATTAATATCTTTTACCATGATAAATTTTAATTTAAATATTCATCATAGTTTTGAACATCCCTTATATATATAATTTTGCATCCCTTGTATATATAATTTTGAATTCAATTTTAAGGCTTCATAGACCAAAGTCTCATTCATCGACTCTTCTATTCTAAACAACTACTACTGGCTTTTACTCCAAAACTAAAATTTCAGTAAAATATCATCTGCCCATATCAAAAATAGATGAGACTAGTTAGCATAAATGTATTTTCTATATGAAGATATCACTACATTAAAAATATTGCTGTGTGTCTTTTCAAATTAAAGCCAATTGCTAGCTATCCAAACAGGATATATTGTACTACTTTTTTTTGTTGGTACTGGTGCTCGAACTCGGGACCTTGCACTTGCGAGGAAGGCAGTGGAACCACTGAGCTAAATCCCTGGCCTGTACTACTTTTTAAAGAGTTTAATTGACAAACATTGTATATATTTTTGATATACAACATGAGATTTTGAAATATGTATATATTATACAGTGGCTGAATTGAGGTAACATATCCATTACCTCATATGTTTATTTGTGTGTGTGTGGTAAGAACATTTAAAATCTACGGCATTGTTATTAACTATAGTCATCATGCTGTACAACAGACCTCTTGAACTTATTCCTTCAAACTAAAATTTTGGATTGCTTCACCATCTCCCCCACTCTAGCATCCTTAGACTGCACATATAATTGAGATCTTGAGTTTTGTCTTTCTATGCCTGACTTCTCTCACTTAACATAACATCCCTTGGGGTCACCCATGCTCTCGCTTTTAGTGGCCAGGCAGCATTCTGTTGTGCATAGATGCTACATTCTCCTTATCCATTCACCCAATGACAGACACGCAGGTTGCCTGCATATTATGGCTACTGAGAATAGTGCAACAACAAACACAGGAGTGCATACATCCCTTCAACGTACTAACTTCATTTCCTTTGGATACCATCTTTTTCTTATTGCTGAGACAAAATACCCAACACCCAAATTTAAAGGAGAAATGGTCTACTTAGCTTGAAGTTTGTAGAGGTTTCAGTCCATTGTCAGCTGGCTCCAAGGCAGGATGGCATGGCAGAGGGGCGTGACAGAGAGGAAACAGTCCATGGTGGGCAGAAGGCTGCAAAGCAGCAGCAGCGAAGTAGCAGCAAGTGACTACCCCTGCAACCCTCTTTCTGTCTCATATTTTCTCTCTTATATTACCCACCCTATTCACAACCCTTAATCCTAGCTTCACACCCTCAATCTATCCCAGCATCGCACACCATGGATCCACCCGCCTCTGAAAAGCTGCACCTATGACCACATAAGGCTTTGGAAGGTCATCTGGACACATGCTATAACAGATACACACCCAAGAGTGGGACTGCTGTATCCTATTAGTTTGAGGAACCTCCATTCTGTTTTCCATAATGGCTGTTCTAATTCGAATTCTAATACTATGTTACTTATAAGGTTGATTTTTTTTGTTTTAAATTGTTTGTATAATAACAAAGTAGGAAGTATTGCAAGAAGGTAACTTTCGGTCATCATTAAATAAAAGCACCTAAAGGGTAGCCTATAGTATTCATTATACTGATCCCATTGGGTACATAATAGTGTTTGAATAAAATATTCTCCATTTGGGGGCTGGCGGTGTAGCTCATGGTATTTTGTGTACTTAGTGTACTTAGCTTCCATCCTTTGGACAAACAAACAAAAAAATCCTTCATTTAAAAAAGCCAACACAACTACTTAAAAGTAAAATGTGATAAATACGATGAAAGTTTGGTCAATTTTTCTGGAGAATGGGTGCTCCTGGTGTCACCTTTTCTAACTGTACTAGAACACAAAGATCCCAGGCCAGGGATTTAGCTCAGTGGTTCCAGCACCTCCCTTGCAAGTGCAAGGTCCCGAGTTCGATCCCCAGTACAAAAAAAAAACAAAAAAAACCCCACAAAGAACATTCAGGTAAACAGCTGAAGGCAAAATTTTTTTCAACAGAACTATGGAAAATGTACAAAACGCCCCAGGAAACAGAACTGGAGCAGCGGACATGTGCAAGTCCCCTGGCCCAGTGGGGAAGGCCTAGGCTTGGTCACTGCACAATGAGAGGCCGACTTGGAGCCCTGCTGCCACCTCAGCAGGTGTTAGGGCAAACTGCCAAAGTGCAGCATGGGAACTTTCTGTGTTACAGAAAAAGGAAGAAGGATTTCCCATTCGCCTTTTAACCTTCGAGCTGCTTTCCTGAGGACAATAAAGGTCACAGGACAGAAAACCTGAATCAGACTGGCTTTATCAAAACCCTTTTGACCTCATTTTACGGTTCCTTACTCGGAAACTTTTTCACTGGGAACCAGGAAGGTGTAAAAGAAGGACTGGCCTAGGTACCTTCGCAACCACTGGGATACATGTGCTAATGTTATGGGACCATCCAGCTCAGTAGAACAATAACGGACAGAGCGCCCCCAACTGACCCATGCTGGCAAACACATTAAAGAAGGGTTTAAAATAAGTAACATAGCCAGATTGCTCTCAGTCTCCGCCCAGCATCCTGATCATGCTATACACCAAAGACTCCAATTCCTTGATCCCACAAGTGTAGGAAGGAGAAAAAGGGAAAGAGAATGCAGGGCATGAGAGAGAGGGAAAAAGCTAATGATAACAAGTTTGCACCCATTCTAAAAGGTGAAGGGAAACCAATTTCACAGGTTCCCACTCACCCACCGTATCTCCAGCCTTGTAATCAAAGAGCACACATTTATTTTATAATTAAAGGGACAAATGCAAGGATTTTATTTCATTTTATAAGCTTGCCTAACTCTTCTGTAGTTTTCTTTCTTCCCCTCCTGAGTTTAAATATAAAAAGCCATTTTAAAAGTGGTTCACGGATAAAAACAAGTGCAATTTTTAAAAAATCTCTGCATAGACCACAACTATAAAGAGCACTTCAGATTCTCTAGGGCATCTTGAGAACATCAGAAGCTCTTGATGCAGAAAAACTGCTGTGTACTGTACAGCACCCTTTGTCTTTAAAATAAATTGCAACCCTAAAAGCAAATTCTTCAAGGACAACCCATTTGGCTGTATGTGCATTTCCCTGGGTGGATTTCAGCAACAGCTAAAAATGTTCAGAATCACACCATGATTTCCACTGTGCAAGTTGAAATGGTGAAGTATAAACTGGTTTCTGAACTGAAAAGTATTCATGAAGCCCATATTCCGAATACCTTTAAAATACAGCAGCTTTAAAATATGACCGGGCTCTGGAAATGCAAAGGGCCTTTCACAAGTCTCCTTTGAAGCCTGGTTCATGAAGAAAATGCTGCTGTCTAAATCCTGAGCTTGGAGAACACAATGTTGTTACTGTCTTTGCTTCAGGGCTAGGAAAGCACACATGAGTTTTCGTGGCTCCAAGTTTCCATGACCGAGCAAGCAGATGGCTTTATTCCAGATAGACATTTCCAAGGAATTTTGCTCACAAGGAAGTGCTAAACCAGGTATTTTAATTAATATTAATATTTTCTTTGTTGCTAAATGAAGCTAAGGATTCTGTTGGCAAGGATTAACTCTCATTCCCATAAATCCAAAATTCCTCTAGGGGATTCTACTGTGGGAAGAGAGGGAGAAGCATTAACACTCCATTAATATCTCCCCTTGGAAACCTTCTTTTTCCCATTTATCTCTTCATCATTTCCTGGACCTGAAATGAAATGCTTGTGCTGGCATCTAACAAAAGGGTTGTGTCCAGAGCCTAATGAAGTGTCAGACACCAAGGTAAGCACAAGTCTGCTGCCCTGGCTCCCAGTGAGATACACAATGGTACTTTCTACACTATATTTAGCTCTGAAGTCATAGTCAGTAGCTCTAAGACTTAAGAAATAATCTGAAAGAACTTCAAGTTCCAGAGCTGCCTGAGCAAGTCAAAAGAGCTCCAGTTTCTAAGTCACAGTAAGCCAACCGTGAGGTAATTTCCATTTGTACATCCTTTTCTAAAGTGAGAGACTTCCTGAAAGTGACATTCTGGAATCACAGAATATCAAGGAGGTAAAGATCTTTGAGGTCACATACAGCAGTTTCCTGTCCTACCACCCTATCCCTGCCAAGTGGTCCCCGCTCAGGAGCGAGGAACTCACAGCCTCACAAGGAAGTTCATTCCTTATTCAACATCTCCAAGTATTCCAAAGTGCTTTCTTTAGGGCAAGTCAAATCTTCCTCCTGGGAAATCCCATCTCTTGATCCCGATTCTGCCCCCTGGGGCCCCAGGAATAAGATAAGTCCATCAAAATTTTTCACTGACATAAACTGCTTTGTTATTTAGAGATTTAAAGAACTGTAGAAAAGAAAAAGTGAAAGTCATTTTTAAGGACTGTGATTAAAAAGGTATGCACAATTTCACTTATTCCCTGAGTACGCACTTGATAAAGGCAGCTTTATGTCTAAGACATCTGCATCATAAAACACCCAACAACAGGAAATATTTGCTTATGATACTTTTACTTGAATTAGGTAAATGGAGTCTTGAGCTGTACTGAATCTCAAGGATAATAATCAGGTTCATCTACTCAGCATTTGGGTGTTTAAACGACACCCGTCTTAGGTGCTGTAAGCATTACTGTCTCTATTTTAGAAATGAGAAAACGAAGGCTCAGAAAGACTAGTACCTTCTCCAGGACAACAGAGGTAGTAGGCAGGAGAGCCAGAGAAGTAGTAGGTAGAAGGTTCAAACCTGTATCTCTCTTGCTGCTTTTGGGATATGAGAAATCTAAGCTCTCCTCCATAATCAGAAGGCTCTCTGGGTCTGTTGTGAGCTGAAAGTTTTATCCTCCCAAGATTCAGATAGTAAGTCCTGCCCCACACCGGTGTGGCTGTATTTGGGGCTGGGCCTCCAAGGAATTACTAGGGTTAAGCTAAGTCCCAGGATGGACACTGGTCCTGTGAGACTAGTGTCCTTAGAACAAGGACCACCAGAGAGCCCTTCTTTGCCCGTCCCTGGAGCACATGCTGAGAAGGCAGCCATGGTGAGCCAGACTAACCCGAGGTCTTCCACGGTTCGCCAAACCCCACCAGACACGTGCGGGAAGGGTGGCAGCGGGCCAGCTCTGTGGCCAGGCCTTTCATTGCTCCCTGGACCTTCCCGGGAGGCATGGGCAGAAGAGCTCCACACTGCAGCCTCCCGGCCCCACCATGCCCACTGGCGAGCTGTTCCCCTTGGAGAAACCACTTTCATTCTTGGTAATTTGGCCTTCTCAGTAAGACATCACCATTCATTGTAATGTTCCATGTGAAAACAAAGCTTTTTCTAATCTTTATTCACCTCCTGATCATTTTTCATATTTATTCCATTTTCTCTCTTAGATATATTACCTTCTTTAGATTTTTAAGGTTACAAAAAGGAAAAATGGTAGAAATGGTAGAAATTTCCAGAAAAGAGCACTCTTCCACTTTAAAGTTAATTTTGTTTGAGAAAGCATGCCAGATTTCATCTCATTTGCTCCTTATAAAAGCATCCCAGACAAGAAAAAAATAATCAAGCATCTCCAGAATCCAAGAACTTTCTAGTGGTTTAAGAATTCTTGGTGCTGGGGCTTTAGCTCAGTGGCATTGGGCTGCCTTGTAAGCGCAAGGACTCAAGTTTGATACCTAGTACAAAAAAAAACAAGAATTCTTGGAAATCAAAACAAAAAGCTCATCCAATACGATGGCAGAACTCCTGGAGCTGCCCTGCCAAGTGCTCCCCTCCCGACAGGCAGCTCATGCCAGTCTGAACAATGTGACAGGATCACCGCACCTATGGGACAATAAATGCAGGCTTCCCACCTGGGACAGTGCCGAGCCCCTCTCCACAAATGCGCTGGAGCTCATCTGGTGAGAGATGCTTCTGAGAAAGTCCAAGGTCACCAATTTAACATCAGCAAATGTTTTGCGTTCTTCTGTGGCCAAAACGTGGACCTGAAACTGCGTTCCTCCATCTCACAAATCCCACGTTCTGACAATGTAGGGATGGTGGCATGAAGAATACAATAAAGAAGGACCGATGCAATTCGATCATGGTTACAGGGAAAACCCTTGAAGGTGTAGTACTGAGAAGTCACTGGTATTGTTATTATACAAAAAAAAAGCAAAATTATTTAAACTATTTTCAAAGACCTTGAAAGAGATGAATTTATAGGAATTATTGTAAGGGAATACTATCTTTTTAAAATCTTGGTGTGTAATCTTGTGTTTCTGTGTTTTCCTGTGTCCCTCCTCCCCTAGTCGTCCCTCCATATCTAGGGGACTTTGGTTCCAGGGCCTCCTGGATACCCAAACCCTCGGGCTCAATACTGTAAAGTACTATATATTTATATAAAATGGCATAGTATTCGCACATAATCTATAAACACCAACCCGTATGCTTTAAACCACCTCCAGGTGATGTACAACACTGAATATAATGTAAGTGCTGTGTAAACAGTTGCTATAAAGTATTATTTAGAGAACAATGACAAGTAAAAGTCCACAGGCATTCGGCACAGATGAAAATTTTTCCCTAATTACTGCTGGTCCACAGTTAGCTGAACCTGTGAGTGTGGGATGGGCAGGTACAGCAGGAGGACTACAGCCGTGTGCTGTCCACCTGCAGGGTCACCTCTGAGAAATGCATCCTTAGGGATTTCATCACTGTATGAACATCATAAATGCACTGACATGGGACTTGATCGGGTGGGTCAATGCCCTGCTGTGGGCTTCTGATGCAGTCGAGATGGGCAGAGAGCAACACGCGCGGACTGCTGCCAGTGTAACACAGCACACTGCCTAACAGTAGCTCTTAAGCAGGAGGACTACACCCAAAGTGATGATGAAACGTACAGCAGCATAAAATCCAAAACCCAGCAACAGACATTTTTCATTATCAAGGCTGTTGCACTGTCTATCACAGTGGATATTCTTATATGACTGGCAGAACGATATGTTTGTGTACACTGCCATCACTGCAAACACGTGAAGGACCCACTGCACTACACTGCTAGAAGTTTTGAGGCTATGAGGTCGCTGCATGATAGGAATTTTCAGCTCCATTACAACCTTAGAGGAACCAAAATATTAAGCAGGGCATCCCTGTCTACATAAAATGAACATTTCTACCCTTTCTTTTCAAAGAATTGCCCAAGTTTCTTTAAGTTAGTGAGACTCAAAGTGCGTGAATCTAGAATTTTAGGGTAAATGTTCAATCTTTTTGCTTATCTAACATGATTAAAAGCTAATAGAACCACCCTACCCAATTTCGAATCCTAGCTCTTCCACCTATAAAACAAAGGGAAGTTGCCCTGTTCCCAGCCTCTGTCCTCTCATCTGTCAGATTTCAAATGAATACTGGGAGAATCAAATGCAAGATACTTAAAACATGGCACACTGTAAGAACTAAAGAAGTTACTTACCATTATTAATTCATACTCACACATCAAGGCATGGCTTCAGAACAAAGCTACTGTACAAGTCTATCAAGATATTCTTTGCTCCACCCCCTGTGACTGTTGGATCCATTCACGGGTAATGATAGAATGTAAAAAGCAGACGGCAGCACAGGAAAATCATTTTGCTAAAATTGTCTGGTTCTCCGACCCAAACAGATATTCGCCATTTTCTCTCATATTAAGGCAACCAGAGTGAATCAACTGAAGACAAATGGCTTCAGCAGTTTTCATCTTCATACCAAAGCACTCAGGAAGACATCCTCAAAAGGAAAGAATCAGGACAATAGAAAATGAGCTCAATGGAGCCCTATGATAAGAATGTGGAGAATCTGGAAGAATTTCCCACAAGGATAACGTAAACACTCAGGAAACATAGTCAAGAGATCATAACTGCAGTGTTAACTCAAAAGCGGGACTACAGAGCTGGCGTCCCTCCTTGTCTCTCTATTTTGGTTCATAAACATATGAGCTACAACAACATACAGTTGGTCAGCCCCCTCTTCTCCTGGCTGCTTCTCAAGCCAGCTAGAATGCTGCCTTTTCAGAGAGCCTGAGCTACAAACCACCAGGCAACAGGTTTGGGAACCGGCAGCTGGGGGCAGTAGCGGTGGGCTGTCCCCCAAGTGAGAATGCACGCAGACGCTCTCTGAACGTCACACAGTCCACACTGCACTTTCTCATGATTCCATTTGTTCACACAAAGGTAAGATGAAGCAAGCAAACAGAAGAGAAGACTTTCAGCTACACTGTATTAGACGGAACCCTATGGGACATGCACACACTCAGCAAAATGTGCACACACCGACCTCCAAAGACAGCACTGTAGAGTTAAGGAGGGAATCATCGTAGGTGTTCCCAAGAAGGCCATAGGCAAGCTATTGGTAATCACTGTCCATAGGTGTCTCTCACTCTCTCTCTCTGCATAAAGAAAAGCCAAACGTGTAACCTAAGTGAAAAAGGTCTACTAACAAAGTCAGGAGCCCATCAAGCTGAAGAGTAGGGAAATCTCTAAACGTTCTTTACCACAGGGAGCTCTCCACAGGACGCAAGATGGCACACTTTATAGGAAAGGAAAAAAATCCAGAAGAGGAGGACAGGATGTAATTAAAAGACCATGGGATAAAGAAAATAGCACCAATGTCAAATGCATGAAGATTATGCATTTGTGGAATGGAAGAAAAGAAGGGGTCAAGGGAGCAAGGAGATGACTTAGTTAATGAAGATGGTACACAACTTTTCTCAGTTAACATTACAATGAATTTCTTTCCATGTATTCTCTTTTAAAACTGGATTTTTTAAAAATGCACACTTCATCATGTACATGTCCCATCACATGACTCTTTTACTGCTGAATATTTAGGGTTTTTATCTTCCAACTTTAAAGGGTACTGAATACTTTTGAGCCTACAATTATAACATCTTCGATTGTTTAAGATACATTCCCACATTCCCACAAGTAAGACTGACAGGTCGATGAATTTTTTTTTTTTAATTTTCTCTTTCTTAAGATCCTTGTTACATGTCAACAGATTGATTTCAAGAAATTTTGGCAGGATTTGCTCTCTGGTCTGCAGTATTTATGATTATCCTTTTCACAAAACCTACTCCAGCACAGAATCTACTTTTATTCTTAAGATTTCATACTTTAAAGTATTAAGCTGATTAAAAATTTTTACTGGTTGAACATTTTTCCTATATTTGTCCATTTATCATTTCTGTGACTAGCTTGATTAGCTTTGCCAGTTTTTCTTCTGGAGTTGATATTCTTTTTAGTTGGAAATTTTTTTACATTAAGTTTATCAACCTTACTATTGATATTTTCTAGCACCAAATATGTCTTTTGCCTTTCCTTTTATTTGTGGTATTTTTTACACAAAAGTTTACAATTCTTTTTTAAAAACTAACAAAATAGGGATAGAAATAACAGCATACAAGCAATACAGAGCAAACTTTACACTGCAGGAAACAATCAGTGATATGAAAGAAGAGTATGAGATGCTCTCTAAAAATGTAGGCAAAAACAAGCCAATAAAGAGAGAGAAGATGACATGTTAGGAGGACCCAAGCATGCAGGGCCAGCCCGTCACTGTGGTATTCAGTCTAAAGTAACTGGAATGGAAACAATAATAGAAGACACAATAAAAGTAAAGAATCATAGACTGAAAAAGTCATGGACCTCAAAATGAAACAGGCTCACCATATTTCAGGCAAAATCTATGAAAAGGTATCAATGCCAAGAAACATACTAAGAAATATCTTGATCATAAAACTAAGAAAAAAATTTACTAAACACTCAGATTGAGAAGCTAAGGAAGGGAGGCAGGGAAGGGAGGAGGAAGAGACTCGGTGAGGTGACAAACACATTTATACTTCCAAGCAATGGCACTGAGGACACTGCTGGGAACACAATGCCACATGGGCGGGGGAGGAGGGGGGAGGGGTGTAAGCTAGGACAGTGTGTGGTCAGCGCATGAGAAGAGCTAAGTGCATATGAACACCCCTGATGGTACAGTGGGTATGATGAAAATTTGTATGTGAGAAAGTTTTATAAGCCCGATCAGTTGGTCCAATTTCTTCTTGAAGAAAATGTGGAATAGATGGATGCAGTAAGAACTGACAGGCCTACCAAGCAGCCGAGTATGTTAAATCTTGCAATTCTATTACTATCTCTTAAACTCTTACCTCTTTTTCTTCTTCTTAGCCTGCAGATTTTAAAGCCAACTATGACGGGTACCTGACATGCGGAGGTGCAGATGGCATTTTTCTTTTTATTTATATATTAATTGGTACATTTTAGGCATACAATTCATTTACATTT